>NC_142353.1:27460000-27765000 GCF_059441175.1 Urocampus carinirostris | reverse complement strand
TGATGCGCTAGTGCAAGATAATGCCCCAGCACCCAACATGCAGGATAAATATCACAGCCCGGTGTGATCAGAATAATTTAATTAGAGCATAACACTCAGTTCACATGATCTAACATTCTGTCATTATTATCTTTGACATTGCAAAACGAAATTTTGACCCAACATCGAATGTGCTGCAGTGCATTGCGGATTAAAAAATCAATTATCCACAATCAATTATCCCTGTTCTCATATCGCAGCTGGCAAGGGCCAGCAGAGCGCATTTTTGTTGAGCTTGGTGGTTGCTTTTTGTCATTTTGTACAATGAAAAAGGGAACTGCACTGTCGTGGCCACGAGCCATTATCCCCAATTGCATTTTGCTGCCAGCGAGGGCCGGCAGAGCACATTTTTGTTGGGCCGTGAGGGTTTTGTTTTTTTTGCCATTCTTTTCAAGAAAAAGTAACCTGCAACTGAGCGGCTGCGATCCATTATCCCCAATCTAATATTGCTGCAAGTGGGGACTGGCGGACGGCACTTTTGTCTGAAGGCATGCCATTCTGGCTCACCAAATATGAAATGCACGGTTGTAGGCTCAATACATTATCCCCAGTCGACTTACTGAGAGCAGGGGGCAGCGGTTTATTTGGCATTACGCCAAGGGACTCTTTTTTGCTGTTATGTTTCATGAAAAGTGATCTACGCACCCGAGCTTGTGATCCATTACCCCCAGTCAAGTATTGCTGAGAGCAGGTACTGGAACAGTGCATTTTTTTCAGGCTTGGCGGCTCTTTTTTGCCGTTATCTCTTCCTAAAATGAACTGCACTTGCACAGCTGCGATCAATTACCCGCAATCCTATTTTGCTGCACGTGGGGACCAGCAGAAAGCACTTTTGTTGGTAGGTGTGTCGTTCATGCCTTCCTAAAATAAAATGCTTGGTTGTGGCCGCTAGCCATTATTCGCGGTGGCTTTTTTTCTCTGAGCTGGTGCAGGGAGAGCAAATTTGTGTCACGTGTGGTGGATATTTTTCCGGTTCTTTCCTCTTAAAATGAACAGCACCCATGCGACCACTATCCACTATACATGGTCGACTACTGCGGAGAGCAGGGGCTGGCAGAGTGCATTTCTTTCAAAGAATGCCATTGTGGACTGCCTAAAGTAAACGGCACTGTTTTGATTGTGATCAATTTCCCCCAGTTGACTATTTTTGAAGGCAAGGGGCCGAAAGAGCAGATTTGTGTCATGCTCGGCAGTTCTTTTTTTCTGTTGTTTAAGCCTAAAATAACATCACCCTTGTGGCTGTGATCCTTTATCCCTGGTTGACTATTGTTGAGGGCAGGTGCTAGCAGGGAGCATTTTCTTCCAGTTATAACAGTTGAAGCATGCCATTGTGACCCGCCTAAAATGAACTGCACTGTTTTGACAGCGATCGATTAGCACAAGTAAACTATTGTTAAAAGTGGGGCCTGAGAGTAAATTTGTGTCGTGCGTGGCGGCTTTTTTCTCCATTTTCACCGTCTAACGTAAACAGCACTCATGCAGTCGCGATCCATTACCCCTGGTTGGCTATTGCGACGAAATAAATGGGGGAACAGGCTACTCTGCCTGATTTCTACACATCGCAGGAGGTTCTGGTCCCCGTTAACCGCATTAAATGGGGGATTACAGTCCACGTGTACCTCAACTTTTAATCATCTCCCTAAGTTTCCTGAGAAATTTCCCATCTCTATATTTGCTCCTGACTGCCTTTCATTTCTTGATTAACCGCAGCAGAACACAGCGACGCTGTTTGAAATTCTCATATTTGCCCGTATCAGTCTCGGAAACGATGCTATGTTTTGTTGTCATGGTGATGTCTATACTTACATCCTTTGATTAAGTTGTCTCGTGTTGTTCCCGCTGCGTTTTAATTAAGTCATGTAACACAGCCACCAGATACAAGCGGGTAAAAAAAAAAAAGGCTTGAGAATGTAATCGGCTTAAATATAATCGCACACCCTGTATGTATAAATGTATAGCGACAACCAATTTCATATTTGAGTTGTGTATTATGTGTTGTATGTTTGTTTTCTTTGCATTTGTGTCAGTCTTATATATGAGAGACTTCTACAGTTTTATTAAAATGTTCCCCTCATGTGCATATGTGTTTCATATCAAATGTAGGCTTTCTGTATGAATAAACAAATATGACTAGACACTCTGAATAAGGCAAAACATTGTTAATTAGAAAAAATAATATGGACAGTTGTTTTGAACAAATAATGTATGAACAAAACTAAATTTAAAAATACATTAGCGACATGGGCAAAATATTTTTATGCAATACAAATTGTTATAAAAAATCAATAAATCTGACTGGAAAATGTAAAAATATTTTCTTAATTATTTGATTAATTCACTATATTAAAAGTTAAAAAACATTTATTTCGAATTGTGCAGTATATGAGTGGAGGTAAATAATTTACCCTAAAAACCCAATTTATTAAATGAAATATTTTTTAAAATTATTTTAATGTGTTCATTTGTAAAATCATGATTTTAAAATGAGACAAATAATCTAGCAGTGAAGAAAAAAATCCTAACTTGAAAACATGATTTTTTCAAAAATATATGTGTTTTAATTATTTTTTTTTTATTGTAATATTTTTTCAAATTAAATAGTAAAAAAAATAGATCATCTGCCAGTGAGGGCGACGCAACGGCTGAGTGGTGGGCGTGTCCGCTGCAGAGTTCTAAGTTCATGGGATCAAATCCAGCTGCCAGCCTTCCTTTGTGGAGTTTGCATGTTCTCCCCATGCCTGTGACTCCAGTTTCCTCCCAAATTCCAAAAACATGCATGTCAGGTTAATTGGCCGGTCCAAATTGTCCCTAGCTGTGAACGAGCGAGTTAGTTGTATGTCTCGGTGTCCCGTGCGACTGGCTGGCAACCAGTTCAGGGTGTCCCCTGCCCACTGCCCGAAGATAGCTGGGCTCCAGGACCCCCGCGTCCCTATTGCAGATAATGGATGGATGAATGGATCTGCCAGTGAAACTAAATAATAATCAAGTTTGTTTCCTGTCTAAACTCCTAAAAACTGATCTAAAAAAGAAAAATAAGTTATTTGATTATTGAATTATTATTTTTAATTTAATTAAAAAGTTCTAAAAATGAGATCAGTGACCTGTCGGTGAAACTAGGAAATTTACTTTGAAGATCTGATTTTATTTTTGAAAATAAAACATTTCCTAAATTATGTATTTAATGTATTACATTCATTCAATTAAAAAGTAAAAACAAGTATTTCAAATCTACCAGCGGGGCTAAAAAACTTGCAATTTTTTGGACTTTTTAAAAATCTATTCAATTACAGTATGAAAAATATGATTTCTAAGGAGACAAATGATCTCCCAATGGAACCTAAAAATTTACATTGAAACCCAATTTTTCTTGTTAAATAAAATAATTCATTGTTTGGTTTATTAAATAAAAAAAAATACATTTTAAAAAAGTTAAAAAATCTGCCAGAACTCTTAACACCCTTAACCCGATTACTTTTTGAAATAAATACATGTTTGAAAATTCTTTGATTGCGTTTTAAATGTAATCAATAAATGGTCAAAATACTTAAATATCAAATAAAACCTGATTATTTTTTTATTTTTACCGAACATATTTTCTCGAGTATTTTTTCCAGCCACATGACTTTAATGTTCCCTTTGAGGTGTAGTTTTTTCTTTTTCCCTACAGGGGGCGACAACGACTTTCCCAGCAACCCTGAGCATTCGGAAATCTCATGGCAAACATTCCCCCTCAGGTAAAAAAAAGCAAAATATTATCACAAGAAATAAAGGATTCTTTCTGTTCCGAGCACTTTAGAGGTGGTGCATGCAGACATTCTCAAAGCTAAAAATTGCTAATACCGCTACACCTCAAATTGGATCTAGAACCCCCCTCCTCTCCCGTAGTGGGTTATAATAATGATTGATTCAAGGTGACGTTAATATTTCTTAAGCATACAATTTTCACATTTATGGGAAGGGGGGGGGGGTGCAGGTCACGCTCCTGCGCTGCCAGTTGAATAAGAGTGTTAGCAGATGCGCCGCGTTTTGGGGAAAAAAATAAAAATTCAATGTTTGACATGGGGTGGCGGATATTGGGGGGCTCATTCTGCCTGAAATGATACTTGCAGACAGACTGAAAGCATCTCAAGCTAATCGTCACTGATGAGTGTGAAAAGGTGATGCGCTTTATATCAAAAGCTAATTGCCTTGCACGGTGAAAAGCTCAAATGAATGCGATATTCTTAGCTAAGCTTTTAAAGCAGGTATGTCAAACTTGAGGCCCACGAGCCATTTGCAGCCCTCGAGACGATAGTCTGTGACCCCCGTCTTAATATGAAATTAATGTCATTATGGCCAGCAACAGTTTGATATGGATGCTGCACCCAGGGTTCATATGGATGCTTAAAATCCTTGAAACTGCTTGAATTTTCGTGTTGCATCTTTAAGGATTGAAAAGTGGTTGAATTGTGTGTGAGGTGCTTATAAATGCTTGAAATTGTTGAGCATTTCTCAACAAATCTACTTAGAAATGACGGATTGTGGGGGACATACAGGCTCTCAGAGATCTGGTCAATCGCGTGGACAAAGCTTCAAGCAAGTATGTGATGGAAATTGGCACCAGAAAAAAACAATAGTAAATATCACCACAAACATCATCCACAGAAAACTAGAACCTGTCACCATATTAAAATATATTGGAGATTTCATATCAAAAGTGGGGTCAGAACAAAAAATCATGGCCAAGATAGCTCAAACCACAGCCGCACTTGCCAGAACCTATAAGAGAAATTAAAGATCAGACCCAAGCAAGCGCTGGTTACTTCCATCTTCCTCTACGCTTGTAAGACATGGACTCTCACAGCAAAACTGGAAAAGAAAATCCAGGCCATGGAGATGCAATGCTTCAAGAAACTTCTAGGCATCAGTTATGTAGCCCATGTGACAAACAAAATTGTGCGGAACACCATCAGAGGGCACATTGGACCAAAGAAGAACTGATGTCAACTGTGCATAGAGGGAAACCGGAGTGGTATGGTCACGTCACAAGATCATCAGGACTGACGAAGATAATCTCCAGGGCACAGTCCAAGGGGGAGGAGGAGAGAAGGCCAAATAATAACTGGGACGACGACTTTAAGGAATGGACGACCCACGAACAGGCCAGGTACCATCATCAGTGGCTTTCCAGAGTTGCTCCCTCATTGGTGTCCCGAGGACCCTTGCGGTTAAGAGATCCGTAAACCTTGATATAGAATAAACATTTCAAAACTGCATCTGTATTTCATTGGGTGGTCTCTGTGTGATATTAAAATTGGTTTGATGATCTAAAATTTTGTGGGTGATAAATATGCAAAAAACTAGAAATCAAGAAGAGGGCAAATACTCTTTCATGGCACTGTAGCTCTCACGGCGACGCCAAACGTTTAAATTGGTCTGAATGCAAAGAGCATCATCTGCTAGCGCTCCGACATGGCGTTGCTCTTGCCTTGGGCGGGCATCCTTCCCTTCAGACTGTCATTTCCTTTCGTCATATCCACACGACACACATGCACGTCTCGCATTGAACTCGGTTTGCTTCGACCCCGACACGGCGTCTGACACGCCACCCAACACGGCGCCGTGATCCTTTGCCTGGCGGCCCACAAGCTGTCAGACTGACGGCTGACATTTTGACGCCGCCAGACGGGATCAAACGCGTCTTCGTCTCCTCAAACAAAGACGAGCCAGAAATGAGACGTTCCTGTCCCAGCAGCGAGCGAGACGGCCTCGCCGAGTCACTGTTTATGTTATCGTTTAATCTCTTTTGCTAGTGACTTGGCATCTTTACAGGTAATATTCTTAGGGGTCAACAGGGAGGCCTCGCTGACCTCAAACCGATAAAGTAACATGAGCGAAAGAAAAAAACAGGAGAAAGTGACACATCACACCGTTAAACAGTGCCGAAAAGTCATTTACACAAATAAAAGCGTCCGAACAGTTACCACCTGACCAACGGTTCAGATCCCACACGGCTGGAACAAGGAGACTGAGGGATGGTTTCTTCCCAAAAGGTACTAAAACACTACACCAGTTTTGAAACAGGTTTTAAGTGCAATATCCTAGTTGAGTGCAATATACCAGCTCAAGTGCATCTCTAGCTGCAAAATCTAAAGTGAAACATTGCGGTTGTGTACAGTTTTTTTTCAATATGTGAATACTTTATATTAACGGTTAATGCTATATTTATTTTATTATTTGTTTTTATTCTGTTTTTGTATTTTATATTTTGCCAACTGCAGTGCTGTTGTTGTAGCAATAGAATAAAAATAAAGTTAATTCTGCTTCTGAGGAAGAGCTACAAATCCCAATAAAGAATTACTCTACCTAACTATTGCCAAACAATAATGGCATTTTATGTTCAAGTGTGTAGGCATGTGTTTGGTAATATAGTATTGGTATAGATACAGAAAGCAAAAAACACATTTCCTGTAATGATAGTTGACTTGATAGCTCAATCCATATTGATATACTGTATTATTTTCAGACACAATGCATAAAAGTTTTATAGGCATAGGCGACATGTTTTGTTAATTTTTATTTTTCTATATTTTCCTTTTGTGGCTCTTTGGTGCTTCATTATGGCTCCCTGTCACTGTCTCAAAAATGCTTGATAATGGAAAATGATGATGATTGTGTACGAGGACAAACATAGCACAAACATTCTTAAAATTTTCCAGTTACTTTGGATCCATACCGTGTGTGTATATACAGTATGTGCCGCTTTCCTTAGAAGGCTTACATAAAGCTTTTATTTTTTTGCTGCTACAAACATATGTTGCTTTAGTGTTTTTGATCCAATATGGTTGCCAACCGCTCCTTTAGTTAAATGAGAATATCCTTTTTATAGAATTTTAGGTATTATTTTTCTTGTTTTATCTTTACTTATGTTTCCCGTAAAACAAGAAAAATGTTATTTATGTTGCGTATATATATTTTTTGAGCATTATTATTTTTACTACAATAGAAATTTGGGGGGATTAAAAAAAACTTTGGTCACAGTGCTTTCCCAACAAATATATTTCAAAATTTTACACTGCCAAAAATAGATTCCTACATTTTACTAGAATTTCACTTTGGTTTTTATAGCTTTTAAAATGAAATAAATAATATTTAAAAAGGTTCAAATTGCCTGATACAGTGGAGAAATTATAGATTTTTCATTGAATGCATATTTGGAAAAGATTTACAATATTAAAACACTGAAACATGTTCAACAACATAAATAAGGATTCACATTTGCATAATTAACCAACAAATAATTGTGTTAATTTTAAATGACTTACTTATTATTAATGTCTGTTTTAATAAGCGATGTGATGCATTTTGACTTGAATGGATATAATTGAAATAAGAAAATATGTATCCAATAAAAATAATTATCCAACAAAAATAAAAAAAATAAATACACACTTATTGTATCTTAACTGTGTGTTGGGCTTCCAGGATTGTTGGGTGGAGAAATTATTTTATTTTTTTATTGTATATTTAACGTTTCATTCATCAATTTGAGTTCTAATTGATTGTTTGAAAAGTGCTACACCATTTTTTTTTAATTTGATGTGATGTGGATTTTTTTTTCTTTATGCTGTGTATTTACAGTAGTTTCAAAATCTTGTTCCACTTGAGGTATATCGTAATCAAACATTTAACATATACCGTTAATCTGTTCCAAAAAGTCATTTACACAAATAAAACCTCCCGCTTAGACCGGCATCCTGCCATTTGCTGTTGAGCAAATAAATATCCCGTGCCACTATTTGTGGAAACTCCATATACTGTACTCCTTATAAGTGTTGAAGTTCCAATGGCATCATCCCAGGTCCAGGCCACCCCAGACCACACATCCACACCTCAGCTCTTTATTGTTCCTTCTACTGCGGTCATGGAAACAGGCAATGCGGCGTGGAGGAGAGGAAGCGGCGGCTGAGGGGGGGCCCTGGATGTTTCCCTGCAATGGCAACTTACTGTTAACCCTCGCTAATTCGAGCGTCGTACTCTGGGGACTCAATGCGAGAATATTGCGCGATCCTTTATTCCCGGTCGCTTATTGCTACGAGCTGGGACCGGCAGAGCTCACTTTTGTTAAGCCCGGTGGCTTTTTTTTTAGCCTTTTTCGACCCTGACTCCCACCTCTCCCGTTTGTGCTCTCGTTTGTCACCGGCTACGACCTGTTTTGGTCCCGACCATGTCTGCTCTCCCGTTCCTGCTTACGACCTATTTTTGATTCCAGCTACGTCTACTCTCCCGTCCTGGCTTACGACGCGTTTCCGACCCCGACCACGCTTTGCCCGCCAGTCCCGGCTACCGACCAGTTTTTCCGTCGCTAACACCGCCATCGCTCGCTACGGAAGATCCACTTCCATGTTCGGATCACAATCCGAGTACGGGAGCGACTTGCTTCCCGGGTCAAGCGAGCATCAGATCGGGGGAGCTGCCCTTCCTCTTTCTTCAATAAAATTGTGAGAAAACGTTACGCGATTGGGTCTACCCTGCGTACTGGTCGTGACACCTTAGGCTTGCTAAAATGAAGAACAGGGTTCTGGTTGCAATCCATGGTCACTGCTTGATTATTGCTGAGATAAGGGACCAGCAAAGTACTTTTTCTTCGGTCAGGGTTGCTGAAGCGTGACATTGAGGATTGCTTAAAATGAACTGCACTGTTTTTGCTGTGATCCATTATGCCGAGTTGAGAATTTTTGTGATGTGTTGCGGTTCTTTCCATCTAGAATGAACAGCAAGCAGCTGCGATCCAATGTTCCTGGTTAACTACGGCCAAGAGCAGGGGCCACTGAAGTTTGCCATTGTGGCCTGGCTGAAATTAAATGCATTGTAGATGTCAGAACCAGAATAGATGGTAGACCCAAACGACCAACGTTTCACACAAAGCTTTATTGTAGAATCGTGGAAGTCAGGTGCGGGAAAACAAACGACAGTGGTCCGGTGTTCGTTGGGCAAGAGGAGCAAGGAGCTCATGGAATCGGAGCGTGGGCGGAATGCGGAAAACGAGTGGAGTTGCCGGGACGGGCGATTGGAGCGTGGTTAATGTGCCAAAACGGGTCAAGTAGCTGGAGCGGGAGATCGAAGGGTGGTCGATGTGCCGAAACGGGTCAAATAGCCGGAGACGATTGGGAAGTCAGGGACAGACGAGCATGATACCGATGAGGACGGGACAAACGGGAGCCAGAGTCAAATAGTGCTTGCCTTGCGTATGCGGAGGTTCGCTGATGGACTGACGAGGAGTGAGTATTGAGTTTAAGTAGGAGGGGAACCAATCATGCAACAAGCAGCAGCTGGCGCCAAACAAGCGGGCACGGGTGAGGGCATGAATAATCACGACAGTGAAAGGCACTTTTGTTGGGAGGCGTGTCAGTCTAGCCCTCCCAGGATGAAATGCATGGTTTCGCCATAAAACCATTATCCCTGGTCGACTATTGCTGGGAGCAGAGGCCAAGCAGAATACTTTTGAAACATATCAATTGGATGGTTTTACTCTCAATCCAGTATCCCTGGTTGATGATTGCTAAGAGCAGAGGTCGGCAGAGTATTTTTGAAGCATGTCATTGTGGGCCGCTTAAAATGAACTGCACTGTTTCGACTAAAATCGTTTCTCCCTAGGGGACTATTGCTGATCAGGCGGGCTAAGAAAACAAATGTCTATTATGTTTGGTGGCTCTTTACCGTTTCTGTTCTCTATGCACAAAATGAACAGCACCCATGCAGCCACATTCCATTATCCTTGATCAACTATGCCCAAGAGATGGGGCCAGCAAGGCATTTTTTTAGGTTCTGGTCCTTTTTTACCGTGATGAACCAGATAGTATTTCATCCTCAGACACAACCTTACATTTGAGGTCGGAAAGGAAAAACACACATTGCCTCAGCATCCTTCTCAAGTGAAAGGAAATCCTGGCTGTGTCAAAGTTGGTGCAGAATCGGGATCACCTCATCTCGAAGTAATATGAAGCTGCATATATTAAAAAGGAGATGGGTGGGGGCTTCCATATGGAAGCCATTGCAGACTTTTGTGTGTACGGATCCTAATCAAAGCAACTCCAATATGAGCGCTAATGAGAACGTTTTGACGTTGTTATGCTGGCTTAGGTAAGGAGGTGGTTGAATCCAGGTATCATATTGTTACAGTCTAAGAGCTAAGATAAACATGGAAGCACATGCACTTTTGAAGAAATTTACTTCTGGTAAAACCTTGGCAAGCTCTTGTTTAGATATTGTTCCCACTCTCTTTCCTTTTTGTGAGCAAAATGAAAAATAGGTGCATTGTGCATCAAGTCCGCACCCAGTTAAAGCCAGCTTCACCAGGCTCGTATCACTATTGTTGTCAGATCATCACAACATCAGTCTTTCTAAAGCTTTTTAGGTTTTTCATTTTGTTTGAGCTGAACTTAAGATGCTAGTAATTTTCAGCAGAAAAAAATTCAATACCGAACATTCGGTGAATCCCTAGCAAGTACAACTGTTTGGGTTCACAGTTCGTTCAGCACACCACACTGTAGAAATCACGTGAATTTTTTGAGCACTGCCCTTGATGCCGTTCCGAAAGTGTTTGTGCATCTGTGTATGTACTCGAATGTTACGGCGCTATCACTCTTGGTCAGGTTCCCAACCCGGTTGATGTGGTTTGTCTTCTCTGTTGTCGCAGGCTGTGTAATCAGGGTATTAATTATTAGCTTTTTTGCTTTCCATCCTCTCCATCATTTCCCTCCCGCGGGGCGGGGCAGCGGACCCGGCACTGCCAAGGGGTTCACCTCACGCGTCTTATCCGCTATAAATCTGCACGATTAACATCTGTATCACCGCCGCAGGAGCTTAAAAGCAAGCACTGCTTTTAATTCGATTACAATTGATTAAACTCCAAAATGCAACGTGTGAAATTAAAGATGAACAATGAGAGCTGCAGATGAATGAACTCTGGGCTAATTCTGGCTCGTATAACATGGAAAATCCCAAGGCGCTGTGCAAATATCATCTAAGGCAATGACTCAAAGCGTGGTTCTGCTAGTGTTATAGAAGCTCTGTGGGTAAAGCACTCAATGTCTTAATGCAGTTATTTAGGAATACTTTTCCTTTGTTTTGAGAAATATTAGCATCATTCTTTCAAAATTAGCGCTGTAGTACATGGATTTGAATTGAAAATAACGTTTTAGGTGAAAAAATGGTCAAGAAAAAAAAGCCTTTTTGGCACTTGCTCTGTAGATTATCGTCATTTTGTACACTTTACAATTTGTTCGAAACTTAAGGCAATTAGAATTTAAAGAACAAGATTCTGTTTTTTTTATTCCCTTCAGACACTAACATTTTATTTTTCATAAACACATAGTGTACAAGCACGGCGGCGCAGTGGTTAGCGCGTGTGCGGCACAGTTCTAAGGTCTTGGGAACCTCCTGTGTGGGTTCAAATCCAGCTCCAGACTTCCTGTGCGGAGTTTGTATGTTCTCCCCGTGCTTGCGTGGGTTTCCTCCGGGCACTCCGGTTTCCTCCCACGTTCCAAAAACATGCATTTCAGGTGAATTGGCCGGTCCAAATTGTCCATAGGTGTGAATGAGCGAATGAGTTGTCTGTCCCTGTGTGCCCTGCGATTGGCTGGCAACCAGTTCAGGGTGTCCCCTGCCCACTGCCCGGAGATGGCTGGGATGGGCTCCAGCCCCCCCGCGACCCTAATGAGGATAAGCGGTTCGGCTAATGAGATGAGATATATATATATATATATATATATATATATATATATTACAACTGGGAATTGGTTAAAATAAATTACCTAATCAATCACAATTATTAAATAAATGAATCACGATTATTTTTATTAAATCCAGATTTTTCAAATGGCAGTAAATATAGAAAAATATATGCATAGAAAAATAAAATTATATTTTTTATGCAAAAAGGTATATACCATGTACAGTAAACGTGCATACAGCTCGTAATGCCAAAGACGGCTTTCATAACAAAAATACTCAAGTACTTTATGTAAACAATTTGGAACTGTAAATCTGCTCTTAAGCTGGGATAATTATTTTAACAAAAATGCATACCAAGTGAAGTAAAAGTGCATAATGCTTGTGGTGTAAAAGACAAAGCTTCCATAAAAAAATATTCAATTTGTTTGCTGTAAAGCTGCCAAAAATAGCTTATATAGATATTCCTTATGAATCAAAACATTTCTTGAGAGGTAGTTACTTAATGTGAGAAACATTCATTAAACATTTCTCATGTAGTTCTAAAATGGCTTTTTCCCCCCATTCACAAAAAAACCTTTTACAGTACTGGATCAATTATACCCGTTAAATCAACCCTGTGCCCCTTTCTCATTGAGCGACCCACCCATTGCACACCGAACGGATCTAAAGTTGTTTGTCCAGGCAGACACAGGCAGAAAAGGGGCGGGTGACTTTTTAGCCAATCAGAATGCAGAACACAATGCACAATGAAAATAAGCAAAGTAACAAAACCGCATTAAGTGAACCAAGAAACAGCAAGGGATTACTGTACACCCTAAGGTATTCATTTAAATCCTTAAAAAAACAACCTGTCCCCGTGGGCATGGCTTAAATGGTGTGAGAAAACATGTCTCACATTATCCGCGTGTCCTCGGGCAAGGCTGCGGATGAGACTGGAGTCAACCTTGTCCTTTTCCGCCTGCCATTATTCACTGGCGCGCTCCTGTTTGTGTTCATTCGTCTTGCTCCGATGGCGCCGTGAGCATCGCCCTTTCCAATGTACTTGTGAAATGAATCGTCCGAAAGAAAGTCACAGCATCTGGCAGTCATTGTCACCCGCGGGCGGCGTCGATGACGTTTCCGAATTGTGTCACAGAGAAGACGGGGATGGTTAACCTTGCTGGTCTTTAGCGGAAGATACGATAAGGAGACACATCCATTTGCGAGCTACCCGACGAGAGATGGCTCGTCCAGAATGTCGTCACAGACATGTTTATTGGTATATCATCCAATGTTTCTGTGGATGCATGTGTTAAAGATAAAATCATTTAAAAACGTTATTTCAATAGAAACACATGTAATACTGTAATCCCTCATTTATTGCGGTTAAAATATTGCAAAAAAGCACCCCAATACTCTTAACATACGCTCTGCCGGCCCACTTTTGCAGCAAGTCACAAGCGGCGATAATGGGTTGCGGCCGCACTGGTGCCTACTATTTTAGGTAAAAAGAAAAGGAAAAAAGCTGCCATGCATGACACCAATTGCTCTATTGGCCACCACTCTCAGCATATAGGATATTGGATCATGGCCGAAACAGTGGAGTCTTTTTTTTATGTGAGCTTCAGTGGCACGAACTAAAAAAAAAATACCACTTTGCCGCACGCCCCCTGTCAGCGAATGTAATTGGTAATTGATTGCAGGAAAACAGAGCAATTAATTTAGGCGGGCCACAAAAGCACCCCCTTCAGCCGGCTGGGCAAGAATCTATCCCTCTGTCTTGTAGAAAATGTTGACCGCGGATAATGGATCGGGGCCGCATGCGTGCTGTTTACTTTAAGCGCAAAGAACAGAAAAAAAGCTTATATAAATTTGGTGTCGTTGGCCCCGCTCTCCTCAATAGTCAACTGGGGGTAACGGACCACAGCCTAAACAGTACAGTTCATTTTAGGTGGGCCACAATGGCACACATTAGCAGCACAAATTGAAAAAAAAAATAGCGCTCTGCCAGCCCTTGCTCGCGGCAAAAGTGAAGCGGGAATAAAAGATCACGGCCACAACTGTGTGTTATTTTTAGGCAGGCCACAATGGTACCTTTCCTTGACCTCTGATGTTCTCTGCTTGCAGAAATATGGGTTTGGGAATAAAATATTGTGGCAACAATAGTGCAGTTCCTTTTAGGCAGAAAACACATTAAAAGAGAGCTGCCAGGCCTGAGAAAAATACCAAAGACCCAACCTTTTTTACAGGCTCAAGCATTTGTTTAACACATAAAAGTAATATATACTGTACCTGTTAAGATAATTTCAATTATATTTCACCAATACCTACTCTCTTACTTACTTTAGCCAAACAGAATAATGAACAAAACGCATTAGTGAAGCAGTGAGACTGTGAAAAGCGTTATAGCAAGGTATTGCTGTATTTAAAACTTGTTTTAGTCACTCTTTGACTGTAAAAGATAGAAAGAGATAAGAGATAAGTAGGGGAGTACAGATATCATAGTTTACAGGCAAACATTTTGACTTTAGGTGTTAAGCACTGCGTTTGTCAGGTTTTCAAACTTTGAGAATTCTTGAAAAACAATAAGAGGGAAGCGTTTTATTATGCAGGTAGTTGGTTACATTTCACTTCAAAGAAAAATTCAGCAAGTATGTAGTATTTTGCAAAGGGCCCACTCAGTCGTTCAAAGATAACTTAAAATCGTGCTTCCTAATACATGAAAATGAAAAAATGTAAGAATGCATGTGTCCCTGAACTACAAGGGCTACAACCAAAGCTCTTGCCCGTCTGCATACCATTTGGAATCCTTAAGCCAGTTTCAGCAGGGCACTTTTTTAACTTTTGAATTATTTTCGAAAGAGTCACTTTAAGTTAAAGCTTTCAAATTCTTGAAAAACAATGAGAAGAGCTGCTTTGTTACGCGGGTAGTTGACTGCATTCCACCTTGCTGGATAATTAAAGTTTACTGTGTTTTGCGTAGGGCCCACTACAGAATCAACACCTCTCAAAAAAAAGGAAAAATAACTCCAGCAAAAATCAAAGGGAAATGATTTCTTAAGCAAACACCCGCAACAATAGAATAAACCTTAAAAGACTTTTGTTTTCATGAAAACATAGCTTCTCAGAGGACCAGCTATCCACGATAAAGGGGGATGTCGATGGATTCAAGGCGGGAAAAAAATGTTTGTTTTCATCTTTGAAAATCAGGAAAATAAATCATTTGTACTGAGTCTGTTGTATTAATTAACAACTCCCGATGTTCCCTTGCGGTTCCCGACCGCTTTGAAGATTCCTCCACAATGGAAGGAGAGACTTAACCATGTTTGCATGAAGACGGGGGATAAAATCCTGTGATTGGATCACAATGCCACATGTTGGCTGATTGCAAGCCAAGCAATTGTGTCGCGGGAGGAGGCGAAGCCCTTCGGGAATCCACATAAGAAAACGTTGGCAAACCCGAACGAGTAAAAGATTTTTCCTCTTCGATTGAAGATAGCGAAACGTTGTAATCCTCTGTCCATTGTCAGATGGGCCAAGGATAATTTGACGGCAATGGAGTGGAAAAGGGAAGCTTGCCAAAGAGCGCTTGAGAAGTTAATGGGCCGGTTTTGATACCGACAGTAAAAAATCTCCAATCTAATTCATCCGTTTTGGAAGATAATCTCGGAAGAACGAAACATCCGTCGGCGAAGGTTTGATCTAGCCACAACTGAGCGGAATTAGCGCCGAGCTAAAGCAGCTTTACAATGTTGTTCTTACGGGATGAATGTGACATAGCCTTAAAACGGGTGTCAACAGTAAACAAACTTTGTTATTGACTAAAGCCTACTTAATATAAAAATTGTTTTACTTTCTAAAAAAAATTTGTGAATAATTACCGTTTTCATATTTTACTAGTAAAATATAATTAAAATACAGTGATACCATGTTCG
This sequence comes from Urocampus carinirostris, assembly GCF_059441175.1. Lineage (NCBI taxonomy): Eukaryota > Metazoa > Chordata > Actinopteri > Syngnathiformes > Syngnathidae > Urocampus > Urocampus carinirostris. Next base: position 27,749,332 of record NC_142353.1, on the reverse strand, counting down.
CGATTGGTTTTCAAACACTAAATTTATAAAGTGCTGAAACATCTTTCCATTTGATGGTATTCCTATCCTGCTCTTCTTAATAATGATTGTAATTCCCCCCATTTAGCTAAAATAAACCTTAAAGACATAACAGGGCGCCCATTTCCTAACAGCAAGGCGGACTATGAAGAATACAAAGATTTTTGTATAAAAAAGTTTATTTTGTTTACCAAATAAATAACACAAAACATTTCAGCATCTTTCGTTAAGAAGATTGTATTTATTGTCAGTAACAAATGGCAATGTAATTATCTTTGCAACCCTGGTGTACAGTATTTTTTTAAAAAAAGTCTAAAACTGTCATGGTTGCCCATTGCCCTCATTTGGGCCCGCCCGCTTGGTGCCAGCTGCTGCTTGTTGCCTGATTGACTTCCCTCCTTTTTAAACTCAGTGCTCTCTTTCACTCCAAGTCAGTCCGTCAACAAACCTCTGCTCTTGCAAGACTTGTATTTTGACTCTCTCCGGTATCCTGCTTGTGTATCCGATATCGATCCCGCCTGTCTCTTCCTGTCCTGTATCTTGCTCCAGTCTCCAGTATCCGGTATCGATCCCGCCTGTCTTGTCCTGTCCGGTATCTTGCTCCAGTATCCGGTATTGATCCTTTCTGTCCCGTCCTGTCCAGTATCTTGCTTCGGTTTCGACTCTGTCTGTCCTGCCCCGTCCGGTATCTTGCTCATGTATCCAGTATCCATTATCGATCCCGTCCGTCCTGTCCTGTATCCTGCTCGTGTAACTAGTACCCGCTATTGATCCCGTCCTGTCCGGTATCTTGCTGTTTTATCCAGTATCCGGTATCGATCCCGTCCTGTCCTGTACCTAGCTGTTGTATCCAGTAGTCGGTATCGATCCCGTCTGTCCTGTCCAGTTTCTTGCTCATATATTCAGTATTCGGTATCGATCCCGTGTGTCCCATCCTCTCCGGTATCTGCTCGTGTATCGATCCCGTCTGTCCTGTCCGGTTTCGATCTTTTCTGCCCAACGATCGCCGAATCGCTGGCGTTTGTGTTCACGCGCATGACTGCCCCATTCCCGTAAAATCAAGCTTGTGTGAAAACGTTACGCGTCTGGGTCCACCGTCTGTTCGGTTTCTGACAGAAACAGGATATAAATAAAATCAAATAGTGTGTAGTATGTTTACATCCTGTGTTGTTTATGTTCATCTAGGTGCAGCAGAGTAGAAAAAGTGTGTTGTGCTGTGGCTCTTAATTATTTTCCCACTTGCAGTAAATTTAGTTTTCTTATAAGAGGATACTATTTGCTAGTGTACAGGGACACTATTATCAATGCGCAAGATAGGATTGGGGCAGCACGGCAGCGCAGTGGTTAGCGCTTGTGCGGCACAAATCATGTCGTGGGAACCTGTCGTGGGTTCAAATCCAGCTCCAGACTTCCTGTGCGGAGTTTGTATGTTCTCCCCGTGCTTGCGTGGGTTTCCTCCGGGCACTCCGGTTCCCTCCCACATTCCAAAAACATGCATTTCAGGTGAATTGGCCGGTCCAAATTGTCCCTAGGTGTGAATGAGCGAATGAGTTGTCTGTCCCTGTGTGCCCTGCGATTGGCTGGCAACCAATTCAGGGTGTCCCCTGCCCACTCCCTGGAGATGGCTGGGATGGGCTCCAGCCCCCCGCGACCCTAATGAGGATAAGCGGTACGGCTAATGAGATGAGATGAGAAGATAGGATTGGTTTGACAAAAAAGAGGGATCATTTATTGGAATTTTATTGGGTCTCAAGAAAGTTAGTAATCAGTGTAAGAAAAAGAAGATTAAGTTGAAGAAGGAAATTATTGTAAAATAAAAGAATAGGGTACGAGTATGTGCAATCAAACTACTACTCAATGGTATGATTATTTTGTGTTGTATACATATATGAATAACAGTTATTCATATTTTGGGTATCTTTAGTTATTTAGGTACATATTATATTCATATTTTTCCTATCTTGGAATGTGTAGGACGATCTACATGTGGTCCGGAAGCAAAGTGCAGAAACACTAATTAGTATAGGTCCTTTAAATAGTGATGAGGGAGAGTTGTTTTTGTCTAGATTTTTTAATCAATATTGTTTTATTTTAATGAATGAAGTTTTTTTTTTTTTTTACCACTCGGAGGCGCTAAATAATAGACACTGTCCCTTTGATCTAAGCAAACGTATCTGATATTCCAAGTTGAGACATATTTTTTGTAATTCTAAAGATTATGACTTATTATTTGGTATTTTGGGGGGGGAGTTTTGGATAATGTTCTCTTTCCGGGATGAACGCTACATCGCCTTGAGAAGGGTGTCAAAAAGTAAACAAACTCTGCGGTGGATTTCGCATGAAAAGAAGCTCCTATTGGCTGGCTTGTTTGATCCGCCGGATGACATGTTGCCTGAGGTAAACATTGCCCCGGCACGACAAGAATCCAAAATGAAAATGAGATCAAATTTCCTTCGTGGAATGCCGATGCCTGCTCCAGAACGCCAACCTTTACTCCGGCAGAAAACAAAACAGGAACTTGCTCGGTATTTTAGGAACAGCGCCTCGCTGCCAAACAACAGCAGAGTGCAACAGGAAAATTCAAGAGCACTTTTGAATCGGTAGGTGGGAGAATGCGGCCTTCTCCTAAGAACATATATATAAGAACAAATATATATAAACACATATATAGAACATGTATATGTATATATATATATATATATATATATATATATATATATATATATATATATATATATATATATAGTGTATATATATATATATTATGTAGATAGAATAATTTGAGGTTCTCTTTAATCCGAAAGTGTGTGTCTTGATTAAAGTACGTTGAACTGTCAAAAATGGTTAAAGAAATTCACTCAAACTTGGAGTGTAGCCAATCATTCTGATTACCGAAAAAGGTTTTTTTATAAGTTTTCCTAAAAAAATATACAAAAACGTATGTGGTGCTCCAAAAAGGTGAGATGTGTTTAAAAAAAAAATACACTTGTTTAAATAATTTAGAACAGGTTGAAATAACTAATCTGATATATGGCTTCTTTTTCTCTCTTTGCAAGTTCAAAATCCATGTATGCCTTCTCTCCTTGTTTTGAGTGTCTGCTAAACTTTAAACTTATCAGAAAGCAAGATTAAATTATAAATGATGGGAAAAATTATATGACAATATTCAACTTTTAAAATATTTTGTTTCAGTAGGTGCCGCTCAAATAAAGCAACTAATACAGCGAATTGTATCTTTATTTTCCTCTGCTGTACCTGTCCATATGTTCATTACATGACTGACCTTTGCTTCTATTGCAGTTGAAAAACAAAAAACTCTAGCACAAAACAAGTCTGTAGACATTCTTCCCAAACATAATTAATCACAAAAGTTGCGGCAAAACATCACAAAGACAACAACAAACCCGGGGTTGATAGCGGCAAGAAGAAGCAGGTTGCATCTCAAACAGGAGCTAAAAATAGCAGCGGCTGTGTGTAAATACATGAGTCGGGCACGTGTTCGCTTATCCTTTCCCTTGGGGGGTATTCCAAAGTCTCCGGGGGTTGCGTTCGAGAGCCGTCGAGCCACCAGCGGCCTACTCAGTTTATCTGGGCGTGGTCGGTCTCAGCGCTGATACACATCGCTTGGCCCGGGTCGGCCCCCCTCTTGTCAGCCCTCACCTCCCGGATAGCTTTGGACAGTTGAGTGAAAGATAAAGACAAATGTGTGGTTTCCTTGAAGGGACTATGCAAACAGATGAGGGTCATGGAACCAAGGAAGAGCCCGAGGACAAAGGAGGAAGGGGGTGTTAATGAGAACAGACAAGGGCTTTGGTTGTCTGGGTGACCGTGGGAAGACAGTGAGACCAGGACTCAGATGTTTGTTTGTTTGTAATCAGGTATCACTCCATACCTGCTTTCTTTCAGAACTCTTAACGATTAGGGCACATGCAGCTAGCCGAAGATGCGACCAAGTGTCCCTTGCCTACAGATTCACCCACCAGCAGCAACAGAATGTCGGTTACTCGCAAGCTGAAGGCCTAAGCACTTGTCAATGATGTTACCCTCATTTCGTAAACAGACGCTCAACGATCAAACCTGCAGCTGACCGGGGGAATGAGGATTCGCAATCCAGAAATACATCTGAACGTTTTCTACCCATCTGGGCTTGCCATTGTCCCCATACGAGTGGTACCACTAGCTAGGCAACACTCAGCTCTCTCAGTTCCCGAACAAACAGTCAATATGGCCCAATGAACAGAACACTCTTGGGACATAGTCAAGCGTGCTGTGCCCAGGGGCTGGGAGTAGCTGTCTGTGACACTTGTCCCCCAATTTATTGTCATAAACCAGGGGTCAACAACTTATATGAAGTTAAGAGCCACCTTTTTGTTACTAATAAGCGTAAAGGGCTACAAGCTTGATATCCATGTGTACAATAATATCTTATCATGTTATTAATTAAATAAGCTACCTTCTCAAATTGGTCATTTCGGCTTCCAAAGTCATAAAATGGCTGCCAAACGTGTCAGATTCTTCAAGTAGTGAAACATAATTAGAAATTTCTCAGCCTGGAATCACATTTGTAGGATAGTTCATGAGTTTTTGTTTCTTATTTATATCAAAAGCCTTTTATAAAAGTATTTTTACACCACTGGGTTTCGCTATACAGGCTTTAAACCAGGGTTCTCAAACTCAATTTACAGGGGGACTGTAATCAAAGACCTTTTACACGAGATAATATAAAAAATAACAAAACAAAAATTGATGTTAAGAATTAATAATAGAATTCATCTGAAAAAAAAATAATACCACCAATAATTAAGACTTAAGAAACTAAATAAGTGAGTGGAAAAATCTAATTTACAAACTTGACTTAATGGCAGAAACTCACCCAAAATTTACCTGCAAGGTGATCCCACTGTCGTTTGAGGGGGTTTGAGATGGTAGATGGCCATTGCAGCCCAAACTGAAAGGAATGTCAAACCTCGCTGTTGTCAACATTGTGTTAAAAACCAGCCTACAGAATTTCATTGTGTTTATTGTCTATTTTTTCATTTTAACAACACTCCACATTTACAGTGTGAACTTAAATGGCAAAAAAATATAACATGGTTGTGCAACCCTGTTATAATAGAATTTTTTGTAGCTGAAAGCTGCCTGTAATTATAACAGGAGAAGTAATTTGATTTAAATACAGCAGATTGCTTCTCTTTTGGACCAAAACGTTTCCTAAAGAGACACATTCATATGAATATATATATATATATATATATATATATATATATATATATATATATATATATATATATATATATATATATATATATATATATATATATATATATATATATATATATATATATGTAACCGCGGTGTACTTGTCCCACCAATGATCCACATTCACGCTGGACTGGATGATGAGGTTTTTATTACAGTTACTGCAAATGGATGAGTCACAACATTAGCTTTTCTGTTGGCTTTGATCTCTTTGATCTCTACAAGGGGAATTCATAATTTAGTAAAACAGAAACAAAACGAAAATAAACCTAAACAGCTTGACAATATCAATCACATTGCTGTGCATGTTGAGAGATTTGTCAGCTGGGGTTATAATGTTTAAAATTAACTTCTTTTGTGGAGCACCAAAAGATGTGTCTTACCAATGCAGTTCTCTCTGGTAAGAATGCCAACAATCCCCGCCTCCCGGTCACATGTCAGAAGCCAAAACCAAACCCCACCCCATACCAGCAGATAGCACTGTTGGACTCATCATTGCAGGACATTTACCAAAAACTATACACATATTTCAGCAGGAATTTCAATAAAACAAAAGTTATTATTACACCCGTTACATATATATAATCTGAAAGTTTGTGAATTATGTTTATAGCCCCCATTGAAGGCATATATATATATATATATATATATATATATATATATATATACATATATATATATATATATATATACATGCACATGGGAGAAGGGAGTAAAGTAATAAAAACGATAGATTCAGAAAACTGATGCTTCTCTTATGTATTAATGTCAAGTCAAACTGAAAAGATCACGAGCACTTTGAAAGACTACAAAAATGGCCACTGGCCAGATGTGACCCGGAAGCACATCTGCAGACAGCTCCTGCCAGAGGTTAACACGAGCTACCTCACAGGTAGTAGCGGGTGTCCAATATGAGTGGACGTTCACCTTCTTGGACTAATTTGGATTAAACGCTAAAAATGTATGGAGCATCTGGTTAGTGTAAAACAAAATACTATTATGAACGTGTAGGCAGTTTGTATGAGTTGTTTGGTGTACTTTGATTATTTTGGGGTACTTTATTATTAACTTAGGCGGCAAGGCGGCTGAGTGGTTACCGTGTCCACGGCACAGTTGTGAGGTCATTAAATCAAATCCATATACAAGCCTACCTGTGCGGAGTTTGCATGTTTTCCCTTTGATTGTCAGGTTAATTGGCCGGTCCAAATTGCCCCTAGGTGTGAATGAGCGGGTGAATTGTTTGCATCAACCATTTAGGGTCTTCCCCTGCCCACTGCTCGAAGATTGCTGGTATGGGCTCCAGCACCCACCCAGATGGAAAGTGGGGGGTCACATATAAAATGATAAAACGCAAAAATAAAAAAAATACTATATATATATATATATATATATATATATATATATATATATATATATATATATATATATATATATATATATATATATATATATATATATATATATATAACTGAAAATAACAACTGGTCAATTGAGTGAGTTCTGCCATTGAATTTGCCAGCTAATGACTAAAGACTAATCGCTAATTTTAAACAGAAAGTGGATGTTCTCGAATAAAAGACCTTACGAAATGAATAATTGCCTAGTCTTTTGAAAATAAATGCAACCCTCTTTTCAATCAGGAAAAAGCAAACAATTCGGCGATTAAGGTTTATAAACAATATATGCAGGTGAAGGTTGTGGTGCTGTGGTTTTAAATCTCCAGAATGTTGAACCTTAAAACGTTCCTGGCCAAGAAAGAAAGATAATGGGAAAAAAAAGCCAGGCTTCCATCTCATTTATGGTTTTATGCAGTTGAAAAACTATAATTTTTGTGGACCAATTTGGACCAAAAAGATAAATACGAACACAATTCCATTTTAGATATCTATATTTGGACTAAATCCTGACTAAAAACAACCAGATTAATCTTAAATTCCAATGCCAAAATATGGCCGGTGCTGGGTGGGTTATCGTCCCACGTATTTTAAATATCATTACGGTAATCCAATTGTTAGAAGATTTTTCAGTTCTCCAGCTCCAGGAACAAAAAAATGAATATGCATTTTTCAAGTTTGTGGATTTAGACGCCAAAATCGATTCTACCGTGACCGTATAAATGTGACAAATGACATAGCCATGGTAGCTGCGGTCTTAAACTAACAAATCACTCGCTCCACGTTGCACAATTTTCAAACCTGCTCAACAAGGAACCTGCTGTCTTTCAGAACAGTTCTTGTGTGGAAATTGTCCAGAAGATATGAATAGTAGCCCTGTAATAGTTGTGGCTTTCGAAACGGCACTTGCTTTTGGGGCCTGACTTTAACTGTCAGGTCCAAAAGCTCCCCACATAAGTCTAGGGAGCTCTAATGCTTTTTTCAGGGCTGAAAGTGTCTGGGGGTGATTGTTAATGGGTGGTGGCAGCCGGCCCCCACTTGTGCCACCTGGAGAATGGCGGCACCCTAGCTATAACCGCTGCCTCTTTCCTCCTTGCATGGAAAGATGTTCCTTGGAAACAGAAGCAGCGAAAGCTGGCTCTCGGGACGGCGGGGTATAAATAGTCCTCACCCCGCACAACATGTTCTGTTACGGTGTAATTATGGTCTCGGTTTAACAGGGAGAGATTTTGGGCATCTTGTTTAACTCTTAAATGAGATTTGCTGTTGTGAGCAGATGCACCTGGTGGAACCTTTTTTGGATTAGGGAACATCATAGAACTCTTTATTGTCAAAGATAATCCAAGTATTTAAAAACGATTAAAATTTAATACAATTGCACTCTTCATTTTGGGAAGGACAAGAAGTAGGATAAGTTGAGGCTATAATGTATTTTTCTTTGTCGGCAGAGATTTTTCTGGCTACATTTATCTCACCCTGCTTGAATGGTTTAGTCCTCTTAAAATCATAGAATCACTGCATTCCTTGCTACTCGTAAATCATGGCTTTTTATCAGTTCACTTCGTACATTTTATGTCTGGGATTTGGCACATCTACTATTGGTTAAAAACCCTTCAGCATTAAAATGCTCTGATTTTTGCATCATTCAATATTTTATGGATGTTTTTTTTCCCTGATAAATGTCATGCAGTTAGCCTTTTTCACACATGGTTTTAGATTAAAACAGAATTTTCTCTACTGTCAATGATAACAACAAAGTGTTCATTAACGCGGCACTCCAGGATAAACGCTCCTTCGTGTTATATGTCGAAGTGTCCTTGAGCAAGACACTGAATCCCTAATGCCCCCGAAAGCAGGTAGTTGCCTTGCATTGCTGACGCTGCTATCGGTTGGTTAGTGTGTAAAAGGGAAAAGTGTGAAGCACATTGTAAAGCGCTTTGGGAGGTCTTCATTGAGTTGAAAAGCGCTATATAAATGCAGACCATTTACGTGTATTGACACTAAATTGTGAAAGGTGGAATTGTTGATTTTGGAAAATGCGATCAAATTAGTTCAATGAATGGCTTACCCTAATTATAAAATTCTATTTTGGTAAGCGATTACCATAGTTTAAAATTAGTTGAAATACTCTAAAACAGAACAGTCATCGAATATACCATTGTCGACTAGAAGTAGACATAATTCACAGACTTTCAGATTCAGAAAATTGATTCCGAAAAAGGGGTAAAACGTTAAATATTTTCCAAAGGAAATATATATTTCTGGTGTCGACCCAACACATTTCCCCCAAAAATAATCTTATAGAGAAACCAAAATCTGTAAACAATTTGTGAAAAATAACTTCTGGCTTAAGCTGTATGAAAGACGACAAAAACATTTCTGGTTATCGCTCAACACAAAGATAATTGTTTTGAGATGATGAGGTAAATCAATACCAGGTTTATACAAAAGTATGTAAACAATTAGTGCATTCTAAAATGATTGATGATTATTGTCATAAACTATTAGCCACAGATGACAACGCTGGATTATTGCACTCTGCTCTACAAGATCATGAGTAGGGATGTCCGAGGCCTCTTATTTGGCACCGATACCTCCTAAGGATGATCAATATCACTCAAACATTTGCTTGATGAAATTATTTCTCAAAATAAAAGTAATATTTGCCTCACATTACTCAACTTTTTTCATTAAATTGCCTAAAAGTAATCGTTTCCCCCTTTCATTGTAATTTATTTTTGTGTGTGATTGTATGTGAAGTTGCATTGGTCTCCAAATGAAATCAATATGAGTGCTTAGATTTTCGAGCACAAGGGGGCGCGCTTAGCCTTTGCCTTCTGTCCCACATGCCGTCTCTGTAAAGCAAAGCAATCTTTTCCAGCCTATTGTTCCTCTTCTAAACCATCAAGTCGTGAGCATGTCTTAGCCACACCTTCCACGGTGCACTTTTTGTGGGATGATCACTTCAAAAATGTTTCAGCCTGTGTTTTAAACTTGGTAAATATGCATCTAAAACATTATCAGGTCTTCATTCCAGAAGACAATAGCGTTCCGAATAGTCCCTCCTAACACTTGTTCGAGCCTATGTCATTGAATGATTTGAATTCTCATTCTGGTAAGTTTTCACCCCCTCTATGAATTAATTAGTCTTTGCCAAAGCGGACCACATTTGTCATTTGAAATTATGCTAATGACTGCCAAGCTCTCTGATAGGCCAGAGCCGTTGCTCTGTCCTTGCGGGGCCTAACTGTCCCCCATCCTCCTTTTTTTTTTAAATCTCTCCATCTCTTCTTTCCTGACTCGTTGCCCATCCCCATCTTTGCTACTCTCCCCCTTCAGCTCCTTGGCTCTCTCTCCAGCTTGATCTTCACCACTTGTCTCTCCTTATGTGGCCTTATCATCACAACACCTCCCTGGCTCCTTAGCCCCCGCTGGTCCTGGGCTGCATGACCTGTCACCAGAGAGGAGAATGGCCCCGGCCGAGACTGATAAGGCGGCTAATTATCCAACATGTCTGCACACCAAGGGGAGAGTATGAGCGAACACAAAGAAACACTCAAAAGAAACCTGTGTGGCCTGCTGCAAAAGCTATGTCAGACTGGAAGAAGTGACTCTGTAAAAAAAAAAAAAAAGGGGGGGGGGGGATCTGTGTGCCATTTTTTTGAGGAACTGGACATCCTAGTCCTGCTGAATGCCCATTTGATCCAGTAGGAATGAGCGCTTTGGTTGAGTTGCTTGTCGGGAGATGCCCGTATACGAGAAAGCTATTTTGAAAATACAGTATGTTTTAAGTAATGGACAAGCTCTTTGTAGTGTGTGTTGGAGGGACAATGGATCTTATTTTCTTGTTTGGTCCGGGAGAGGGATTTGTAACTAGTTCTACCCTTAGGATGTGGTTTGAAATATATTTAATGGTGTTTTAAGTGGACGGTGAGATTTAAAAAAAAAAAAAAAACTTTAAAAACATTTATTCAAAAAGTGCATATGGTCATCGTTGTGTTAACATATTTTGTATTTCTTTAAATTTATCAGGTTTATCCCGGAGTGCCACATCTTATCTTGTGTAAAATGTTCACAATGACAATAAAAACATTTATATTCTTGCCTATCCCCGAATCTTGAGTTGGACACCAGGTTTTGAACTGCAATTATCGTAGACTTAATGGTTTACAGTGCAAACATTCGATGAAGGTAAAGAAATACAAAAATTAAAATACATTTTTCACATGTTGGTGCTACGTGCATACTTCATAGTACAACAACAAAAATTAAAATCCAAAAAACCATATTCCATTAGAAAATTGTGTAAAACAAACTTATTCAGTCACTAGCAAGGTTCAAGTCATGCTAAAATCTTTTTTGGTATCTTATTTTTATATCTTTTTATATTTCAGTTTTAATGTAATGTTAATTCAAAAGTTGGTTTGTAATCCACACACAGAAAAAAATCCACCTAATTATTGGCTTTTCTACATTTCCTTCACAATTTTCTCACTGGACTCTTTGTAGTGCATAATTTGGATCTGTTAATAAGTCAACCAGGCACCTTAATATTTTAACATATTTAATTTGTTTGTTTATTATTGGAAAATAACCCTAAAGGAGTAAGATAATACCAAAAATATGTACATTTGAAGTTGACATTTTAGTAGTTCGAAAAAATTCAGTCACCTGAAATTTCAAAACCATTTAAAGCAGCAAATACTACATCAAACTTGTTGGATGGAATCAAATAACTTAAAAAACTTGTCAAATGAATTCAGTGTGAAACAAGACATATTTGCATGCAATGAGTGGATATTCTTCGTTCATGTAGAGCCCCTAATTGGCTTAGCATGGCATCCCCAAAAGATGCCATATTTATACTTTTTTCGACTTAATCAAATTACACTGCGAACTTTGTGTTTATCACATCGCTCCCAACACCCTTGAGTGTCTTCAGTCATTTGGCTGGGGTACATTCCACCTACTCAAAGAGGAAAGTAAGGACTAATGTCATTTTCAGAGGATTATTGCCATCTTTCAACACATCTCTACATGATGTTGAAGGGAAGAACACGAAAAATTGATAAAACCGCCACCATAGAGCTTCTGTTTTACCCTCACTTGCTCATCTCCGAGCTTGCTGGTTTCTCCAAAAGCCATATTATGTGCTTGTCAAGATGGATAAACCCCCACAGCCAAATGTTCAGATGAAAACAAATAAGTAAGGGAGACGTTCATGTAATCGCTTGTGCCAGAGAAAGGCTTTAAGAAGAACATCAACACTTTCTGGAAATGTGCCTCGCGTGCGCTAATTCCCTCCTGCTTTTGTTTGAGTCTCATTCAACTTCAGGACCATTTTCTACCAAGCCGTGACGAGTTGTCACCGTGGTAGACTACTTTGCGGCATGGTTAGCATCACCCAAGAAAAATACCAGCTCGTATTACCGTGCTGCTTGTATCACAGACGTGATTATATTCAGGGGAATTTGAAATGATGGGGGTGGTCTTAATTAACTCGGCTGCATGATGAAGACAAGAAGGGGATCCCTGCCACGGCTTTTTAAAAATGATCAAACTCGGCGAGCGCTATTATCAGGTCATGGTTGTGCTTTGTTTGGACTGGTGTTTTTCTATGGCACCATTGGGTCGTTTTCACATGCGAAAAAGTCCCTTGACTGTCATCGAGCTCCCACCGTCCGGCGGAGCCAGCCCTCTGCTTAAAACTCCCTTGGAGGGGGTCCTTGGACCGCTCACGGATGAACGTTTAAACTTTCTCAGTAACTTTGGTAAGGGAATGGAAAAATATTTAGAAGATGAGTGACAAAGTTGAATTGTTGAATTGAATAGTTGAATTGTTCTTTAACGGTCAATTATATTCGTAAGGAAAATTTAAAGTAAATATAATTTAATGCTGAGTGTAAATTAGTGTAAATTATGTGTAGTATACATATACATGATTATATAACACAAATAAATAAACATATAAATAAAAAATACGATTTTATTTTCCTTTAGTGTTATGTGACCTGAGCTGGTTACATGCTGATGGATGCTGAAAGAAAGCTGATAAAAAATAGATTTTAAAACTTTCACTTGCAGGATTGTCATTCCTTAGAATATTTTTTTTCTTTTAATTGCCTCTTTAGTCTTATTTATTGTCTCGATTGTCTATCTGTTATGGCCATGCAACTTAGCAAGGGTTAGGATGCCTTAACCTTCGTTGCATCTCATAATTCATGTTTTTATGAAATATTTTTTCAATTTTCTCCTCTTCAAGTATTTTCCAAAATATAGAACAATAAAAAATCTAAATGCTTGTCAAATAACTCAACCCCATAACGTTCCTGGAAAATTCGCCTAAAATACCAATCCAAGACGTACTCAAAGAAAAATGAATGTTCTTGAACCATTTGAATAATATGGAGGTAAGACCCTGACGTGTTGTCCCAAACTGAAATAATCACTGCAAGTGCTACTAACATTGAGTAATCTGAGTTGGAACAATATATTTCTGCAGCACGTTCTGTTCCCTTAAAACTTTGTAGTGCAAAGAAAATTGGCATGAACCAGTCAAGATTCAATAGAAAAACGATTTTATTCCCAAAATAATATATATTTCTTTATTATTTTTTTCTTTTAATAAAAACAGTCTTGATGCGCCTGCTGCTGGAGTAAAGTGGTATCCCAACTTTTTAATTCACAAGGAAATGCAAGGCTCTTATTTGAATTGATTTAAAGTGCTTTGTGGCTCATAAATCGTGTGACACAATAAATCGATGAATTAATAAGTTAACGCTTTAAATGATCGATTTTAATAAATTTCATCGATGTGTTGTTGCAGCCCTTATTGACTATCCGACTTGCAAAGTCTCAATGATCCACACGAGACTAAACTGAATAAAGAGAATTTATGGGAAATAGTTCAGCCAATAGCATATTGGTCTCTTAATGATGCCGTGATGCAAACTAAAAGCAGATCATCATCATTTTATACAACATCAACCAATAGAAGACAGGTAACTTGTCATACACCAAATTTGAATTTTATAATTTTTTGCACGCAAAATAATTTGTTGTGTCAAAATCAAATTCCTGTAAAGAGGGGTTGAAAAAAATCGTATTTGGCATTATAGAGTGAAAACATCCATAAGGCTGGGGGGTACACTCAAATGGGAAAATGATTCAGTAGATTAGTTTATTAAGTGTAAATTATATTTTTATCCTGTTGCATAACTTCGCGCATCGCAATCGTCTATAAACAGACGTGTGTGCATCCTGGTATGGGCAAAACGAGTCCAAAGTGGATACCTTGAAAGTTTGAAAGGAAAAGCTCTGATCTTTTAAAATATTGACGTATGAGAACACGCAACTTTCCCCAACAACCACTCAGCTCACCAGTCCATTTCTTCTCGGAATCACGGTTTCAGAACTAAAAGGTCCGCTTCTGGGGTCACGGATAAAGCTTGAAAGCAACGTTTCATCTTAAGTCACATCCACAACAAATCGAGTCCTCGGATGACTTTGAGCACTGAAGAAATGGTAAACACTAACGTTGTGCTATTATTACAATCTATTAAAATTGTCTTGATTGTCATTGATTTCTATGTTGTGAAATATTCTATGCACTGAGATTGGACATGGCACTCCAGGGTCAACGTGTAATAAAGACTTAAAAGGCAGATATAAACATTTACCATGCATTATTGTCATGTTGTAATAATATTGCTATGTTTGTGAATGATGTGAATAGTGCATCTTAACAATAGTTCTTTGGAAATAAGTGCAATAACATTTAGCACAAAAAAATAACCCACAAGGTATTCATTTTCAGTTTTGTGCAATAACATTTAGTAGAAACAACAACGACAAAATAAAATGAGTCCCAGTGTGTTTTAGGTTTTGTGAGCTCCATTTAATAGGGTGGTGAAGGCCTGAGGAAGAAGCTGTCTCTGAGCCTGTTTATCCTTGTTTTGAAAGACCTGTAGCGCCTACCAGAGGGAAACGGTTCAAAGAGGTGGTGGCCTAGGTGGGAAGTGTCTTTTATAATGTACATAGTGTGGAAAGAGTTATTTAAGCATTTGCTTCATTTGTTGATTAACAAATTGATTTATATCAGTCTACATGGGTTTATTCTAGATCAAAACATTCGTTCAAAAAGGGAGGAATGTATGATGGCCACTGTCCTTACAAGTAGTTGGGGCACTAAGGCTTTGAAATGATTATTTACTGAAACTTAACAGTTCATGTATCAGTTACTGTACAAAATTGGCAGAGATTCATGTCTTGGTCAAGATTTGTAGCATTGATATGGTGAAGCCCCTTTGTAGAGAATTCCTGTTGGCCATAACGTAAGGGCACTGGTGAGGCTAACGAAGGAGCAGGCCTCCTCCAGTTTGGGTTGCTCCAGCTAAATGAAGCAGATCTATCACACTGCGACAGCGTGTTAAGGACGTGTGGCGCGGCACAGCATTTTTGGACACGGCAGCCTTTTGGCGAGCCCGGCTCGCCGACTGGCAGATGCACACAGCCGTTCCTTTGGCCCGTCAAACAGATGGCCGTGGCAAGGACACATGCGGCAAACATGGCTCTTGAGCTGCTGATAGGCGAGAATCTGGAGCCAGATCTCAAGCAGCTGATGAGGATGGAGAGAAGACTTGTCAGCCGGGTCTGGGTTGGATCACAGGTCTGGTCTTGCTTGAGGCGGGGTTTACGAGGCGTGCCCCTAATCGTGGTTTGGGAATACAGTGGCAATGGAGGTTCCAGACGGTGATGCAGTCCGGTAACGTTTCTGAGGCTTCCCTGGCCTGACATGTGTCAGCGTATATGTAGGTCCCATGAGGACATGCGGGTTATGGGCTTGGTGGCATTCAGAGATTGGGCCAGTCTAGTGAGATACTCAAGAGACACAGTTGGAGGCAAATGTGACCTACATTACCTCGTAGGAAAACAAAAAACACTTGTCTTAGTGATGCTGGGAACATTCACAACTTTACAACAAAATCATCACGTGATCGAAGTATTTGTTGAAGCTACAATGTATTTTTCATCTGCAGGTTTATCCCGGTTACATTTATTCTCCACTGCATAAATGGTTTGGTCGTTAAAAATAATAAAATCACACTGCAGTTCTTTCTAGTTGTAGACAATAGCATTCCATCAGTTCACAAATACACTTTGCACATTTTAGATTTTGTCTCATACATGGTTTTAGAATAAAATTGGATCATCTTTATCGTCAATGTTAGTTGTGTTTGTTGTTTACAACGAGATTAGAAGTGACACCTCAAGATAAACGAGCAATTAAAGACTTGAATTTTTTTTAATTTTTTTTATCAAAAAACAATTTCCTTCTGACTGGGCAGTCTGGGGGCAATTCTTTTCTGGGCTTTGTTGATGACTCTCTTAAAGGTATTTTAAAATACAACTATTTGATGTTTGCTTTCTTTACTGCCCTGAATAATTTGTAATACGAAGTTTGTTGTCTGTATGTAAAACTGCACCGTTCAGCCCATAAAAACTGCCATTTTATTATTATTTTTTTATCTTGCCACATTTCGACATTTCGTTCTGTATACACGTGTACTAGAATGACAATAAAGTAGATCTGAATCTGAATCTGAATTTTAGGTGTTTTATTTTACAGTAGTTGTTCAACAAAGTATGAATATGGCTGCTCTTCGTGACTTCCCACAAATGTAGGTCATTGACTTGGTCACATGATGGAAAAAGTGCTTCCATTATACTTGAAGTTTTCTCCATGTTTCAAAAAACACCTCATGAGTTACTTAACTGTTGTAACATTACAAAGGATAATATAAACGTGCCTATTGCCTTCTAACTTACATGGCGAAATAATGTATGCGCCACAGTTTTGTGTTCGTCAGTGACTCAAATTCAAAAAACATGTTTGGCATCCAAAATGTAGGAAGCAGGGCGGTGTCGTGGTTGTGGTCCTTCATATATATGGCCTGTCACAGTAGCGTTGGGTTCTAATCTTGGTGCAGGCGATTCCGTTTGGGGTTTGCATGGCTCCTCTTTTGTATAAGAACTTAGATTTTCACTCCAGAACTTTCTCACCGTGCTGCACACCCCAGCGAGGCGACTTAAGTGGAACATTGTGAAAAATTACAGTGGCTCTTCACCACACGCCAGGCAATTGAGAGTCGCGAATCTAAAGGAAAGTTGCAACAGAAAAACACGACGTGGCTTGGAGAGTCTGGGTAAATTACTGTACACTGTTACATATTATGTATTTTTACAGAACCACAAAAACATGGCGTGATTGTAAAGGAAATATAGGAATATATTGGTTGGCTAGGTCTAACTGATAATTATAAATCATTGTTTGAACTTTTAACCTATCATATATTTTCTTTCAACTATCAAATCATTCTCCTACTGTGAGGTTAATTAAATGTGTCAACTGCAAACTCCTGATTAAGCGTTGTATTATCATTATTATTTTATAAATGCGATCCATTCATTTTCCTCCGTATTGGACTCTAGACTGATTCTGTGGATGGGATCTAGCCACGGCCTAAATTATTCATGTGCCTTTTTGTTATTGTGATCCTTTTAATGTTAACTTTACTGGTTAAATTTAAACTATTTGTAACTCTTATAAAAATAGGAATTGTGCAGCCAAGACATATTACCTGTAAATGTTGTTTACAATATCTTTTTCACTGCCAACTGTAACATTATTTTTAACATTAAATATTGCAAACTTTAATTCAGTAGATAGGAATGGAAAATGGAATATCTAGAAATGTTACTTTCTCAGAAATGATTCTGAATCTTGCACAATGATTCAAATTGACTCGTGGCATTTAAACAAGTTTTAGGCATGGTAGCTATTATTTGATGATAACTTCAAATCACTGTTTTATTGTCTTTGAATTCCTCTCAGGATTTGTTTTTTCCATTTATCCATTGTGTTGGATGGAGTTAATTGGTTAAAATGGGTAACCTTGAAATAATCCAAACTTATATATGTTTTTGCAATATTCCCCAATTGTCTCTGAGTGCCAAAAAGTAATAATGGATTTTTCTTGTTTTATTTTAAAAGACTATTATAAAAGGTGTGGCACTGCTCATCGGTAAGTATCAAGCCTTTGGCAATGTTTTCAGTGTGATGATTCACCGTTAGATGCCAGGAATGGCTTTGATCAGATTTGTGTCCACACATCTAGGTAGCCTAACTTCCTAGTGTTGCCTCTTGTATCCAGCAAATGAGTGTATGTAGGAGGCCCTATGTGGCGAGCAGGCTTACTGAAGCAGTGGGGTGAGGGTTGCGAGATTTGGACAAAAAGGTTTACTCTTCAACTGAGCGTATTCCTTTCAAAAAATGATGATTGTTGTCGTGATTATCAAGAAACTTGTTTACTAAACACAGAGCCCCAAAACATCGCTCTGCAGGGGATCTGCAGGGAGGAATGGGCCAACACACCAGCAACCATGCGTGAAAATATTGTGAAAAGTTGCAGAAAACATGTGGCTTTTGTTATTGCCCACAAAGGGTCTGTTGCTGTTGTTTACTAAACAATGGTAAAAGCTACAGACATCCTTATTCATAATGAAAGTTGAGAATTCAAGCTTTCTTTTGGTATGCCCTATATAGCTACACAACATATTCCGTAGGCCTTCAAAAGTTAAAATGGCAAAGATCTGCTTGCACCGGCTCTTTCAATTTCACAAAAAACGTCTGGCATTGAATGAGTTGATCAAAATAATCTTTTCTTTTTTTTTTACAAATAACTCTAGTTCTGACTTTTTACGTTGAATGGTCAGAAAAAAACATTTAACTTGTTCTTGTCAATAACTTGAGATGATTACCAGCAACAACTTATACAAATCCTGGTTATCAGTGCCCTCACTGTGATCGCCAGTGCTCTGGACGCTGTAACTAATTGGAGATCCTTTTTTTTATTTATCACTCCTCTCGTGGCGGTGGAAATGTAAACAGCGGTGTGATGAAAGTGCCCTTATAGCACGGAGGGAAAAAGGAGCGAGGCCACTCGGGCACTTACACCGCATGCCTTATGAATAAGTAATGCTACTGGACGTGTAGCGGTTAGCCATGGAGGGGAAGGTCTGCGCATCAAACCCACCTCTGTTTGCCTTGTACATATTTCATGGGTGGAGAAACGTTTATGAGGAAAGCAGGCTTGGAATAAAGAGACTTTCATCGTCATAGCTTTAAGTTAACAATACGAATTAGGTGTTCCCATGATGGTTCAACTTTCGCACCATCAGTGCATTGCGGATGATTTTTCTATGAATATTGCAAAATTTCTGCATTATTTTGAGAGCGCGGGTACTCTCAAAACAATCGGAGAACTGTCTTCGCTTTTCGGGGCCCTGAATGTAGCAATCCGAATGAGTCGTTTGAATCAGTGGATCTCAACTAGTTCCACTTCTCAAATGTATCCAATGAAAGGATTGTGTCTTTTGAAGCAAATATGTTACAATGCAGGGGGGGGGCTACCTGGACCTCGAGAGCCGCATGTCCTGCATGATTTTGCAGTATTTGGTCACCTAGAAACAAGCAAGATTTCTGGCAGTCAAAGAGGTCTAACTTCTTCTAACCAGGTCTAATGAGGCTCTAGCCATTACCTTTTTTAATGGGACATGTTTTAAGTCTTCATCGGTATAAAATACACCTGTCCACAACCTCAGACAATCACACTCCAAAGTTCACTATGGGCAAAACCAAAGAGCTGCTGTAGGACAGCAGAGACAAAATTGTAGGGAGACTAAATCAGCCTGAAAAGACTGAATCTACAATAGGTAAAACGCTTGGTGTAAAATCAATTGGGGCAGCAATTATTAAAAAAATGAAATACATACAAGCGGATTGATAATCTCCTTCAATCTGTGTGTCCATGTAAGATCTCATCCTGTGGCATCAACATGATAACAAGAACGGTGAGCCAACATACCAGAACTACATGGAGGGACCAAGTGAATGACCTACAGAGAGCATGGACCACAGTAACAAAAGCAACCATCAGCAGCACAATGCGCCGCCAGGGAATTAAATCCTGCACTGCCAGATATGTATCCCTGCTGTAGCAAGTACACATGCAGGCCTGTCTGTGATTCCCTTGAGAGTGTTTGAATGATCCAGAAGAAGACAGGGAGAATTTTGTTATGATGAAATCAAAATAAAACCATTTTGGTAGAAACAGGTTCTTTTGTTTGTAGGAAAAAGAATACTGAAATGCATCCAAAGAACACCATAACTACTGCAAAGCCTAGAGCTGGAAACATCATGCTCTTGGGCTGTTTTTCTGCAAAGGGACCAGGACAACTGATTTTTGAATAAAGAATGAATGGTGCCATGTAGATATTTTGAGTGAAAATTTCCTTCCATCAGCAAGGGCATTTAAGATGAGACGTGGCTGAGTCTTTCAGTGTGACGATAACCCAAACACAACACTAGGGTAAGAAAGGACTGGCCTCGTAATAAGCATCTCAAGGTCCTGGAGTGGCCTGACCTGTCTCCAGATTTCAAGTTGTCAGTCTGTGTTGTTGAACAACAGCCCCATAACATCGCTGCTCTACAGTAGATCTGCATGGAGGAATGGGCCAACACACCAGCAACCGTGTGTGAAAATATTGTGAAAAGTTGCAGAAAACATGTGGCCTTTGTCATTGCCCCCAAAGGGTCTGTTGCAAAGTATTAAGACACACTTTTGGTATTGATCAAATACATATTTTCCACCATGATTTGATGTTTCCAAAAACAATTTAATTTTCTTTTTTTTTTCATTCTGTCTCTCATGGTCAAGGTTTCCCCATGTTGACAATTACAAGCCTCCTTTATTTTCAAGTGGGAGAATTTGCACTTACTTGCCCCACTGTAAGCCTACATTGTAAATAAGCGACCCCTAACAATGCTCCAAAGAAGCCACATAAAAAAAAAAACTCAGAATATTGATAAAGTTTGGACCTATACATCAATAATCAATTTAGTTTATTAAGATCAATATATTGGTAAAAGGTTAAGAATATAACATTTTTAACCATTTACTTTGGCTTTTCAGCAGCACATTAACGGCATACACTTATACATTTTTATGTTTCCAGTATTTCTTTCTTCAAATCAAATGTTGTAGTGACTGCTTTCTACGTTTCCTTCCCCATGAAAGTTAAACCAAAAAAAAAAAACACTATAAAATGGGATGTGGTCCCTTTCATACGAGCTGATTGACTGAACAGGTAGTAAATATCAAACAGGGCATCTGTAATTGACCCTCTGTTTTTAATAGCATTATTTTGCCAAGGCAAAGTCCGGCAACCCACTAAAAACGAGTACGCGACCCACTTTTGGGCCCTGACCCACCAGTTGAGAAACACTGGTTTGAATGACTTGTGACAAGCTAATAAATTGTTTGCGAGCAGTCTGATCAGAGGGGGGGGCACGTTATTACGAATATGGTCGTTGTTTTTCGCATATACCTTTTGATAGGATGCTCAATTATGTCACTCACCAAAATCAACGTACTGTGCTGCTAAAGTGAGCTCTATTGCCAAAAGCATGGACTTGTAGTAAATACAGAATGATATAATGGTTCTATCCACTATATGGAATATAGCATTTTCCACAATGGCATCAGAAAATAAAATGAATGCCTCTGGAAATCAACCAATACACATGAGGCTTTTTAAGCATGTAAGCGTTTGTGTGTATCATTCATTCTCTGTACTACAAGTCCCGCAGTGATTCGCACCATAAAAAATAAGCCGGATAAGGGAAACTTTGTGTGTGCAGTAATGCATAGAAGTTAGTATTCCTTGGGTTTTTATAAATCCATTTTTACACAAGGTTTGTACGGATAATTGAAATGCTTGAATTTGATTTTATTTCTTAGTCTGAAGGTAGAGCGCTCGTCTTGGGATCAAGAGATCGAATCCCGGCTCCTCCGTGTTACATGTCGAAGTGTCCTTGGGTAAGACACTGAACCCCTAATGCCCCCAATAAGCAGGTTAGCGCCTTACATGGCTGCACGGCCGCTATTGGGAAAGGTGAAGCACACTGTAAAGCGCTTTGGGAAGTCTTGACTTGAAAAGCGCTATGTAAATGCAGATCATTTCATTTCTTTTCAAGGTCTGGAAAATGCTTGAATTTTCAGTGAAGTGCTCAAAAATGCTTGAAATTGTTTGTAAGTAAGTTCGACGTACCGAAGCTGTGCGGTTAATTGTTAGAGCATAATGGCAGGATTCCAGTCTGTTTATGGCAGCCCATTGACACAAAATATTGTAGATCATGGATAAGAACAGCCTCAAAATAGCATAAAGTATGTGCTAGAAGCAAGGTAGCAACTTTGTTTTAGTAGTCAACGTCAACAAGATTTTCTTTTGATTGGGACTGGATTTCTTGCATTCAAGGTACTGGAAAACCAACAAGTTGGCCTTGAAAGTGCTTGAATTTGGCCATGAAAAAGGTGTATGAACCCTGTTTATACATAGACTTCGTGGAAAATCACTTATGGAAGTTGATGGAATAAATGAACCGCTAAAATGGAGGGAACACTGTATCCTGTCTGTCTTTACAGATATGTGTACATAATTCCTACCTTGTGCAAAGTTAGTTACTATAGCAGTTAATGGAACAGATGAACCGTGAAAATCGAGAGAATACTGTATCCTCTTTTTTTTTCTTTTTTTCTTTTCTGAAGGCCGCCTAAGTTCTCACTGCGGGACATGTAGAACACAGCCCAGTTTGTTAGTGTTGGTTTTAACAATTAAGACAAGTTTTCCTTACAGAGTCCAGATGACCATTTCCTGCAGAACTCTGATCAAAACTGGCATGGAAAAGTACACCTAAGCTCGCCATGCCTTCAGACTAAGAAATAAAACAGCTGAAGTTGTCTTAGGGTGTTTATATGATGTCACTCGTTACTTGTTTGATGTTTTGCATTAGCACGGGGATTTTTTTTTTAAAAAACCATTTCAATCCAGCTACAGCGCCGTTGGTCCGCCACCGATCGATGACCTTGGCGATTCCGTAATGGAGGTCGTGTCATCCGATGAATAGATCTGGATCCTATTTACAAGCCGTTCAAACAACACCTTGAATTATTGATTGAAAGGAAGGGAAGCTTGTCCTTCAGAACGATATTACACACAGAAGACCTCTCAAGAAGGAATAAGAAAATTGTTGGCAATTAACTGGTGCGTAGGGTCTTAACTCAACCTATTTATTTTCAACCCTTATGTACGATTTGTACAGGTGCTTGAAATGAATGAAAATGCTTGCATTTTAATGTTTTGTTTTCAAGATTTGGAAAATTGCTTGAATTTTGGGTGGGGTGCTTGTAAATTCTTGAAATTGTTGCCATGATTCTAAACAGGTTACTCCGACACAATGGTTGCTTCACTTTGCCATTGCATTTCTTCTTCCATTGTGATTGACGGCAGCTGGCATAAGTTAGTATGGCATTGTCCTATGGAGCGTCATCACCCGCTACGGGTCGGGCCCAAGAAGACCGGTATATGCTGTAACGAAAGAGCACTATGACATGTGTATTACTGCAAAGATTACATATCAACTATGTACATTTATTATGGGTCATGCAAAAAAATGAAGGTTGCATTTCCCAGTGGTTTTATAATGGTTAAAAACTTCCTGCAACTGTAAATGTAAGCTACATAATACTGTCATTTTTGTCCAGCACCTAAATGGAGAGGGATTTGTCTCAAAAACAAATTTAACTGCAATTTACTCAAGATCAAAACATGTTTTGATAAGTGCACACGCAAGGTTAAAAAGCACATATTTAAAACACTGATATATTTGTGGCTGTGCAACATAAATAATTCACACCGGTTACTTTGTTTTTTTATAGTACTAGATAAATTGGAAAATTGGCTTTTCAAGTTCTTAAAAAGATTAAAACTGTTTGCAAACCCTGCTTATTTGTGACAAAATTTAAAGGTGCAAACATTTTTGTTCTAGGTGGATTTTTGTTAAACTAACACGTTTTCAATGTTAAAATGTAACCTTTACATTAACTCAATGTAATTATTTAAAAAAAAATAAAGCACAAAATTAATACAAAATAAAAAAATCGTGACAAAAATCAACAATTACAAGTAGAAAAACAACAATTTGACGATTAAAAAATACACAATAGGTAATTGACAATTAGAAATGCAACATAAACAACTTTAAACTAATTAATGAAAAGCAATTACAATTTTAAAATTCTTAAACAAGTAAAAAAAATGACACCAAATTAATATTTAAACAGATCACAAATAATTAAGTTAAATGTAAATACAAAGTAAAAAAAAATACGTACCTGGTTAAACAAGATGGAGTAGAAAATTAACCATAAACCATTTTTAAGCATTTATCTATCTTATTTTAAAGATTTCAATTGAATATGTCAGGACTCCTGCACTATTTTTTTTATTTTTTTTACTAGAATTGTCTTTATTGTCATTGATAACAGGATAGTGAACATTGTTTACAATGAAATGGGACGCTTGGCTCCAGGACAACCATGAAAAACTTGAAAAATAAAAATGAGAGAAAAAGAATGTTGGGATAAATAGGCAAATATTTACAAATTAATGCTCGGAGGCTGGCTTAAGTTGTAAGTGCATCAGAGCAATAATGCAATGAAATATGAAATTGTAAAATATACTTAGCAAACAAATAATGCTATTGGGGTAAATATTGTCTTTGGATTTTATTTTGGGGATAACAAATACAAAATATAAGAATATTGATATTAAGTTTTACATAGAAAAGACAATGGAATTTGAAAGAGGAAGCACCTTGTCTTTAAGAATTTCTTGCAGGGTTTGTACGGGTGCTTGAAATCCTTGAACAGGCTTGAATTTGTGCTTTTAAAGAACTGAAAAATGCTAGAATTTTGGGTGGAGTTGTTATAAATGGTTGATATTGTTGCCATGATTTCAATAACACTGCTTGAAAATGACGCAGTCAAGTCAAATAATGTTTGTTTGTATAGCCCTTAATCTCAACACTGAAAGTTTTTGCATATTACTCCTGTATTGGCCAACTTGCACTGGCTCCCAGTCCACTTAAGACGTGACTTTGAGGTTCTCTTATTAACATATAAATGTTTGCATGGACTTGCACCCTCTTATCTCTCTGATTTGATTTCCCCCTATGTTCCTGCACGGAGTCTGCGCTCGGAAAATGTCGGTCTACTTGTGACTCAGAGAGCCAAGAAGTCTGCAGGCTTGAGAGCGTTCTCTGGGCCCCGGTGCTATGGAATGCCCTGCCTCCGGAGATAAGATCTGCAACCTCAATGGAAGTTTTTAAATCAAGGCTTAAGACACACTTCTATTCCAAAGATTATGATTGATGCCCACCTCATATTCTGTATTGTCCTGTCTTTTTCCGACTGCCTGCCTGGTGGTGATACAAAGGAAAAGGACAATTTGAGATGAGTCAGCAGACCAGCGTTTGACCTGAAGCACGTGAACGCCTGCATGGACCAGCTGGCAGAGGTGGGAAGCTGCGTCGTGGCCGTCTTAGACTTTCTGGACAAGTTTACAGGCTGGGGGCGTCGCTGCTGTCATGCACTTTCCTGACAAATTTTCAACATGTTACCTAGTGTTTACGATATTTGTGTACTGTAATGCTAAATATAATTCACCCTGGTGAAGGGGATACCACTTGTGAGGTCCCTTCTCAAGGTTTCTCTTTTTCCTCACGTTGAGGTTTTGAGATGTTCCTTGCCCGCATGTTGGTTTAAGATGAGGTAATTGTGTCATTGTAATCCTGTGCAGTCCTTTGAGACCTTTTTGTGATTAAGGGCTATATAAATAAATTTGACTTGACTTAACTTGACTCTCTCGTGGATTTGCTTTGACATGGCTTTTCTTTTTCACACCCGAAAAACAGCAGCTGGCATCAGTCTGTAAGATATTGTCCTATGAAGCGTCATCGCCCCCTACAGGTTGTTCCTAAGGGCACTATGAAATGTATATTGTTCAAGGATTATGTATCAATTATCAACATTTATTATAGGCCATGCAAAAAAAATAAGGTAACAGTTCCCACTGGTAAATTATAATGGAAAGGACTTCCTGCAACTGAAAAGCTTCATATTCATTTGTATCCATTTCTCAAAAATGAATATATTTGTGAGTTATTCAAAATATAAAAATATGTCTTGACAAATGCACACTCAAGATTAAAAATCACATTTATGAATTCCCAAAATATTTGTGGCTCTGCAAAATACATGATTCTCAACTGATTCTTTATTTTTTTATTGGCACTGGAGAAATTGGAGAATTTGCTTTACAAGTCCTTAAAAAGTGCTTGAATTTGGACATGAAAAATGTATCCAAACCCTGGTCATGGCTTGCTTTAGTCACCTTACAATTTTTTTCACAGGAGATTGGTGCTCTTATGAGCCTTTCACCTTCTGGTTTCTCCCTTCTTCTCCTTGACAGCAATTTCAACCATTTTCACTTACAGCATTACCCGAACTGTGATGCACAGGTAAATATTTCCTCAAGAGAAGAACTCATTAGGTTTCCCTAACCTCTTACCACTATGATAGCAATACCGTTTAAGATGGACCATAGAGTAGATGGAGAAGGTCACTAAGGAGCCTTGGCTGTAAATTTCTAAAGACAAACTATCCAGCTCTTGTCTCTTTGCAGTGTTTTTCCTGTTGGGAATGGGTTAATCGGAGGTGATAGTTGCATGCCCCAGAATGCTTACGGCCATATTTGTGTTCTGCCCTCCTTTCTGAGGAGTAAACGGTGGCTAAACACAAAGATTACTCAAGGAAAGAATGAAGGCAATTTAGTCAATTAATAGGAAGTGTCAAAAACTAGTCAAGTCATGTTTATTTGTATAGCCCTTAATCAAATAGAGTCTCAAAGGGCTGCACAGACCACAATCCCGCTCAAATTAAAAGGATTTTGTTTAAATGACTTAATTGTATGTAAGTGCACAGTCACATTGTGTCATATCAGATTCCCCTGTTATAATAAAAAATGGATATTGGAAAATTTAAACTGATTTTTGCTTATCTTCAAGTAGAGTACATTCACTTGAAAACTATTGAAAGGTGGGGTGTGTTGTTGGAGGTAAAAGTCGAATATTGTCTCTATTAAGTATTTGTTAAAAATGTCCAACTGAGTTTAAAGAGCCTATATGATTGTTATGTCCACTGCTCTTATCTGATTTTATCTTTATCAGTACCGCTCTTCCAGGACTCGCAACACATTAAGAAGCACGAAAGGGGATAAGAGGGTCGGAGAGTTAATTCATACTTTTTCCCCAGTTCTTTTTTTTTTGTATGGACTGAAAATGGTGAAAGTAAGAAAAGGCCTCTTTCAAATACTGTCCAAACGCCCACCCAAAGTCCATAAAGATGAAAAAAGAATGTATTAGTCCTTGAAGCACAAGTTCACTGAGCTCACTGATCATGACTTAAACACCCCTGGAAATAGTATGTGTTTATGTTGACCTCTGAGAAAAATGAATAAAGAAATGAACAGGAAAATGCATAATAAACTATAAAAAGATTCTGAAAAAAAGAAAAACATACGATTTGAAAAAAAACGGTGTAGATATCAAGGCATAAAAGTACTGCAAGACACATAAGAAAAGAAAAACGGCAAAAAGTACTCTGAAGAAATAAAAAAGGAAAACAAATCCAAAAAGCATACAATAAAAGCACAAAAAGAAAAAAAAAATCAAAATAAATTAATACTGAAATAAAAACCCTACATAAATAAAAAGAGTATTCAAAAAGCAAGCTCTACACTGTTTTTTTTTCTTTCCTTCTTCTTGCCTCATCCCCGATCAATCAGGGGTCTGTTCCATTCACACAGATGGGACTGTGTACAGTAAATGATGCGAAAATAGTTCTATCCAACCGATGCGTCGAAACACCAGTCGTTGAGAGTCATTAGGTGACAAAACCCCCTAATGCTGATCGCCAAGTAGGGAGGCAATGTGTACCAATGTTGTCTTAAGTATGACTTGGCTGAGGTGCAAACCAGCAACCTTAAGGCCACTGAGCTGGTTCATTAACCCTCCTGTTCTTATTTAAAAATTAAAAAAAAATATCATACAGCTTACATTAAAATGTGAACATTTTCTGTCATGAAATTTAGATGTTTAAAAAAAAACATGATTATTTGTTTGGAGTCTTCAAAGGACTTGTACTGAATTTGGATCTTAGTTACGATCAGCTGCCATCTCCTGGCTTGTGTCATTATTTCTGCCTCAGCTCATTCATGATACGTGTGCAAGTGCTTGCATTTCTAAGATGCTCTCAAGTAAACTCTTCTTTTTCATCTTTCTTGGGGTTTGTGTTGGCATTTGGACTATACAAGAAGCAGGCTTTTTCTTACATTCACCATTTCCATGCTACACTGACAAATGGGTATACAATAAAAACAGCCGGGAAAATAAGTCACTCACCAGCACTCTCCCAGGCCCCATTCCACGAATCAATTGTGATCCGCCCCAGACAGCTCTGCTAAAAGTGAGATAAAAGCAGATAGGCACATTTGAAAATGAAGCATCTGTGCTCTTTGGACTCGGTTGAGCATTCTTAACACGTACTGAATAGAGAACATAGAGAAAACATTTAACTTTCAATTCTTTAAGGACACCCCAAATGAGGCACCCACCATTTAACAACAAAGTACCGGGTCATTTTGACCTGAGGAAAACGGGAGGTTTTTTTTTTCTCTCTTATGAAATGCAATGAGCGTCCATGCAAGTGGACTATTGCTTCAACTGAATCCTGAGCGGCTGCACTATATTTCACGTGGATTTACATTTGGGTCAGTCCGAGTTCCTGGAGGCCAAGTGCAGGCTGCAATTGAGGGATTGGGCTGAGTCAGCATCTTGGAGATGCAGCTCTTTGTCCCGCTGTGACCAGGCAACCGGCCTCACTGTTTTGTGCATGCATACAAGGGCTGTGTCTCTGAGTCCAACCGTGTCCTACATAAAACCAGCGCTGTCAGGCCAGAAAACGGCATGTCTTATTTAGGCTGGGCCAGAATGTCGAGCTTTTATAATGTGAATTGTTTTTCTAGGTTTGTGAAATGGCAAATCTGTCTCAAGTGAGATATGGTATTATTGCAATAAGAGGTAGCTTTTAATATCCAATAAATACATTTGACCCTATTTTGTAGTTTTTCGATATTTGCCCTTTTTGTCTCATAAAATATTCTCACAATTGTGGTTGAATTTATAATTACAATTCGAAATTTTATATACCAGAGTGTAGACTGTTTTGATCAATTTTAATAAGCAAAATCATCCATCTGCTAAATAATATATTTTAAATTTTTTTTTTCATTATTTTTAAGGATGATTTTTCTCATTAAACAAAAAAAGATATTCTGAAAATAATATGAAAACTTAAAATAATGAAATGGTTAATGAAAAAACAAAAGTAATATTTAAAATAATAAAGTTCTAACAATTGTATGGATTAATACTAAGAATACTGTAATGAAAATAGTAAAATAATAAAAGTAATACTAATACAAAAGAAATACGAGTGGTAAACAAAACTACATTAAAAAATTGATAACACCAAAAATAATAAAACATTCTTAGTAATTAAAGTATAATGGAGAAAACAAGTAATTTAGTATGTTTTGTGACGTTAGTATAAGCACTATAATTATGATAAAACGTAAAATACCAATATTTAACCAGATTACAATTCTGACTACAAAAAGGATCTTTAATTGTTTATTGCAGTTTTTGATATTTAGCAGGGGTAACATCATTATCCGCTTTAAGTAAGTTAAAATCTTATCTTTTTCTTTTTTTTGTTTTTTTTTAATCTCTAATAGAGTAAAAATGTTTTAATAAAATAATCAGACGTTTCTCCTGTGTGTCGTATTGCTATTGAATGATTATTTTCTCCTACAAAAAAGAAAAATCAAATCTCGATATAAAAAAACAATACTATTTGGAAAACCCTTATGGTTGATATCTGCTTAAAATGTTTTGACTGAAATTGCAACTAGAGAATCATATATATCTTGCTATCAATTAGACTGACGATTTTTCTGTTATGTCACATTTGTATTTTTCAGAAAAAAATTGAGGGCATTTATCAATTTGTTAATGTCCAGATACCAAAGCATGAAGATGGGATTCATTTCTGTTAATTTTTTAAATCAATACTTTCTGATTGACTAGATGCCGGATTAAAAATACTGGAAGGATGAATAAAGTATCTATCTATCTATCTATCTATCTATCTATCTATCTATCTATCTATCTATCTATCTATCTATCTATCTATCTATCTATCTATCTATCTGTCTGTCTGTCTGTCTGTCTGTCTGTCTGTCTGTCTGTCTGTCTGTCTGTCTGTCTGTCTGTCTGTCTGTCTGTCTGTCTGTCTGTCTGTCTGTCTGTCTGTCTGTCTGTCTGTCTGTCTGTCTGTCTGTCTATCTTTTTAAAGGCTATTAAGAAGTTTGGCATGTCTTCGCTGCTGTGCATTCCACTGGTTTAATTCAACACTGGTTTACTCGTCATTTACCATGTGTGAGTAATAGACATATGACATATGGTGACATATGCTCTAACTAACATGTCATTTAAGGAACATAACCTGAATTTTTCCTGGTATTTGTAATTAGGGTACTTTATAAGTGTAATTGTTTTCCTCACGGACCCTTCGAATGAGTAACGAATGGAAAATCTAATTTTCAATGCTGCTGAGATTCAAAAAGTGTTGACCAGGGACCGCTAAGCAGCTCAATTCTTAATGTCGGCAATGACGGGACAGAGATGTTAGGGCGATGCAAATGGATATATTGTGTTCACCATTTCCCAAACGCCAATGTAGTGATGAATTATAAAGTCTTATTCATTTCTTCCATCTTTGGCCCTACGTGATGAAACTGAAAAAGCTAGTTTTTAGTATTAACAGCTGAAGTGAGACGGAAGTAGTCAAATTGATATTCATCCACCAAGTGGAGCTATTGCAATCAAACAGCTTCTCTGTGGAAGGTTGCTGTGGATATAAAGCTAGTTAGTACTTAAGCATATATAATTCAGAAATGCCTCTCACAAAAATCTTCTTTTGTCATGTAGAATTGTTTGTTCCGGTTTTTGCTACTTTTCAAAAACTTTTACGCTTTCATTCGGTCTAGGTTCTGTGTTCAAATTGTGTTATTTATTTTAGAGTCGTTAATGTTGTTTTTCTTTCAAAATGTCGGACTCGCAAGCTTTTCTTGACAACATCATTAGCGTTTTATTTTCTGCTGTATACAGGGTTTGTACAGGTGCTTGAAAACCGTGAAAACGTTTGAATTTTAACGTGTTCTCAAGGATAGAAAAGTGCTTTAATTTTGGTGAAATGCTTGAAATTATTTCCATGTTATTCAAAAGTCTGCTTAAAATTGACTTTCTGGTGTGTTAACTTTGCCATTGAAAATATGGGTGTAGCCTGTGAAATAGACCTCTGCTTACTCAAAACTGTTGTTCGATACATTAAACTACTTTGTTATTTAACAAGGAGGGCCAATTACTTTTTCACGTAGGGGCAGACTAGCCTAGATTTTATTCTGCTCTAATAAATTCAGTATTTCAAAACTGCCTTTTGTATTTCCTTGGGTTGTCTCTGGGTGATATTAAAATTCGTTTGATGATCTAAAACCTTTGTGAGTGATAATTATGCAAAAAACACATAATTCGGGAAGGGGGCAAACACTTTTATAGCACTGTAAATAGCAGATACATCCGTGGCTTTGCAAAATATGTGACTCACATTGGATTTCTTTTAATGACACTTGAGAAATTGGAAAGTTGGCTTGAAGGTCCTTAAGGAGTGCTTGAATTCGGCCATGAAATAGGTGTACAAACCCTGCTCATAATGCATTCTTGGCTTAGCTTGACTCGATTTGGTTCTCAAAATCTGGCCATTTATTTTTGCACAATACATATAAAAATAAAGATGGTAACATTTTTTGTCCGATAGAATACTTGCCGGACAACTCACTTGTCATGCATATGTCTGACCATGTGACGCTTTATTTTTAACTCTGCTAAGGAAACACCGCAAAAACGCTATTGCTTACAGGAAGCATTTGGTCAAATGCCCATTACACATCCTGATCTTTGCGACTTTGGTTTGCGCCGTCTCTAAACACAATTAAACAAATCTTGCGGGCTCCAGCCTAATCCGCAATAAGAGCAGGCGAGAAGATCGAGGGGGAGAAACGGTATTTGGCAGTCCATCCTAGCAGAACAAAAGCCAAACCCGACGTCTAATGTATCAAACACATGGATTAGCGGTTAGCAGGGAGCCCCGGGCCTGAGAGGGAGCCTGCGGTTTGCAGTTTTTTCGGAGGCTGACTCTGCCCCAGGAAAGACGAGGGGGCCCATTTCAGTCTCGTGGGTAGACTGCAAGTGTAAATTGACATCTGTATAAAGATAAGTAAATATGTTATAAATCTGTCAAAGGGAATTTATTTTTCTTGTGCACAGACAGGTGCCTTGATTATTATTGTTTCCCACATCCATGTAACCAGAATCCCTGGACGAAATGTAAGAAGGGGGAAACTAAGAAATAAGCTTGGACTGTTCTGTGGACGTCATGCGGAACAGATTCCCTGTAGGGTAAAAGACGATTTGATGTTTAGGAAGTGATTTGTTAGTGTTGAAACATAGAGACAATCATTTCTAGTCATTAAAGTAACAAACAGTTCTAGACTTTTTTTATTATTAACAACAGTGACAACAAAAAATAATAATTTTTTGTATCAGCAACTTGAAATTACGTTACTCTCTGTCGCCATCTCCTGGCTTAAAGTCGTGATTGCAGCCTCAGTTAGCTCATACCCCAAGTACCGTATTTTCCGCACCGGCGGATCCGTTTTATCATTTACAGGCTGGCATAGGCTTAAACGGCAAAACAAAGCCTGCAATTGGCCGAAAAAGATGAATGTGTATAGGACGTGGTTGACGGCATACAGAAAGCATTTTTCACGATTTTGTATTTGTAAATATTTTATTCTCCTGGATTTACTACACTCACGGATATAAGAGGCTGCACATTATTATGAACACAACGACTTCGGTGAGCTACCCGGGCTATATATTATCCCTGTATCTTGTTTCAGACTGAACTCGATGTTTCTGTGATAAGCGGTGCAGATAATGGATGGAATGGAGTGTCTATTTTTAAATTAAACTCAATTCCAAGTGTTTATTGTCATATGCACAGTAAAGTTGCGAGCGAAAAAGAAAATAGAAACTAAGGAATGGTTGGCATTTCTTGAATCCCAAGACTTTAACCTTCCGAATGATGGAACGATGCATTTGAGTGACATCGTACGGACACCGCATCCGCACGTGTTCTCGACACGTATTTGCGTCTTTGCAAGCTTTCGGAATGTTAAGGGGGTAATAAGTTTGACTGAACTATCTGACTGTTTTGTCGACGTTCCCATTGTAGCGCCTTATAATCCGGTGCGTCTTATGTATGTCAAAAATAGGACCAAAAACTATTTTTTCGGGGTGCGCCCTATAACCCGGTGCGCCTTATAGTGCAGAAAGTACGGTACTAAAAAAACCTTTATTTTCATCTTTTGGGGGGTTAAGGTTGGAGTTTGGACTGTGTTTTTTCTTCATACCATTTTCAGGCTACACAAAGAAAAACACTCGGGAACAAGCATTAAATCGCTCTTCACCCCTCCTTCCCCCTGCCCCCTCTCCCACTTCCTAATGTGTTTTGATTCCAGGAACACAAATGCTAAAAGTGAGATTAAGCAGATAAACTGCCATTGGAAGAATAAAAACTCTTTGAACTCAGTTGCCCATTGTTAACACATACTTAATAGAAACGATATATTACTTTCAACTTTTCAAAAACACTTTAAAAACATGGGTATAATCTGATCAAATCCAATCTATTTTTATATGCGTATCAATTTGTCTTTACTTAATTGTTGATGCATGTCTTGGAAGGTAACATAAAATTCACGCGAATATATTTTAAAAACCAAACTGAAAAGTAATCATTCTTTAACCTCCTTTGTAAATTTAGAACTGAATAGTACCTCATCAAATCAATCTTTTTCCAATTGTCCTTGAATCGTTTCACATCTCACATATCAAAATATTTAATGGCTTATTTTGGATTGACATTTTTACTGAAACACGAATTTCTCGAGGCTTCTTTTGAATTTGTTTTTCAGTAACACGGCAACAATCAAAGTTTGTAAATGTGCTTAAAATCCTTAAATGCTTGAATTTTAACATGTTTTCGAGGATTTGAAAGTGCTTGAATTGTAGGTGAGATGCTTATATGTGCTTGAAATTGTTGCTATATTTCAAAACAAGCCTGGTTTAGACCTAACTTCGACATTGCATTTCTTCTTCCCTCAAAGTAAATGGCAGCTGACATTAGTTTGTTCGGTGTTGTCCTATAAAGAGTCATCACTCCCCAATAGCACATGTGCATGCTACACTTAAATAGGGCACTCTGACATGTGTATGAGTGCAAGGATTAGGCATCTAGTATGGGGCATGCAAAAAATGAAGGTAAGCGTCTCCCATGGTAAATCGTAATGTGAAGAATTTCCTGATACTGAAAATGTAAGCTACATATTACTGTCCTTTTACCCAACACCTATGTGGTGAGATATTTACACACGTACTGTTCACAAATATATTCACAATTTCCTTAAGATCTAAGAATCAAATCTATTGATAAGTGCACACAAAAGATTAAAAATGGCATATGCAAATCACTGTAAATCACTGATATGTTTGTAAATAATTTACACCAGATTTCTTCCTTTATTGATACTGTAGAAATTGAAAATATGGCTTTGAAAGTCCTTAAGTGGTTGAATGTGGCCATGGAAAAGGTGTATAAGTCCTGAACATTACTCATTCAAACCAAATCACTGAGTGACTCAAGAGTATTCAGAGTTTACTTGGATGATTGTTGACTTTTCAATGGATAGAAAAGCTACATTTTTGAGGGGGGTATTTCCGGTACACTATCCTTACATTTACGAGTAACTACCTACCTCATACACTAATCCTCTCACATTTCCTTTTGGGTCATAATGACCGTAATATTTTCATAACCACAGGAAGATAATCTTGAACTTGACTCCTCATATTGAGTCATTTGGACAGAGCCACTTTTGAGCATATATTATTCACGTGTATTCAAGCCCCACTCCGGCCCAGGGAGGAAGTGCTCTCTCCCGATCTCCGTCACAGGATATCAGCCTCTAATTCATTATTCAACGGGCTGGAGAAGGGCCACTCAGTCTTAACTTGTATGCTTCTTGGACAGAGGACTCTGGTTAGGGAGTAATGAAGGTGGTCCAATCATTCAATGTTACTGTACTTTGCGCTTTTAACGCATTTTCTTGAATCCAACATTGAATAAAGTCACAAAGTCGAGGATAATTGAATGGGAAGACATAGAGAAAAAACTGATAACAAGATGATAGTCTTTAACCTTTTTCTTATCGGATGGTTCTACCTCATTTGAGACTGTGTGTGGCACAAGAATCGGGGTTCGTACGGGTGCTCCGGGTGCTCATTAAATTTGCTTGAATTTGAATGTTTTTTAAGGTTTGAAAAGTGTTTGAATTGTTGATGAAATGCTTGTAAATGCTTGAAGTTGTTGACATGTTTCACAACAAGTCTGCTTAAAAATGATGTTGACACTGCTCTCTGATGGCTTTGCTTTGCCATTGTATTTTCTCCTATCTCATAATATACGACGGCTGTCATTAAATTGTATGGCATTAGCCTATAAAGTGTCATAGCCCAAACGAGTTGCGCCCAAGAGGACCGGTATAGGCTACACATGAACATTGCACGACAGTGTTTCCCGTAGATTTTGTGAAACCCCAGTGGGTGGACAATCTAGTTATAAAAGGCAATGGCACAGCAAACAAGTCACTCACACAAAGCATGGTGAACGAGACAGTTCAATGCAAAAAAAAATCTGCTTGTTATCTAAATTCACTAAAAATAACTAGTGTTGTTCCTATTCTGTACTACTTCAAGATCCTATAAGTAAACACACCAAATCACCAATATTAATTTTAAATTCAATTATATCTAATACTCATATCAGTAATTTACTAAATTTTAGTATTAAATATCAATACTGCTGCTTTTGTTATTGCTGCTATTACAGGATGATGGGCTATGATGCTAAGCTAAGGAAGCTACATTGGCGGTACCGCGAAAGTGATTTTAGAAATGGCAGAGATTGTCATGACGATGACGGAACTGTGCCTCCCACCACTAATATTTCTTCACCAATCTCGCCTGTCAACATTAGTACTGTGATGTGGAATTATAACCGCACATGTCATCAACCCAACCCAACATGGCCGAAGGGCGACATCTTTTTGGCAATTACTCTAGGTAATAAAGCTCAGCACAGCACAAAATCGGTCTTCTGAATATAAAATCACTTGCTTCCAGAAAATACAAACAAAATCTTGCAAGCGAGCACACGAGCGGTTGCGAACTTTTGTATAATGCGATATCAAAGTCATTTTGATTAACTTTGCATTTATTATATATTTAAAAACATTCTTGTATTATTCTGAGAAATGCATTTTTACAAAATCCTGGCCAGGACCAATTAAACACTGGCAACCCGCCGGAGTTTTTATATGGCATGGGAAACACTGCTCTATGAAATGTGTTTTAGTGCAAGGATACATATCAAGGCAATATGGACCATGCAGAAAATTAAGGTAGGGTTATCCAGTGGTGAATTGTAACTGCAAAACTTCCTGCAACTGAAAATGTAAGCTCCATGTTTTTGTCATTTTTACCCAACACAGATACGGGGAGGGATTTGTCTTCATAGGTAAATTGCATATATGTATTTGTGGCTCTGCAAAATACATAAAACACAATGGACTTTTTTCTTTTAATGGTAGTGGAGGATAAAAAAAGCATTTAAAGTCCTTAAGTTTTTTTTGGGTTGTGCAAAACGTTTATGAGCCCTAAAGAATATGCAGGTTACGGCTTCACTTGATTATGTTATTTTCATGTTAACGTGGAATGTGATTTTTGGCCACTCGCTACAGCATTTTCTGCACCATACAAAATCAACAACAAATAATAGTTTGGGGCTATGATGAGTTACATCTCTAAGATGCCTGTCTGCTATTGGTCGATGTCATAGATGTCATAGATATCGGTAAGATGTTGGTTTGCATCACGGCATCATGAAGTTGCATCTATTTTATTGGCTGGAGTTACCTCCCCCATTACTCCCTTACCTCTTTTTTCAATTCAGGATCTCATGTCACAAACTTCAATTTGTTTAGGTATGTTCCTGATATTTGCAGTGATGCCAAAAGAGAACCCAAAACATATTAACCATGGAAAGAAAGCTTACAATTACCAAAAAATACATAGAAAGTACACACATTGTTACCCTCACTAAGGAATATGGTTTTAATGATCGAGGATTAGGACAATTATTAAAAACAAGGCAACTGAAGCAATAAAATATTCTAAGGTAATAAATTCCTGCAAGTGGAAGTTTGAAATCAGTTTTTATTTGGATCCTTTGTCTTCTCTCCTCTCTTCGCCCACGCACTAACTCCATTGTACCAGCTACAGTCACATGGACAATTAAAATCGGCTTTTTCATCTTGATATGTATACAGAGGCTCCCCTACGACCATATGACTTACAAAAAACGGGAGATACGAAAAAAAAATGTCGTGATGTCGAAAAATATCCGGGCATTGCCGTGAGTTAGATTTTGTACTGTGCACCTTTTTCCCGGGTACAGGACATTATTGTAGTGCTTCTTTCTGACGCTATCAGCATGTGAAGCTGTGAGAGGTTACCCAGCATCCCCTCTGAAGAAGAAATCAGGCTTCATCTTCCTAGTTTGTGTGTAAACATTTTATACTATCTTCAACGCACCAAGAACTTTGAAATTTTATCGTTTAATGCCTTGGAATCCATTCAATATAGTTGGTATAAATAAGAGGCGAGTTTTTTAATGAAAGTGGATTAAGAAAGCTTGATGCGGTTGAAAATGTTTGGATCGCCTTTTTTTCGGCTGCTTTTTACCATGGAGGAGGAAGGTGCTCATCTTTTAAAAGTGAGTTAAACTTCACTTAATTTATCTTTAAATGTTTATTTTTTTTACTACAAAACAATACAGGTTACTTATACAAGCCTTAAACATACTTATATAAACCTTAAACATACAAAATATAGCGCTGAAGTAACTTGCGAACGATCGTCCGAAATCTCGTTGATAAGTAGGGCAGCGTCTGTACCTATAATATTGGTAGTACTTATATGCTAGTTTTTTTTGTTTTTTTTAACCAATGTTTAATATCTGTATGTTATTTTACAATGGTTTTGGAGTGTTCAGAAAGCATTGACTAGTAACCGAAGATTTAAACCCTCGCCAAATAACATTATCAATTTGTGATCCCCCCTCAGCACATTTATGTTGTATCCCAGTTGTCTAGTGTACTGATAAATTACTATAGCAGCACCTTGGACAGCCCTTCACAGTGATGCAATGTCCCTAAATACTGCTTGCTCGTCAAACTCAGTGAAATTGGATGAAGTCCTTTCTAATTTGGTACTGCAGTATTATGGTCAGACAGGCCGAGCAAAAACTGACATTTACTTATTTATAGAGCGGTTGCCACTGTCTAGTACACTTACATGATGTCGCAGGAATTCTTAACCAAAATAAACCAACCCTGCTGATGCTGCATTTTTGCAACACTATGCCACCTTCAACAAAAATAGTTCTGATACACTCGACGTTTCTTTTATTTCATAGCATTTGCGGTAAAACTTCAATCGATATAAAGTTGCAGTCAAAATTTATAGGCTAGCGAGAAGTGGCGCAGAGATCACATCGAGAGTCTGGAAGAAGATCAATCTTTAATAAATTGGGTCAGCGGACTCTTGGTCTCAGGAGATGCTTGACAGAAGGGTGGGAAACTGGTTTTGGGTCACTCGTACCCCTGACACTGGCAGCTATGGAGCAACGAGCCCCACAACTCTTGCTTCCTAACTTTTTTTTTTCAAGCTTGCCCATGACACTTCCATCATGCTTGTTATCCTGCTTTTCTTTCCCTGCTGCACTGTAATTACTTTTGGGCAGTTTTTTTGCTTCGGTTTCAGTGAGAACCATCAATTACAGCACACACTATCATCAGTGTTATAAGCTGATCAAAAATTATGTTTCTTTTCATCTGGAATCACTTAATTTCCAGCCTTTTTGTGACCCAGTACTCCGAAGTCATATTTTTTTAATTCCTTATCGAATATTGATAATAAAATACCCAAAATTCAGAAAATTATAATGAAAAAAAAAAACTAAATACAAGTAGCATCCAGCTTATGATTGGCATCGGTTCCAAAAAACGGGGCTTGAATTCATAACAATTGCGCCATCTGCTGCTGAGACCTTAACTTATTACGAAAGGTATTGGTACATTGCTGTGCAAACTGATTCGTCGTACATTTTGCCCGGCTGCTATGCGTATTGTAGTGTGTTGTTGATGTTTGTCACAGTTTCATTGATGTTCCTGACATTTTTAAACATTTCTTTACAATAAGAAAATACATATAGCTTACCACTTGTGTGTTGCTTTTTGTTTATTTTTTAAGGAGAAACACATTAATCTTATACAAAGTTAGGTTCGTGATTTTTGTACAAGCAAATGACCTACATTACATTACAGTTTGAGCAAGCTTAAGCCATTAAGCAAACTTTTGTAGATTATCACTTATACAGGTAATATCCGACTTACGACCGAGACCAGTTCTGACCAATGGCTGTAAATCCATATGAATTGTACTAACTGCTTCCAAGATGCTAATTATTTACTAAGTGCAGTGGTACATTGGTATCCCAGCTGGTTGCCCAAATAAAAGTCGTACACATTTCTGAGGTGCCGCCCACTTCTGTGCCAGGCATCGCATAAAAAAAGGTTTTCTGGCCGCGGTTAAAAATTACGGATACAGGCAGTCCAAAAAGTTGCAAGACAGATGTTACCTATTTCTCTCCTTTTTCTAATCACTGCTTTTGCTGCAAATAGCTAGTTTTTAAACAGACTAATGCAAAAAAAAATTGTCAGTGATGAGGGAGAGTCCAAGGACTTTGTTCGTGGTGGTGGCTGTTCTTCGATGTTGTTCTTCGCGTTTGTCCTTGTGTGTTGGTTGTGGTTTCTGCTTGTGGTTGTCAGCTTCATTGTTTCTTTGTTAGTTGCTATTTTCCTTCTGTTAATGTGGGTTCTCTTCCATTTTGATTTTTGTGGGTTCCACGTGTCTATTACCAAACGTGTGTTCTAACTTTTAATTCAAATTTCAAGATTCGCTAAAAAGTCATCCATTTACGCGTAAATATATATATATATATTTTTCTACTGTAGATATAAATTAATTTGGAGCAGCTAACCTTAACAGCAGCTCGTGTCACACCATAGACCACTGCCAAAGGACTAACAAATGGCTTATATTGTAAAGAGGGTTTTTTTAGGTGCTTGAAATCCTTGAAAACAAGTTTTGTGTTCAAGGATGGAAAAACGCTTAGATATGGTGAAGTGTTTGTAAACACATGAAATTGTCAAGTCCGCTTAAAAAATATGCTGACATTGCTCTCTGGTGGCCATGCTTTGCCATTGTTTTAATTCTTCCCTCATGATTAACGACAGCTGACATTAGTTTGTATGACATTGTCCTATGAACCGTCATCTCTCCCTACGGGTCGCAACCAAATAGACGGGTGCAGGCTACTCCTAAACCGGGCACTGTGGAATTTGTGTTAGTGCAAAGATTATGTATCAATAATGGACATTTATTATGAGTCATGCAAAAAATTGTTAGCATTTTCCCAATGGTATATTCTTGCAACTTAAACTTTAAGCTACATATTATATTACTGACACTTACCCAACACTTATATGGGGTGAGATTTTTCTCAAATATTTACATGCATATTGTTCGATCCACACATATATTTGCGGTTTACTGAAGATCTAAAAATCAGACATGGGGACTTGAGACTTAGTGACTTGGACTCGAGTCGACTCGAGTCGCTGTTTTTATGACTTGTGACTTGACTTGGACTTGGCAATCTAAGACTCGGGACTTGACTTGTGACTTGACTTGCCCAAGAAAAAAATACTTGGGACTTACTTGGGACTTGAAGGTGAAGACTTGAGACTTACTTGAGACTTGCACATGTGTGACTTGGTCCCATGTCTGCTAAAAATCATATGTCTTGATTAGGGTTGGGGAGTCACGGAATACATGTAACGGTATTTTGTAATCAGGATACATTGTCTTTAAAAATGGTATTTCATCAATTACAGAAAAAAAAGAGAATTAAATTAGATGTACTTTTAGTTAAAATAAGAATAACATTGCAGTATTACAATTTTAGTGACGTATACATAATTTACTCACTGACATTTGACAGAAAGAGACATTAGGTTTTGCACACAATGTGCACTAGGCAGCTCAATTGCTCCCTTGTGGTGCGATCAAGGACATTTAATAAATGTGATTATCTTTTTGTATTTTGCAGGTAATTGTTCTAAAACCACTATTTATCTATATCGTGTTATAATTTGAGAATAATGAACCTAATAAGTCTGAATGCTTTCAAAAGGTTTGACATCCCCACCTCAAACATGTAAAAAGGTTTTTGGAAATTTCAAAATTTAAAACAATATTGGGTTGTTAATGTCCTCTTAATGTAAACCAAAACAGAGCATATCTTTTCTGCCATGCGAAGGAGAAAATTCTATTTTTGCTTAATAAACTAAAGTGGTTAAAAGTTCAGGATTTGTTTGTAGGACTACATAAAACTACCTGACCTCGATTTCCTACGATTCATTTTCAAGGTTACATTGTTCATTATTTCATAAACAATTTAGTAGATGTATTTTTATTGCTTATGTCTTTTATTATCATGTTTAGAGTCGCAAAAAGTAATTGAAAGTAATCCAGTGACATTATTTTGATATTATAGTATTCACATTTTGTTACTGATTACATTTTTCAAAAGGTAACTGGTATTTGCTTCGGATTACAATTGCAAAGCAACCCCTCCCATCCCTGGTCTTGATAAATGCACACACACAAGAATAAAAATTGCATGTGTAAACTGGAGATATATTGGTGGCACTGCAAAATAAATGTTTCGTACCGGATATCTTCTTTCATTGGTACTTTCTGTAAGAGCTAAATATGATATAGACTCTTTGGTGGCAGTATTACTCAAGTAAAAACAGACATTGAGTTTTAAAATCTGCCTCGAGGATGAACCAGCCCTGTCGGGATGGCATCTTGCCAAAAACTTGTCTCCGACAGAACTGGGGACTTCCGGTGAGGTGTGGTTTTATTGACACAAACAGGAAAAGGAACACACATGAGCGCGACTTCACAATAAAATAATATAAGATTGATAAACGTATAAAATATGTAATTAGACTGATTTTTGAAACGTGACTTTATGTGTGTGTGTGAGAAAGATGGTTTTTATATTTAGGAATATAAAAAGTTATTTTCATTGCATTGAATTCTGAGAAATGCGCATATCCAAAACCAAAACGGCAGCCAGGCTTTAAACTAAGACAAGAAAATTTGATCACATTACCCTGATTTTAGCTAACCTGCACTGGCTTCCTGTTGGCTTAAGATGTGATTTTAAGGTTCTGTTGGTATTCTACAAAGTTGTGCATGGACTTGCTCACTCATATCTTTCAGATTTAATTTTTCCCTATGTTCCGGTCCAGAGACTTCACTCTTAGATTTCTAGTCTACTAGTGATCCCAAGAGCCAAGAAGAGAACTGCAGGAATGAGAGCGTTCTCTATTCGGGCCCCTGTGCTGTGGAATGCTCATCCCCCAGAGATTCGAGCTGCAACCTCAGTGGAACTGTTTAAATCTAGGCTTAAAACACACTTCTATTCTATGGCATATGAATAACCTATATTTTATGTTGACAATATCTGTGTATTATTTGTTATAGCAACATCCATTGCAGCCTGGTCATCCTGGAATGGGGATGACCTCATGTGCGGTCCCTTCTCAAGGTTTATTCATTTTCCTTATGTTGAGGTTTATGAGTTTTTCCTTGCCGTCATGTAGGTTTTGGATCAGGGGATGATGTAATAACCTGTAATAGTCTGTGGTTTGCAATAATCTGTGGTCTATGCAGCCCTTTGAGACTCCTTGTGATTAAAGGCTATACGAATAAACTTGACTTGACTTGACATAACTACTGTAAAAATTAGGAGACCAGCTTTTAAAGTATCAAAAAGCGCTCAAATTTGCATCTTATATGTATAAATTAAGTATTTTGACGCCACAAATGTTCGCTCAATAATAAATACAGTGGGACCTCGCTACTTCGCGGTTCCACGTTTGCAGGTTCAGAGCTTCGCAGGTCTAAAAAATAATAATAATAAAAAAAGTGGCGTCACGACTTTGCGGATTTTCACTTTTCGCGGGTGGTTTTGGTCCCCATTAACCGCGATAACCGAGGGTTTACTGTACTGTGATTTACAGAGCATGACGTAGCAGTGAAAACTTATTTTCAATTTCCTTACATGATACTCTAGTAGTCAATGATGTTGAAATTAGGTGGAAATAAGTAGTGAAATTGTAAATATTATTTTCTTCCCCACTCATAATTATATACACGAGCAAAGTGTTAATACATTGTTTACTTGCCTTTGCAGGTTCCTCATTGCGCTAATAGGGCCTGACAGACTTTGCTTGTTAATAATTGTGCCTGTTGCTCGCTAGAAATGATAGATGGGGTGCAAACAGCTGTGGCATCAAGATGCATTTCATGTAAAGCTGGGATGTGTGTGTTTGCGCATTGTTTGGCACATTTTCACGGAAGGGTGTATGTTATCCTCGTCTTCGGGAGTCAGACCCCAGGCTACGTCTAATTGGAGTCTTCACACTTTCAGGCTTGACTCACACTGACACGCTTCGACCTTGGCTCTCCTTCCTTTGCCATGAAAAAGGAAAACGGTGACACAGAAACTCAACGCCTCCGTAGCCCAGAAGAAAAACTTTGCTGCCGTCTTTCATTTTTTTCTTGGGTTTTCCTCCTCGCCGTCTTCATTCTCGGCTTCAAGAGTCGTCGTCGACATTCTCGCTTCCATTTGTAGATATGAACTTTTCAACCGTGGAAGGATGATTTCAAAGACAAACAAAAAGGTCAAATGTGTCACTGTGTGATGTTAAATGGTTGACAGGTTCTTAAATTAAATTTGCAAAAGGACACAACTTTGTATTACTCAAATGAGGGGTGGGGGGACTCATACTGTATATGCCAAGCCTGAGGGATCAAGGCGAAAGGACATTTCGATGTCTCGCCACGTGTTCTTCTCCTGGACCTGACCGAGTCTGGAGGGAAGCAATGTAGTTGAGGATTTCTATTACAACGTTTCGGAATAAAGACAAAAACAGAGTTTAAGTCTGGTCCAATCGATGGGAAGCGTGTCTACCATCAAGAAAGGTATCAACATTTGTTGAGGTGCCTCTTTTGTACGAGAAAGGTGTGGATTATGCAAAACGTAAAAATGGAACTAAAACAAGCTCTCCTGGTAACTCACATTACAAGATAAAAGAGATCTCAATGAACAAGAGACTTTTGTTAAAACTGCACACAGCGGCATTATGAACGCTGTTTATTAAGATAAGACCTTTGCTGGTAAAATACCGATATGAAAGCATACAGCAAGTAAATACTTCTTTAAAATATGTGAATGAACGTATGTGTATTTATAACAACTAAATGAGTAATGTTATTATTGAAGTAATACTGTGATGATTAAGTTATAAACATGATATAGCTGGAAAACCCTTGTTAT
Source organism: Urocampus carinirostris (assembly GCF_059441175.1). NCBI lineage: Eukaryota > Metazoa > Chordata > Actinopteri > Syngnathiformes > Syngnathidae > Urocampus > Urocampus carinirostris. The sequence goes on along the minus strand of NC_142353.1, from coordinate 27,704,802 downwards.
GGTGACAAGGTACACAGTGAACTATTTTTTATTTATTTTTTAATAGCGCAATTTCTCAAGATACACTCCATTTTGCAAGCTGTATATTTCTTGGTTGTCTTACCGTTTTTTTTTTAACCGAGAACTTTAAACCACAATTTTCAAATTAGAAACAGGAACGAATCAATGTGCATGCAAACAGTTTAAATTTTGCAAATAATGATCAGAGAATATTATATTTAATTCTTAACTAAGTGACAATGTGTATTAATCCAAAACTAGAGGTTTTAATAGCTCAGAGTTAAAGCTGGCGTTAATCCCTGCGAGTGACATGAAAAGACAGAGTAGGCTGTATACACCTGGATGGCCTGAGAAGAGGGTATTGCTGAAGTTGGTCAAAGCTGGTGTCTTTGGCAAACTTTATTGGCTAGCCGGAAAAGCCATTTAAAAGACCAGTAAAACATTTTAAAATAATGCATTGAGACTCAGAATCGCAGAAATTGGTGACATTTGTCTGCGCGACCAGCTGTGGAAGGCGAGTGACACAAAATAATGAATCAGGAGTAGCTAAAACAAAAACAATGGCAGCTAGCCATAGTCAACAGTGTTTAACATGAGTGGCTAAAGAAGGAAACGGTAAGAAAAATTGTATGATGTGTGAATGACTGCATTCTGCGACCATTAAATGCAGGGCTCGGCTGTGGAAAGCGAGCCACACTCAAGAATGAAACAGGAGCAACTAACAACAGTAGCAGGTAGCCATAGTCAGCAACCAAAGGGCTTTTATAAATGTCTAGAGAAGGAAGCAGTGGTAAAAATAGATTGAAGATGGATGAATCACGGAATTTAGCGACTATCTTTTGCAGGGCTCAGGTGTGAAAGCTAACAAGGCGTTAAGTGTAAAAGTCACCACTGGCATAAGATAGCTTTGCAAATGGCCATTCAGGCTTCTGTAGTCTTATGATGACTGCTGAACATGTTAGGTTCTTGCAGTTTTTTCCTGTCTGTTTCCCCGTCCCATTTTTTTCTTTATTAGCGTCTCTCGCTTTATTTAATCTTCCTCCCTCCTCTCCTGTCTTTCTTTCTCCCTCCCCTTATCTCTCCTTCTCTCATTTATAATTTTTTTAATCTTTTGTTTCATTATTTTTCTCTTTCTCATATTAATTGCTCTAGTCCCTGTGAGAGGATTTTCTACCGTTCGGCCCACGTGCTTAAATGAGTTTGACATCGCTGCCATAAGGTTCTGAGCTCAACTTCTGGGAACGTGGCCATCAATACACAGCAACACTCGTTCCCTCAGGTCTGGGTCCTCCTTTTAGCATCCAAGGGCCTGTTTATGGCCTTGATTTTCTCTTCCCATCAGGCAGCATTGATCAAAACGGCACACTAAGAGTTGTTCAAGGTGGACATTACTCCTGATGGCGAGCAGTGCCGCCGACTCTTGTGTGAAAACCGCGGTCATTATTTACCTGATTGCCCTCTCCGGCATCAGGCACAGGTGGATGTTTCGTGATTTGCCAGGTATTTATATCGTGGCAGGTGTGAAGTGGAGTTTTTTTCATAGTACCCATTTTGTTTTTTTCCGCAGGAAGGTATGGAAGGTTGATGATTTGATATTGTGTGTTTTAGCATAACGTTCAACTCTGTTTTCATTTCCGTTTTTGTTTAGTATTGAAATCATACCTGAATGGTTTATTTGGGCGTTATCATTTTTATTGTTCAATCTGTCGATATTAAATGTATGGTCGCTTTCATGTGAAAAATGCTTTGTCATCTTCCTGAAAAATAATTTATATTTTTTTTTATTGAAAGCTATGTTATACTTGAATAGCTGTATTGAGTATTCCCCTCGGCTATCACGGTTAAAGGGGACCAAACCTCCCTGCAAAACATGAAAATATTCATCATAGCCCCCAAGGGTTAAACATACCTATAGATGACGTCCTAACGGTTATTGCGTTCTCTCGCCTCAGTCGCTTTCCGAACACGATGATAACCCACGGAGCACCTGCTTGTGATCACCATTTAGTTGCGCTCATCTATCTTCCCTCATTCAATTCGGGAAATGGATTATTAGTGTAACAAGCAGCTGAAAGCTATTCGTTTCCATTAGTTTTCGGTAGACCCATTTACTTTTGCGCACGCCCTGCCCTATCACAATAGCGCACATAGAAAGTCATGCCTACCCAAAACCCACATACGACCTGCCCCTGTGGCAGCATTTAGTGTCTGCTGTCTGCTGTGTAACACAAGTCAAGTTATGTTTATTTGTATAGCCCATAATTACAAAAAGTCTCAAAGGGCTGCACAAACCAGACCATTGCAAACGACAGACTATCATTACACCATCCCCTGATCTAGAACCTACATGAGGGCAAAGGGAAACTCAAAAACTTGAGGAAAATGAAGAAACCTTGAGAAGGGACCGCACATAAGGTAATCCCCCTTCCAGGATGACCAGGCAGTATTGGATGTTGCATTAATCCATCCATCCATCCATTATCTGCACCACTTATCCTCAGTAGGGTCACGGGGGTGCTGGAGCCCATCCCAGCTGTCTTCGGGTAGTGGGCAAGGGACACCCTGAACTGGTTGCCAGCCAGTTGCAGGGCATATTGCATTAAGAAACAACAAAATAAAAATACAATATGAAATAATTAAGGTATAAAAATTAAAACTAAAATACAATGCGCAATACATTAATCAATGAAAATTGTGTGGTTCTTTTCATGTGTTGTTCCGTTAGCGCTGGTTTGTGTCGGAACTGGATTTAGTTGTTTTATTCACGCGCTATCATTAATAAGTTCCTTGTAACCTTTCTCTATCATATTTTGTTCAAAAACAATGGGGTATTCCACCATATCCTATGTTGTTTACTTTTATGTTTTGTTCATTGTTCCTTTTCTTTCCATGTTTTCTTCATTTAGATCTAATTAGTATTGCAAAATTATGTAGCTAGGATGCGTGGTCCAGGCTGTGGACGAGTAGCTTTGATGCTTTTAAAATCAGAAGATCCTGGCAAACTTAAGTTCTGCTTGTGTTACACTATGCGACACTGATCCCTTCTTTGTAAATCAATTTTCAAATATTTTATTTTTTATCTGCGTTTAACAATCCATTAAAAAACAAAGTGATAAGTGAAACATATTTTTCATAATATTTGTAATCTTAATGCCATTATGGAAACTATAAAGACATTTCTCTTTTAAAGAGTTGAGTTGTGCGCATGATACTCTTGATGACCTCACAAAAATATATCAAAGTGGATGAAGCCAGTGTTTGTTGTGTTAAAGTAAAAGGAAAATTGGAAAACATGAACATATCAATATACTTTGTGTTAAATAATAATATTAGCACACAAAATAACTATTTTTTAAAACTCGACCGCAATGCCTCTGAGGGAGGTACAAAGCTAGAGTCGGTTACCTGGCATAAGTAGTTCACCTCATTCGTTTAGTGAGCTTGTCGTGACACAGTTCATCGTGACCTCAGCTTGTCAAACAAGTGCCACACACAGTTTTTTTTTTTTTGTAAAAGAGGTGTCCTATCTCTTCAAAGGGCACATTAAGGCACTGATTCTTTGTTGGTTTGCGCACTCCAAGCAGGCTACGTTGTACAGTACATTGTTGGGACCTGTGCACAACGACCCCTGACTGGGCGATGCTCCACTAAAATTTTCGGGACCGGACCATTTGTTCATTTCAGTTTCTGGAGATGTGTTAAAAAGAACATACAGTGGGGAGAATTTTTTTTTTTCAACCAGTATTTCATCTCATCTCATCTCATTAGCCGTACCGCTTATCCTCATTAGGGTCGCGGGGGGGCTGGAGCCCATCCCAGCCATCTCCGGGCAGTGGGCAGGGGACACCCTGAACTGGTTGCCAGCCAATCGCAGGGCACACAGGGACAGACAACTCATTCACTCATTCACAGCTTCACAATTTGGACCGGCCAATTCACCTGAAATGCATGTTTTTGGAACGTGGGAGGGAACCGGAGTGCCCGGAGGAAACCCACGCAAGCACGGGGAGAACATACAAACTCCGCACAGGAAGTCTGGAGCTGGATTTGAACCCACGACAGGTTCCCTTGACATGAACTGTGCCGCACAAGCGCAAACCACTGCGCCGCCGTGCTGCCCCTCAACCAGTATTTGTTCAAGCTTAAAAAGATGAGAGGTTGTCATTTTTATCCTAGGTATATTACTTTCATGTCATAATCCGTGGGCTCAGTGCATCGCAAGTTGAAAAATATTCACATCAAATTTTTGGAAATGGGAAGTAAAAATACAAGCCTTGCTACATGTATGCTGAGTACATTTTTCTCGGTCTTAGCTGCAAGGGTGCACCAATTCCGCCTGTAAAAAAATAAACTGCTCTGTGTAGCTGCAATCCAATATCCCCATTCTACTATCGCTGATAGTGGGGACCAAAAGAGACAATTTGTGTTATTTTTACTTACTGCCGAAAATCGAATATTTCAGTGAAGTCGCAAACAGTCTTTTTCGATGTACTATTTGCTGCGAGCAGGGTCGGGTGGAGAGCATTTTTTGGGGGTTTGTTGCGCCGTTTTTGCCGTTCTGTCACCCAAAATGTGACATTCACTCATTCAGCTGCAATCCATTATCCCAAATCCCATTTTGCTGCGATCGGGAAATGGCAGAAGGCACTTTTTTCAGGAGGCTCTCCACTCTAGCCTGCCTAAAACGAACTGCACTGTGCGGCCATGATCCTGTATCCTTGGTCGACAAATGCTGACAAATTTTTTCATGTGTGGCAGCTCTTTTTTTTCTTGTTTAGCCTGTATTGAACTGCACCCGTGCAGCCATGATCAGTAACCCCTGGTTGACTATTTCCGAGAGCAGTGGCAGAACATCGTTTTTTCTCCTCACAGAATTGTCTTATTACATTTACTGCTCTGGTGAGAGACCTCTGGGGCCAGATCTTTAGAAGAGGAAAGGCCCTCCCTTTAAGTCTTGTCACAGAAATTAACTGAGAAAAGGTCCTTGAGAATATCTTTATCACATTTAGACAGCAGGCGCAATTACTCCCCGCCACAGTTTTGGTGAAAAGCGAGAATACCCGTCACGTTGAGTGGGTTTGAGGCTGTTGGCTCCATGCCAGGAGAAGGTCACTGTGTCCATCTAGTATCTGGATTTGTCAGTTCTGCTCTTACATGAATTTCATCAGTATAGAGGGGTTGAAAAAAAATAGAATAAATGGGTGCTCTGATGACTGCACCTGCCATAACACGGTAACTTTAAGAGTTGAACTTGGACTTTTTATGATTGCAATGGGAACATAAAAATAACAAGACAGGGATAGTTGATACCACTTTTTTTAAACTGACAGCGGCAACACCGGTGCATTAAATTCCCTCAAAGTTCAAACTATTTACTGTATCTTCTGGCAGCGCTTCAATGGCACACTCATGCGCTATTTTTGTACTTAGCAATAATTTTCTTCACCCGATCGTTGTTGCTTATTTCCACTTAACTTTGCCCTCATCACAAACTTCCTTGGGACCAAATATTATTGGCGGCAAAGGGAACTAAAACCAACAAAATTAAATATAGTCCTTCTCAAATGCACTGATTGACTAAACAACAAGAAGATATCGATCAGAGAATTATCGCCATTTTTGTTAAAGGAATATAATCGACCCATTTTTCTTGCTAGCATTATTTTGCCATTGCAAACGCCGACGACCCACTAATAACGGATCAATGACCTACTTTTGGGTCTTAACCTACCAGTTGAGAAACACTGCCTCAAAATAGGTCCTCTGATGGCACTCAAATTTTGATAGGAATTTGGGCTTTAAAACACATGAGCGTTAGTTTTTGTTTTGGGGGAATCAATCATTGCATGTAGAATCACAGGCAAAAACACACAATTCATCTAAATAATACATTGGTAATTTTGTGATCGATTGGCACCTTGTAAAAAACTCACCAAAATGTAATTAAAACAACATTAGTCATCTTGGCTCCCAAAAAAAAATCCCCCCCAAAAATCAAGTTTTCAAGGTGTTACTTTACCTGTTTGAGAAAAATCTCAATCTTTCTCATAATTGCAGCTAGCAATCCTCACTCGTTTCTCACAAAGACTTGACATTCCTTACATCCATAACATACAATGCAGTCCTTAGTAATTCATACAGTGTAAGGCGATAAACACACCATGAAAGTGGGTGCCGGGGCTCCCAGGGGACTTTCCGTTCTCATTTGTACCTTCCCCGTATCTTTCCTCTGGTCCCATCTGTTTGCACGCTGAAATCCCTCTGGCTTGCTAAACACTGCGCCGTGCAGGAACGGGCAATATTTGGTATTTAAATGCGGTCTGTGTGATGCGTGCAATTGCTCTTATGAAGCCTCGTCCCCAGAGTAACATTTAGATACTGCTGAGCACGTTACGCACGTGGCTGAGGCGAAAAATGAATAGGATAGGCAGTTAAGAGGGAATAAGTAATGCTCTCGCGGCGAGCTTTGCTTGTTGTGCGAATGAGTTACTTTGTCAAACATTTTTCTTTCCTCGGCGGATGCTCGTTTGCTCACGACTCGCTTGAACTCGTCAGGCACTCCGAACCGCGAGACTCGAGACGGATCATGTGAAACCGTGGTGTCGCGTCAGCTTGAATGACTGATTCTACCGTAGATCAGAAACAGAAGGTGTGATAATTACTGCACGTGACGTTGAAACGTCTCCCCGTCGAGTTTCACATAAAATTTGTGAATCCTAAATTCTGTACATCGGCTTACGCCCTCTGACCCCTGCCAATCAGGACCCCCGCATGACTTTTGTTTTTAAGACACGGATGCAGAGTTCCCTTTAAGGCCTCCTGGGGCCTTAAACTAAAATGTTTTTCCTTGCCATTTCTTAGTTGGACTTTGGGGTGCTCTGTGCATGGCGGATTATTTTCTATGACAGTGATACATTTGTACTCAACCATAATCCATTTGGGATTGGTGTTTGAACAACGAATTGTTCAAGTACTTGGGGACAACCATGATGTAATGGCCTTTATTGTTATAAGTTGTTCACAATTCAAAATACCCTACTAAAACGTGTACATTACCAATCATAAATACCCAAAACATTAATCAAAAGTGTACCTAAACAACAGTAATTATTTAAATATGTAGCTCATGAAGATTAAAGTTTTTTCCTGCCCTCATGTAGGTTTTAGATTAGGGGATGGTGTAATAAGTCTGTTAATAATAGTCTGTGGTCTGTACAGCCCTTTGTGACTTCTTGTGATTAAGGGCTATACAAATGAACATGACTTGACTTGAATAAATGTAAAAAAAAAGAAAAAAAAGAAAAAAAAAATCATTTACAGATTACACATTTACATTTACAGAACTTGTACCACGGAGTCCCCAAGAACTCTACGAACTGACATCCTTAATATAGTAACTGATTTTTTTCTGTTCCATAACTTTTGTTCCCACAACCTTTGGGTTTTGAGATGGTCTTTACTTGTGATTTTATAGTTTCTCAGAGCTATGCCTTTATTCTGTTATATGAATGGTATTGGCTGGATACACATAAACTTCTGACATTTGCTGCGTCTGAGCCTCTCCACATCCATCTGGCAGTGAATAAAGGACTACCTTACAGATAGTCCACAAGCCGACAAGCTGGTAAATCACAGCTCATCTACTATTACGATCAGCACTAGTTCTCCACAAGGGTGTGTATTGAGTCCCCTTCCCTTCACTCTCTACACATCCGACTGCACGACGACTTATCCCTCAAACAGAATGACCAAGTTCGTTGACCATGGTTGGACTCATCTCAGGGAAAGATAAGTCAGACTACAGGGATGAGGTCAAAAGACTAACAGTGTGCTCTTGAAAAACCTCCCACTGAAGACCACAAAAACTAAGAAGATAATCCTGGAGTTCAGGAAAGGCAGAGCAGAACCAACCCTGCTTCATGTCAACGGGGACAGCACAGATCGAGTCCACTCCATCCGATACGTGTGCGTGCATATCCCCAAGGACCTTTCCTGATCGGCCATCATTGTAGCAGTGATAAAGAAGGCCTAGCAGCAACTTGCCTCCCCGGTGTGCTCAGAAGGAACAACCCGAAGGAGAATCTGCATGGTAAATTCTATAGCGCCCACATAGTGTATCATAACGTTCTATATTATGGCATGGTATGCAGGATGCTTTGCAGCGACAAGGAAAGTCCTACTGAGGATTATAAACAAGGCCCAAAAGATCACCGGCTGTCCCCAAAGCAGCCTGGAGATTATTGCCAGCTCACGCTACCTCAGCAGAGCTAAACAGATCTTAAAAAAAATCATGACACCACAGCAACTGTCTTTTTGAAATGTTACCATCGACCCGAACGAACAATAAACGAAATAAAACAGAAACATCCTGGAGAAAAAAAATGAATACTCGTGAGCCTCTCTTAGCGAATAAGCCGAAGGTTGCGTCCAAAGTGCTTCGTGGCATCATAATATCCCGAATGAGGAATCTGCGCATTGCATGTAATGCACACAGATACTGTATGTAGTATAAAAGTATACTAAACTAATGTATAATATTAATTGACCAGAATATTGGATTCTTTACCTTGCATTTTACTGTTTTCATCATTTCAAACTAATGAGAGAAGGATACTGTTTTCGCTCATCTTTCCTACCTCGAGCTGCTCGAGGTTGTCACGCCGCTCTGGGCTCCTAATGTGGCGTATTAAGCAGGACAATCATTATTAAGCACATTTCAGGCTCAATTACCACTCAAATTCAGAGCCATAAAGTCTCCAGCTTCGGCTCTCAACAGATGGTTGTGGGTGTCAGGTAGACAGCTCTGCTGATGTCTGCGTCAAATGTAGAGCTGTGGTGTAAAGGATCCAGAATGAATCCTGGCATCAAAATATGTTGAGAACTATACTGTGTGGAATATATTAGAATAACATTTTTGAGTGGCATTTAACTCATTCATTGCGAGAATGGATCACTGGCTTCTATAGAAGTCTATGGCAGCTCATCTAGAATCACTATTTGATGTTGATGGCATTCCAGCTGCATATGGATCTTTGCCATATATGGCCATTTAAGGCAGGCTAGCTAAAATGGATCTTGGATGCCTTTAGCTGTCATTGGCAGCCACTCTAGAATGGACGTTTGATGTCCATAGCAATCCATAGAAGTCACAATAACATGGATCTAAGATGTCTACCTGTATAGCACTCAGGCAGCCTAGTTAAAACGGGTTTTGACGTCTACAGCAGTCTGTGGGAGCCTAGGTGGAATGGGATGGATCCTTGACATAAATTGCTGTCTGTGGCAGCCTAGCTAGAATTATTTTTTTCAGATCTGTAGCAGCCTATGGCAATCTAGGTAAACTGGATCTTTGATGTCTGTAGCCATCCATGGTAGCCTAACTAGAATAAATCTCGCGTGACCCAATTTTGGTAGTTAACATCTCCTAATAAAAATACTTTTACTACTGATACTTCTACTACCGTTACTTCTACTAATACTTTTTCTAATACTAATTCTACTAATACTATTATCTTACTAATTATTCTCTTAATACTGCTAGTGCTTGTACTGTGCAATTAGAAATAAATATTTCCAATTCTAACTACAAATAGTGGTTGCACCATTGCTACCAGTAGTGCACATCTTCTATAGTTCCAATTAAGGTTAATCCACCTTATTTCGTGAAAGTGTTTCCTGGCAGAAGGAACAACAGACTTCAATGCCAGTTTTCCCAACTCAGCAAGGGCCGCAGGGAAACGTGGAATTCCTTGGAGTCGAGGCGCTAACTTCCCTCTAATTGATGGCTATCGATTTGTAAGAATGCTGGAAGCGGACCCAAAAATAGCGTTTTCTTGTAAATGAGAAAATAACGGCGGTTAAATGAACATGGAGGGTTTTGCCTGCCTGTTTTCTGCGCTGCAAGGCATGTATCCCAAAAAACGATATTGGTGTTAAAAACTGTCTTGATGCGATCTGGTGAACAATCCATTCTCTTTAACACTACTTACCAGATGGAACAAAAGTATTTCAATTTTTTTTTAAATCTGTTTTTGGGGCATACTGGAACATGTAACATTTACAGTACATTGTACCATATATTGATTAACAACTTTTTGAGAGTAAAGCTTTACTGTTATTGACTGATGAATTTAACTGTGTTATTATCCTGATTCGACAAAACAGGTTTTTAAACTAAAAGATGGCTTGCCGAACTGTCACAATCTGGTGTGCTACTTTCGCCCATAGGGCGCCAACCAGGTTTAGAACTGGACTCACCTGCGTCCAATTGAGACACAACAGTCCCTATTTCTACCAAGCCTTTATATTGATAGCTCTCTGATGGTCAGGTGATCGTCACGCAATTTCCATGCAATTTTCATCCTGCCTTCCGTTCCCATGTCATGTTTGTTTTTTGTTTCTGGTGTATGGTTTCTTTTTTTAATTTAATCCTTGCATTTTCTGGTTTCTTGTTTGGGCATTTTAGTTGGATAGTTTGTACCCTACTTGTTTGTTTGGTACTTTGGTCCTGCTTTTGTTAATACATACAGTCCGTATTTTTCAGTTCCTTTTTGTCAGTAGATATAAAAATATTTACACGTATTTCTTTAAACAATTTGCCTCAATTGTTTTCTTTATTAATTTTCCTACATTCCTTAAATACATGTAGGAATAAATATTTTACACAGTCTTAAATGTAATTCTTTTAAAAACTGAAAAGAAAAAAAAAATCACGTTTTAAGAGGTGTGCTAGAGTTGTCGGTTTTTGTTCTATTTTTACTTTTCTCCTTGGAGAAAAAAATGTTTTTAGGGATAATTTAAATGTATTCTATTTTATTTAATTTTATAATTGCAATTTATAAAATTTATAATTGAAAAATAATCGCATTTTTGTATGCATGTTTTATTTGTTTTTGTTTATTCATAAATACAATACGTGTTTTAAATGCTGAGTTGTTTTTTTTTATTCTACTTTTACTTTGTTCTTCAAATAAATTGAGATAAAAAACATTGGAAGGCGCGCTACCATGTAACAAAACATGTTCCATTTATACCCGGTTTAAGCTAAACCATTATCTTCCTAACCGAGCTTCAACGTCGAGAAAACCCATCAGTCCGACATAAAAGTGTCCAGCCTTCGGCTTTCTGTTCTGCGTGGTTCAAAGAAGAGACGTTCCATAGCCCTCAGATAGTGACTCACTCTGCGCTTTACAGGCAGCCAAATTATATAAAGATAATCACATTCAAAGATAAGCCAGTTGCGCTTCTCCTCGGAGCGCACCATGTTACTTAGTCACTTGAGCCTGCCAGGGAGAATTACCCGTGGCACATGTGACAATCTAAGCCTGGAGGCCAACTGGGGGCACATCTAAAACCTCTTCACTTGCCTATGAACCAACAGGGCCTTGATTTCAGTTTTTCATGCACTCCAAAACCCCACGAAAATGTAACGCCCAGATTTATATATTTTGCATCCTTGGAAAGCTTTTGAAGTTGCAGGGTAGCCTCATTTCACCCGGCTAATAAAATTAGCCCATTTACAATAGACCCATGGAATATGGCGTTCTCGCTTTGAAACATTTCCATGTGGAATACGATGTGTTTCCGGTACTTCTTTTCAGCGTTTTCCCCGCCATACGACATCAACAACTACCGTAAATTCTGAACTGGACTGCATAGCACAACTAATAAGATCGCATGCTCAAGCTAAGGTCAAGTCATGTTTATTTGTCTCAATGGGCAGTACAGACTAGAGACTACATTACACTATCCCCTGATCTAAAACCTACATGAGGGCAAGGAAAAACACATTTTTTTGTCTTTGCTGTTTCAAATTTTAAGGCGCAGGCTTAAACGGCCCTCAAAAATGATCTAATTCACGTCTGTTTCTTGTATTTTTGCCTAAACCACATTGAGAATTTGCAGAAGACAAACGGTGCCCTGGTCACACACAACTAATGCCAAGTTGCTCAGAGTGTTTACGCTACTGGTTTTCCTATCTTGTTACAATTTAGGATGGCAATTACAAAGTTAAGCACAAATCTACTGTTGTGCCAAAAGAAAACACGAATGAAGGTTGCAAAAGTATATGCCTTATATTTCTAGATGACGGCACCAGGGCAACCATGCTGTGCAGAACAGTGCCAGATTGTTAAACAGATATGTATTTTTTTGTGTTGACTTTGGTTGTTGCCGCAGTAATGCACAAAATTGCATTCGCTTGTAATTGTTCCTAGAGGAATAAAGGAAACCTCAGAACCTCGAAATTGACGCGGCAGATGGGGAAAGAGAAGTGTAAAGTTTTTGGTAGATAACTTCCACTGCTGTTTATTTTGGAAGTACAAGTTGAGGACTTGATTTGTGGTTGAAAAAGTTTAAATATCTTGAGTACGTTGTAAATATTTTATACAGTACTGTCAAACCTCCTATTTTGCTCCTGTTGTGTCGTATATTAATAATATTGGCAAAAAACATGGACGATTATTCCTCCCGAAGGGCGTCATATATGTTCCCAGACTTCACTGCTGTGATTTGTAAGAGCATGCATTGTGGATAAGGGCAACTCGCTGTTTTCCAAGAAAAAAAGCATAAGCCACACAGTGTTAAAGCCACAGTGTTTAAAATGCCGCAAAAAAGTAGTGGCTAGTCGTCTGAAATTAATGGTAATAATTTTGCGTGCCCCAAAACGTAACCAATACAATTTAAACCTGTGTGACTTAAGTGCCTCATGCACCTCTAAGATGCCAGTCTATTGGTTCCCATCATATAAGAATATCCGCTATGGGTTTGTATCGGGCCATCATGAAAATGGAAATATACTATTGGCTGACTCAACTTCCACAATAAATTTCACTTCATTCATTTCAGAAAGTTGTTTGGGAGTTGGTGTCATGGGCCAGAACAAGCACTCGGATCCAATAGCGTCAGTTAAAGGATTTATTTGGACAAAGTTCGGTGGAGCAGGCTTGGGACGTCGGCTCTTGGTAGCAGAAAGCCTCTATGGACGAAATGGTGACTCCGTGGTGAAACGCGTGACGAGTAACGTAGCAGGTAAGTCGGTGGCCGGGACGGAAGAGTAGATCGTAAACTTTTAACAGACAAGGGTCAGGCAACGAGAATCAGGCTTGGAATACACAAAGGGATCGTGGTACCTTGAATGTTGGAGGCTCACTCAGGGAAACGAGGAGTACACTCGAACGTCCATCTCTGGATGCTGACAGCTTATGTAGAAAGCCTCCACCAATCAGGAAATCGCGTTCCAGCACACCAGCTGATTACCTCAGGTGGCTCCAGTTAGGTAATCACGACAGTTGGTGCGATACAATACAGTATTTTTTGTAGTCTATTCATTTGCTATAGGTCCCAGGGCTTTCAATCATGCTAAATAGGAAACGGTGTCTTGTGTGCTTGTTTAAGGTGGTCATGGTCTTTTTTTTAATGACCTGTACTGTATGCCGGGTCAGTAGTTCAGAGGTGGTGGCTGAGGTGAGAAAGGTCCATTATAATAGAAAACAATAGAATAATCTTTATTGTTAAAGATAACAACATGGAACATTGTTTCTAAGAAGATTAGAAATGGCACCCTGGGATAAATAAGATGGTTACGTAATAAAGACTGAAAATGGAAAAATAAGATAAAAGAATGTCAGGGTCAATAGGCAAAAATATTTACAAAATAGAGCCTAAATTGTGAGTAACATCTTTTTGCAATCGTTCATGGTAACAGTAGTGCAATGAAAAGTAGTGCAAAAATATTTAGAAGCAAACTCATTTTTCAATAAAACCGGCAATATTTATATTTTTAACAGTCTTGTGCACTGGCTTAGGATAGTGATGACTTTGGGGAAGAAACTGTCTGTAAACCTTACTCCTTGTTTTTTTGTTGACACTGCAACCTTAGTAGGAGCCAGCAATGTCCTCCTGGCTGTCTTGATGACTCTCAAAGTTTCTATTGCCTCCCATCTAGCATACAACACTATGATGCCGTATACCATCCAATGTGGCTCTGTAGGACACCATCAGGTTCTGTACCAGGTTTTTTTTTCCTGAGCACTCTCAGGAAATGGAGCGGCTGCTGGTCTTTCCCTTACCACAGCTCTGGTGTTTTATAGGCTTCTGGTGTGCTTTTGAAGTGTTCCTCTAATTTTTGGGGAGCTCTGTAGTTACTTACATCAGTACCAGATGTCAACAACGAGTTCCAACAATGCATTTGATTGTTTATGTTTCCAAATTGGCCAAATTACATTTTAAAGCGCTTGACATCTCCAATTTACTGCATCTCTGCCGTTTATCAGAGCGAAAGTGAGTTTGTTGAAGACGCTACACTTTCAAACCACCCACCTGCGCCCATACATCCCACCTCAGCATCTGAGTCACACTCCTCTCCAACCCGCCGTCTCTTTTGGAAATCAACAACGCGGCACTGGACGGCTCAGCCCAAGCGCGGCGTGGGCGGACTGCCTTATGGCTCTAATCATTCATCCATCCGTTCGCCATTGCCATCAAAGACACAAATGCAGAGATAGGAATTTGAGAACCCCTCAAACGAGATGTCGAGCCCAGAATCTGAGAAACGTGAGGGGGAGGTGAGGATTGCCGAATAAGAAAAAACGTAAGGCAAACAAAGCAAACATGACAATTGCATACCTGACTTCCATCACCTGACACGCCGGTAATATTACCTTGGTCTTCGCGTCCTCCGGGATGAGCCTTGGCGTGAGCACTGAGGGTTTTTGTTCTGCCGCGTCACATTAGCGAGTGGGCAGGTGAAAGAGACAGGGCCTGCCTCCGAAACGTCAGCCAAGAACCGCAATTGTACACAGGTGACAAGCGAGCGTCCCCCTACTTGACACTAATGCTATCGAGATCCCGTCTCGTTTGCTGTTTGCATGGAGATTTACCCCATGTTTGAAAGCCCAAGTGAGTGATTACGATTTTCTTAATTTGTCATCTCCTCAAAGAGCTTTTTCATGAAATCAAACACACGTCCCGCTTCGTTATTCTTGTGTTTATGAGAGAAAACTGTAGACACCTCATCTTTTTTCTACATTGGCGCCTCAAAAACGCATAATTCTTGAATACATTAAGTCCTTTCTCCTTCGGCGATGACAACCTCCGCTAAGCTCCTTAACATTGAGCCTTTAGATTGATCTTACTTAAAGGACTTGATTGTTTTTGTCTCGTTTTTTCATTATTGTCTCTTTATCCACAATTTCCTCCAGCGCTAAACAGATGATCTCACTGTGAGACCATCGATCATCCCATCAAGAAATCTTTGTTCTTAAGTACTGATGCTACGTTGCAAAAAGAAACGCAGACGGATGGTAGTGTTAATGTGATTAGCGAGACATTAACGCCTCAGCGCTCGAACAGAGAGATAAAACACAATAAATTCCTCTCGTGTGCTTTCGTTTTCTCGTGTCAAAGACGGCTGTTTCAAGCCCCGTGGTCATTCCGACGGCTTAGTTTTAATCCTCGGGGAATCGGGTGAAGCATAGCATATGCTGACTATGGCCTTACAATTGCCAGCGTTGATTAATATTTATGACTAGAAAGATGGTCGTCGCTGTCATGTGAAAAAAAAAACATTTTATTTTATGATTTTTACAAAACAGTTTTTTCATTGCCATAGCCATGTTAGGTGAGTTTGATTAAAAAAAAAAAAACCTTTCTGTAAATAATTGTTTGAAGTTAACAAGCAATTTTTTTTCATTTACCATTCCATATTGTGGCACGGTAGCTGGGTGGTTGGCGGGCAGCCCCACGATGCAGAGGTCCAGGGTTCAATACCAGCTACCGCAGTGCTGAGTTTGCGTGTTCTCTCTGTGGCTGCGAAGGTTTTCTCCGGGCATTCCAATTTCCTACCATATTCCCTAAATCATGCATGTCAGGTTAATTGGCCCGTCCAAATTCTCCCTAGGTGTGAATGAGTTGTATGTTTCCTGTTCTTTCTCCCCAAAATAAATAGTTCCCATGCAGCAACGACACATTTTCCCCTGTCCTCTATTGCAATGAGCGTGTTGCATATTTGTTGGGCAGGATAAGGGTTAACAGAAATGCCTCATCCAAACCCTAACCCGTAATCCATTATCCCCAAGCGCATATGCCTGCATGAGGCGACCGGCACAGTGCACTTTTGTCGGGCCTGTATTTTTTATTTTTTTTAATGATACTGTATTTCTTCCTCAAATTACCTGCACTTGTGCAACTGTGATCTATTCTCACAATGTCATATTGCTGAAAGCTAGGGCTGGCCGAGTGCATAGTAGAATGGCTACTTAATTAATTTTTGCATATCGTGCAGGGCTCTTGTGCACGTTAACCGCGATTACCGAGGGATAACAATATATTCAAAATACTTGTAAAACTAGATAAAATCAATTAATAGCCAATGTTATTCATAACGATCCCAAAAAATGAATGTAACTCTTCCAAACTACAAAAACTGTTGTTCCAATAAAGTCAAATACTTCCCAAAGTAAAGCCCACTTCCTTCAATGAACAACATATTTGGCTTCCGCTCCCTTTCTCGTCGGACGACACACTCATAGCTTCTTCTCCTCCCACTCCTCCTTATGCACCATCCCACCTTCTTTTTCCACCCATCGCTTTTCCTTCTGTTGCATTTTGCAGCCCCCTCAACTTTCTGAGCTGCAGCCGATGCCCAAAAATGAGAGCTCAAGGGAAGGCGAGGATGAGTAAATCATCAAAACTTGGAAAATAATCCCATTTTATTTATTTTGCCCGTGTAATAACTTCTGGGGACTGTCAGCACAATTAGTTTATTTTGTCAAATAATCTATTACTTTACCCTAATGTCATCCAGTTGGTCAAAGAACATCAACATCACACAGCCACGGTTAGGAAATACTCTGAGGGAGGAATGCATTGGGGCTGTGCAATTAATCAAATTAACTAATTGTCAATTGGGCTTTCTTTCAAGGAGTCATTTACTAGAGTTTATTAATAAAGTACTGTTTGATCCTGGAATTGAACCCTAAACCTCTGCACCATAGAGCTGCGCGCTTACCACCCAGCAACCCATATGTATTGAAATAATAATGAAACAATAATAGTTAGAATAAAACTATTTGAAAAAAAATAAGTATGTCAATATATGTAAAGTAAAAGAAATACAATTATAAATTAAAAAAACATAAAAATGAAAATATGAGTAAGAAAATACAAAACCAATAACAAAACATCAATCAAAGTTACATTTAAAAGTGTTATCTATTTAAATAGCATGATTGAAAAAGATATATATATATATATATATATATATATATATATATATATATATATATATATATATATATATATATATATATATATATATATATATATATATATATATATATATATATATATATGAATGAAAAAATGACAAAGAAAAATTAAACAAAATACAATTTTAGAATCACATAAAATATTGAGTTAATTAAATTTTGAATTGAAATACAAACATTTATTACAAAAAAACATGGCAAATGAAAATATATTAAAATCCTGATGAATAAATCAAATTTAACAGAAATACTTTTTAGAATCATAACAAGTATATACATTGAAAATGAATAAATAATAATACAATTTTTTTTTTTTTTTTAATCACAATAGAACTATAAAAACCGAAACTATATATAACAACTTAAAAAAAAAAAATAGGTGAATGCCAGCGGCGAAAGTTTTGAGCAAGAGTCCTTTGGTGAATGTTTGAAAGGTATTGGGGACGCACAAATGGAACGGGTCAATGGCTTCATATGTGTGTATGCACGTACAATAATTATTATTCTATTACCTTCAAATTCCCGAGTCGGAACACTAACAGAATGTGCGTGTTTGTGTGTGCACGTTTTGCAATTTTTGGGGGGGAAAAAAGGGTGAAAGGATTACGGCTGTCTGGCAGCTGTGGGAAGGAGCAAAGCGTTTCTTCCCATTGGTCATTCCCATGAACCCTTGTACTGGAGGGCCACACTGGGAGGCAAAACTGAGGACAGGGGAACATATCACCGCTGCAAAGTCCGACTGCCAGCCAAACATTAGACAAAAAAAAATGAGGGAGATTTCAGCCCTTAGCTCATAAATTACTGTTGGCATGAAGTGTTTCACATTTTTATTCAGCTCTTTATTTGGAGCTGAACTGAAGATTAAATGTTGATCATCACGTTTGCTATGACATCAGTCCACTGTCAACAGGTTTGGCAGACATGAGACTCGACATGCCTTTCTGGTATGCAACCAGAAATGTTAAGAGCAGCACCAATTTTTCTGGTGCCGCAAAACAATTAGATAAGCCTTATAATGAATAAAACACATGCTGTATGCTTCTAGCTATATTTGCCTGAGATCAAAATGACAAAGTTAGATGCATCACATTCTGTGGAGAATGATGCCTCACATGACTACTATTGTAGAATACCATCTCAAGTTTTACTTCAGTTTTACTTCATAATACTTCATAAAATTAAAGAGATGTTTGATGTCAATTTTATTTTGGGGTTTGAAAAAAACAAAAAACAAATTGACCGCGTATAACATGCCCCTTGTCTGTGCAACAAGGACAATGCAATAAAATGCAGCAATCATTTATACAAGTAAAAGTGCAAAGTGAATAAAATTACATTAATATAGTTTAAGTTTGATTTCTATGCAGTTATTTTTCTTTTTTTTACCTTTGGGGTCCATAGCCAATCACAAACATCGGTTTGTTTAAAACAGCTACCTGTATGGCTTTTATCATTGCACCTTTAAGACAACAACATAAAGAGCAGCGGTGCTTTGGTCGCACAGCTCTTCTAACACGGGGTGGTTGAGAGAGTGGAAGGCAATCTGAGGAGAGCAGCCCTGGTGTTTAACATGGCAGCTCGGTTCTCCAGCCAGGAGTTCAAACCTGACAACCACAACCTCAAGTCGCAATATCACCTTCTTGTGTTTAAGGCGACAGCCTGTATTCTGTCTTTTTACAAACCGATACCAGAGAGATATCTGCAGTCAAACTATCACTTCGCACATCTGAACTCAAGCTTGTCTTCTCTTTTGTCACCCCTACCTAAAATGCAATTTTTATTCTACTCATTTTTACAGCATAGGAAAACGTAAAACGCCTTTGTGTCATGATTGTCCTCTACAGAAAACATATTAAAACGAAAATACCACCCCCCTCCATCATTTTGAATTTGTAAACAATTTGGGAAAAAAGCCAGGGAGTCAATCGGTCAATATAAGGAGCCACTTGCATCTCCTGAGCTGCGGTTTGCCGACCCCTGCCTTATGGAGCATGATTAGGACTCCAGAATGGGCACCCCCCCGATGACAAATCCTATGAGAGGGGTGAAAAATCCAGAGTACTTCATGGAATTTTACAAGCTTGTCAAGCTTTCACTCCAACATCCTACAGCGTGATTACGATGAAGGAAACGGTGGAAATAATCGTATCAAGGAATGATGTTTGGGCGGCTGCAAGCTTGCGATTTCTTCAGTCGCTGCTTCAATGGATGCTTTTCCTGGGGGGGAGAGAGAAGTTCCTCAGCTATATGTTTCACAGCCTGGCACAAAGACGTTGGCTGTCTTAATGGAAGTGTGCCATGCGTGAAATATGTTTCTGTAATTGATCACATTCCAATAGGGAATGTACGATTACTCTGTTGTGAAAATTTTGGTTGCCTTGGCTTTTGACCACCGGGGACCAAATGAAGGGTCCATTTGAGATCCCGTTAACTATTTTTCACTGGCCATAAGCGTACAGTAAATAAATATATCTGTATTGTTTTACAAATAAACTCTTTAACGTTTTAAGGAAACAATGTTTTTCTTCCATCCATCCATCCGTTTTATTTGGCTTATCCGGAGTTGGCATCCTCAGTATAAAAACCCAGATGTCCTTTTTCAGAGCAAGCTCATCCGACGGGATCCCGAGGCACTCAGAAGCCAGTCTAGAGATAAAGTCTTTTCAGCGTGTCCTGTGTCGTCCCCGGGGTCTCCTGTCGTTTGGCATACCTGGATCACCTCCAGAGAAGGGTGTCAAGGAGGAATCCTTTTAGATGCCCTAGCCACCTCACCTGGTTCTTCTCAATGCGTAGGAGCCGGAACTTCTTCACCATGACAGCAGACGCTGCACCGATTAGTTCGTCGATCTCCTGTTCCATCCTACCGTCACTCGTAAACAAGACCCCTAGATACCTATACTCCCCCACTTGGGGCAAAATCTCATACCCGACCCTTACGGCTAAAAATGCGATCAGCCGCCTCGACCAAGGAGGCACAAACTCAAATCCCCTGCCAACATTGAGACGAAAGCAAAGTGCTGCTAGGGATTGATGGGAGAATCTGCTAGATGTTCCCCAAAGACCCTCACAGCAGGCTTGAATCTGCCGGGTTGGACCGGCATCACCCCCCACCATCAGAGCCAAATCACCACAAGGTGGTGATCAGTTGACAGCTCCATTCCTCTCTTGACTTGAGTGTCCAAATATACCTTCATGGTCTCACTGTCATTGGCCATCTGAGCGTTATAGTCACCCAGCAGTACGAGCCAGTCCCCGAAGGAGGCTCACAAGCACTCCGTCCAAAAAGGGTGTGTACTCTGAATGGGTGTTTGGTGCATAAGCACAGTCAGGACCTGTTACCCCACCCGAAAGCCAAGGGATTCTAGCCTCTCATCTACCAAGGTTAACCTAAATACACACTATTTTCTATTTGGCATTGAATGTTTTAACTAGTTTCTTTTACAGGTGAGTGAATGCAGTTTTACACCAGAACCAATTCCCCACATTAAACACTCTCTACACTTGCCTCCAGCAGGTGGAGATAGCATTTGGTTTGAGTTTATTTAAAAAACAAATCATAACTTTTGATAAAAATTACCTAAAGCCTCTCTTATTTTTTTGCCACACTCAGAATATCTATTGCAGGCCGGATTAAATCATCATGTTTGACATGCCTGCTCTAAGACTCTTGATTACCATTTTTAATTCCTGACAGTTCTTTGTATGGATACCCGTCATGATTTTCAGCCACTGACTATCATTTCTTGTGAAAAAAAAAACAGCAAAGCTGCCCTAGGAACTCTGCCAAATGTGATAATAGAGTGTGTGTGTTCTTTCAGCGTGTTGTCGGAATCAAATCTCAAGGCCAACACTTGGAAGACAGATGTGATCGTGACATATTAATACCTGAGAATATCACCTTTCTCTTGTCACCATGCACTATAGGGAAAGGGCACATAAAACACCAACGCCGTTGTCACCTTTTTTCTCCTAGCTCTTGGTTTTTCAAAATAATTCGAAAGTACACGCGTTTCAGAAAATGTACATTACAAAAAGGTGATGTCATTTTTCACTTATTTGAAAAGTTTGCAATGGTCAAATAATATTTATAACCAACCAAAAATGGAGGAAATTTTATAAGAATATTAGACATGGCACCCTATAACACCATCACATGCTTTTTCTGAGGGTTCTCATGAGCAAAAAAAAATTATGTACTATGCTTTCTCATCCTCGATGGTAGAAATGCTTACCACAGCGCCCATGGAGCTCGTGTTAGAAATGTGCCACTGCACTCATGACGTATACGTAGAGGTTTTAACCTTTTCTTTTTCCCCTAGCATACTTAATTTTAAACACGTTTCAAACACATATTCGAAGTTGTTCATGCAATGATTTTACTTAAAATTGTTATTGCATGTAAAACTGCCATTTGATGCATTTAAATGGCTAAGAACCCATTAATAAAATGGTGAGCTAGGGCTTACACAATGACGTTTTCTGGAGACGTCATTGTAATTGTCTTACAAATACTCACGATTGACGAATAAAAACTGGAATATGAACTTGTAAACCTAACATTTTTTTGCTTGACCGGTCAAATGATCAAACATGTGCAAACATATTGAACGGCAGCATTTAAGTAGCCATGCACTGTGTAACAGTATCTGTTAGGGTGCGCCATTTTACACATTCTCGTTTGTATGTCATAACTTGTGTGTTAACTGCATGTACAGTATATCCATTTGACAAGCAGTTTGTTTGTCATTCGTCCTTAGCAGACAAGCTTGACGAATTGTACCGGGTTGGTAATCGTGAATGTGAAAAATATTCACGACAGCCCTAACCACAGTCCTAATGGAGCTAGTGGTAGGATAGCTATACTGCACTCATGTCCTAAATGTTTTAGGACAGTGTTTTTCAAACTTTTTTGACCAGGGCATGTTTTTTTACCATGGAAAGATTTTGCGGCACACACCACTAACCAAAAATTTTATAAAATGACACTGAACAGTATGTTTAATTACAATATAATTTATAATACCCCCAGTTTTTACAGCACAGATACTTGACAATAACATAATATTTGCAGAAAATTATTCAGCAATATTTTATTTATTTATTTTTTATTTTAAATTGGATAATTTCTCACGGCACACCTGATGATCTCTCACGGCACACTAGTGTGTCGCGGCTCAGTGGTTGAAAATCACTGGTTTAGGATATGAGCGCAATTATGTTTTTTTTTATCACGATTATTATTTTAGGGGAAAAAATAAAAACAAAAACTTTATTCATGCTTTCATTGGCTGAAGAACCAGAAATGAAAGAGGTAGAAATACATCACGGCACACCTAGTGTAGCTTTTCTAACGGTAGTGTTAGAAAAGCTACACTGCACTCCTGTTAACACTTGTAACATTTGTAAATCTATTAATTTATAACCTTTCTGTACCCATGGAATGAAATGTACTTAACATTTTCATGTCCTTTATTTTTCTCAAAGTATTCACTCAATTATATTTGAAATTACTGTAATTGTAATTTCATTGGCTAAGAAAGTCAAGTCAAGTCAAGTCATTTTAATTTGTATAGCCCTAAATCACGAAGAGTCTCAAAGGGCTTCACAGATTATTACACTATATTACACAGACTATTTTTTCAGCCGACGAGAAGAGTAGGTTATTCATATGCTATGGAGTAGAAGTGAGTTTTAAGTTTAGATTTAAACATTTCCACTGAGGTTGCAGATCGGATCTAAGAAAAGGTAGTAATGCACCACAGTGCCGCTGGAGCTTGTGGTAGAAAAGCATCACTGTACTGAACTCACAAGAATTTTTGTAACAATTATTTTAAGTATTAATGAGATGAATTTCATTGGCTGGCCAAGAACGCAGAAATAAGTGGTAGAAATGTACCACAGTGCCAATAGAGCTAATAGTAGAAAGGTGCTATGGCAAATCAGGTGAGACCTGTGACGAATTCAATATATCTGTACCGCTGGCCTATTTCATAGTTGTATTATTTTCAGTTAAAAAAAAGTTTTGGTGCATTTTATTGGTAAACTGAGAAAAAGGGTGGAAGTGTGCTACAGCGCCCTGGGTGATAGTGGTAAAAAAGCGCCACTACACTACATACTCCATACCTTAATCGGTTACCTGGAAATGTTTCTCAAAGGTAGTGCGATCTCATGTTTAAATTTATGAAATGAGTATTTAGAACTTTATTTGAACTATTATCATATTTTTATCCTTAGTGAGTGGCATTTTTTTTTTTCGTCACGTCACTGTAAAACAGCAAAATGACGCTGACTCTGCTTTTTCTCTGCTGTTTTCTGCTCCAGCGAATACGAGTCAAGTCGAGTGTTTGTGATGTGGTTTGACCCGGAACGTTTTTTTCTCTTCTCAGTGCGTCCAGTTCCACCTGAATGGGTGCATATTGCCACTTAATGCACTTAACGGAAGCTTCTCCTTCTCCTCCTTTGTCGATCTCACAGTTGTCTCGGCGTTCTTTACATCTCCTCCCATTACTCACCTCTTCTTTCTTACTCTCTCCCTTTACTGTCTGTTCCTCCAGCTCTGTCGATTTGTGCTTATAAATTCTTTATCAGGCCTGGTTATAATTTAATGATCAGAAGAAAGAAGCCGAGGAACGCTCTCACGCTTCCTTGTTTTTCTTAGATTTGCGTCGTCATGTCGTGTTGGCGTTCAGCCAGATCTGGAAAGTCACTTGACTCTATTTCAATTACACGGATACCCACCCACAAATCGGTAAGGGTTCTGAGATTACGGTAACTCCCGTCAAAGCGAATCACAGAATCACAGCGAGTGCATAGACACAAAACATTCTTTCAACGCTGTTAAATGTGTAAAATCTTATTCAAAATAAAAGGGGAAATCAGCCTCAAAATTGGATAATTGATAAAAGCGTGAAACGGTACTTCCTATAAATTAAAATAACCCTAATAACAAAAAGTTTTGTGTCAAAGACTCTTAAGCTTTCGTAAACAACTCACCCTTGATTGACAAATATACTAAAGAAGAGAAGAGAAATGCATCGCTTTTTCATACATCATTCCCTAACACAATTTCTATTCAATTAGCCAAACCATTCCATTTTGTTGTGAAAGGATAGTGGAATTGTGGACGCGTTCTAAAGGATGGGCTGGGCACCTGTATGATGCGGCAGGGGTAAACCAGTGAAAGCTGTCGGGACCTGCTGTTGAACAAAAGAGTGTGTTGTGTCACCCTGACCCGAGTGACATGGCCGCTTTCTGGTGTCCCGTTTCATCTGGAGGGACGAAGGCATGACCAACTTAGGTGCCGAGGTGCCTAACTTGTTTGGGTGTTTGGGCGTTTGGGTTGACCATGGTCCAAAAATGTATGTGTTTTTTTTTTTCCCCCATTTATTTTCTTTGCTTTTGTATGTTTGTCTTGCTGTTGTTTCACCCCTCTTGAGGGATATCACCAAGGTAGATAGATAGATAGATAGATAGATAGATAGATAGATTCCTATTCAAATGAGTAAACTGGCCACTAGAGGGTGCTACAACTTCAAAAAATTAATAAGAAATTCCTAAAAAATTATCCTTTGTGTATTGATTAGGGGTGCAACAACAGATCGATAAAATTGATTAAAATCGATAGTCAAAAGTGTTGGAAATGAAGTAGATTTGTTGTATCACATGATTTATAAGCCACTAAGTGCATTAAAAAAAAGAGTGCAAAAATAGGAAATAAGTACATAAAATAATGTAAAAAGAAAAATAATAACTCTAAACAAGGGACAGATTCCTTAATGTATTCCGTAGAATTTTCATATTTGAAATATTTATCATATATTTAACTTTCATATTTAGGGGAAGGGGCCTCTAATCCTTCATTCTGAGGGCGGCATTTGGCCCTGGGGGCATGAGTTTAAGACTACAGGGTGCTAGAACTGCTCAAAACAGAAAACAACTTTCCCATCAACAAAAGTACTACTTTTAGCATTGTGTCGTATCCTAGCACTTTTGCTATCACGGTCAGCACGAATGGATGTAAGCTAGCTGAAAACAAAGTAGCGCTCACCGAAACAAACATGAATAGACCTTGACCTGATAAAAACTCGCCGATTGCGGCCCTGGCGGCTTTGATAAGGACCCCGGTGGCTTGCCGTCGTGGCTAATGGCATTAATATTTGCGCGGGCCATAAATAATGCTAACAAATAACGGCACGGAACAAATTAATGAAAGGCAAACAGAAGTGGAGCAGAGAGATGCATGGTGGTGGAGTGTAGCGACAAATTACCCTGCAGGGGGGCGATGGGGGGGCTGGGGTGGCGTCATTACCCGGTACAGAGTGCGATGTGGCTAACACCTGTATTTCCCTCACATCGCCTTCACCCTAATTAGCCCCCACACACCCCGGGGAGATTCTGACACACTGCCGCCGCGGGGGGAGGTTATGCCGGGAGAACGAAGGGAGGGCATACGCCATTTCCATGAGGAAGGGTAGCAGAAAGGGAAGTGTTATCTAAACAGTGTTGGGAACGTTACTTTAGTTACTTTTTGGAAGAAGTAGTGAGCAACTGTAACTGAGTTAGTAACTGAGTTAGTAACTGAGTTAGTAAATTAGTTAGTAACTGATTTAGTGACTGAGTTTGTGACTGAGTTTGTGACTGAGTTTGTGACTGAGTTTGTAACCGTATTTGTAACCGTGTTTGTATCCGTGTTTGTATCCGTGTTTGTAACCGTGTTTGTAACCGTGTTTTTAACTGAGTTACTCTATAAGTGTATGCTTCTTCCTTACCCTTTTCAGAGAGGTTTCTTTAACTTTGTTTTCGTTTCTTGACTTGTTTTGTTTTATTTTTGTTTGTTCATGCTTGAAATTAAGTTTTATTCATAGTAAATGTTACTAGTTACAAGGGAAAGTAATAATTTCCATTACTCTAAAAATAAGTTGTTTCATGTCAAGGAATTTTAAATTTTCTGAGAAGTATTCGAGTCAGTTTAATAGAGAAGAACAGACATGTAGTAGAGTTAGATTTATTGCACTTCACCAGCAACAGATTCATCCTTTTCTTGAAGCGCAACGAACATGAACATTGAACAATATAATGAAATATCAACTGTGAGCAATCTAAATCTTAATAAATTAAATCTAACTCAAATGATCCGTTGTAGAGCTGGAAATTCTGACTCTTTAGAGAACCGGCTTTTTCGGCTGGGTTCACTAAAAAGATCCGGCTCTTCCGGCTCCCGAATGGCTCTTCAGTTTGTTCTTGTTACGTATTATTATGAATGACTTCAAAAGGGGGGAAACAAAGAAAAATTAACAATTATATGTTAACATTGAAAAACACAAGACACACAAATTAAATTATCAATCGTCATAGAAAAACTTACATTACAAAATGGTAAATGGTCTGCATTTATATAGCGCTTTTCAAGTCAATTAAGACTTCCCAAAGCGCTTTACAATGTGCTTCACACTTACCCATTCACACACACACTACCACACCAATAGCGGCCGTGCAGCCATGCAAGGCGCCAACCTGCTTATTGGGGGCATTAGGGATTCGGTGTCTTGCCCACTTTGACATAAAACACGGAGGAGCCGGGAATCGAACATGCGATCTCTTGATCCCAAGACGAGCGCTCTACCTCGATTTCAAAGTTAACAGCTCAGAATCCCTGAAATCACAAGAGATAACTAGTGTCTCGGAAGGAACTGGCTCTCGATTGGTGGGTAGCTGGCTCCCATATTCAAGAGCCGGCTCATAGAGGCGTTTCGTCTGCGAACGACACAAGTCCGGTGCTGTCACAACTCAGCCCTCATTCGCCTTTTCTTTTGGCGCATTATTAAATCGTATATGGTAGTCGCTATTTAAAATGGTGACATGATCTAAAAAGCAACTCTAAGGAAAGCGGAAAACTACTCAATTCAAAGTAACATGCCTGTCAGTAGTAACGTTGTTGTAACGGTGGAAAAAAATAATTAGTCAACTTGCACTTTTTCTGATAAAAATAACTGTGTTATTCCCTACACTGGATATGGAGAGCAGAGTTAATTCTTGAACAATAAAATACAGTGCCGTGAATGAAGTATTTTCCCCTTTCCTTGATTACGTGTTTTTTGCATACTTATCACTCACAAAGGGTGTGGGTCAGAGACGTTTCGATTTGTATTGTTTCGTAATAGAGTCAACATTTCAAAACAGCATTTTTTTTTTCCTTGGGTTGTCTATGTGTGATATGAAAATTGGTTTGATGATTTGAAACCTTTGTGAGTGCTAAATAGGCAAAAAACAAAACAAATCAAAAACGAAGAAACCACAGAGAAACAGGAAGGGGTAAATACTTTTTCACGGCACTGTGCACCAGTTTGCTAGTGGATCAAGGAAACATTTGAGAAAAATGTTTTCCGGGAAAAGGATACATTTCAAGAATTTGCATTATATCGAAACAATGCATTCCTTAAACACAAGGTTGATTGCAAAATATCATGTTATTGCACGAAGACTAAACTTATGCTTGAACGATGCATGGACTTTGCAAGAACTTTTCAGCGCCTGATGCTTCCAGTGACATGATCACATGATTTCAGTCACCATGGCAATCGCCTTCCTGCGGACATACACGAAATGTTGTCCCTCATTGGCCAAAAAATGACGATAGGACTTCATCCTCTTTTTAGGGAGAAAAAAGCTCAAAGTGTTAACTGTCTATACCTATCCATAACTTCGTTACTCTGACCACACCGGGCCACCTACACACTAAAATCGCTGGATAAAGGAAGCCAGAATAGGAAGTGGGGGCTTCCCCGATATGTAGACGAAGATCTGTTTAAAGCCACTCCTGCCATCACAGTGTTATTTAAAATACTGAAATCATTTCCAGAGGATTGCTACTTACTGATGACCAGAGCACAAACCCTTTTATAATAGTTTTTGAAACAAAAGAAGAAAAACATATTCCTACGTTTTGTCACTTGAGACAATGCTTCTGAAATCATATTTATCCGTTACGGCATTGGATGGCTCAATAACAGTTCTTATGAATTATTTTCCCATGACTCAAACGCTTCCCCGAATATAAACAGTCTGCCATATTTGAGGGGTCCCCTAGACGCGTTTTGAAGTTGTCACGGTTCTCAACTCATTTAGTTCGATCTTCAAACTAAAAAGGAATGTGCAAGCCATTTTAAACTTTATTTATAAGTACAAAATAGAATAACAAAAATATCCAGACTTATCCCCGAGATCATAATTCAACCTTTAAAAAAAAACATTTAAATATAAAATATGAAACAAATAACAGCATAAAATTATCTAATATAGAATTAATACATCAAAGATTACAAACTTAATGCATTTCCATTTTAGGAGTATAACATATTTCTGGGGGGATTAAACATAATATAAAAAGCAAAAATGTAAATGTTGAATAACATAAAAAATCACAATATACAAGTTAAAACAATATAAAATACCATATCAAAGATTATCAAAAGAAATTGAGACAAATTTTAGATTAGGTCAGTCATCTTTTGGGCTTCATATACCATATAATATGAAATACTATAATATCTAAAATAAGGTTATTTATAGAATCGGTTGAAAGAGGATTTTGAAGATTTTTTCGTGGGATTGGAATTAAGATTATAGTTATATAGACGCTGCCTGACCTACAAATTAGTTAGGTTCCAGGCGATCGTTGGTATGTTGAATTTGTTCATAAGTTGCTTCAGTGCTATATCTTGTATGTTTAAGGTTTATATAAGTAACCTGTATTGTTTTGTACTGAAAAATAAACATTTCATAAAATAATATGCTCTATAAAGAGAAAAAAAGTTGAGTTTAACTTACTTTTGGAAGATGCGCTTCAAGAGGTCCTCCTCCGTGGTAAAAAGTGGCCAAAAAAAGCGTTCTGACCATTTCCTCAACCTCATCAAGCTTTTTTATTCCACTTGCATTTCAAAAGAACCGGATCGCCTCTTCTTTAGAATTTACACCAACCATATTGAATGGATGCACGAGATATTAAACAATGACAATGTCAAAGTCCTTAGCGCGCTACTGATACAGGACACATTGTTATGATTACACACGAACCAGGAAAAAGAAGCCGGATTTCTTCTTCGGGGTGGATGCTGGGTGAC
The DNA here is from genome assembly GCF_059441175.1 of Urocampus carinirostris. Taxonomy (NCBI): domain Eukaryota; kingdom Metazoa; phylum Chordata; class Actinopteri; order Syngnathiformes; family Syngnathidae; genus Urocampus; species Urocampus carinirostris. Next base: position 27,675,416 of record NC_142353.1, on the reverse strand, counting down.
CTTTCACAGCGCTACGCAGAGGAAAGAAGCACTACAGTAATGTTCTGTACTCGGAAAAAGGTGCACACAATACTAAATCTAACTTACAGCTCTGTCCAGATATTGTTCGTATTTACCGTTTTGCTTAAGTCGAATGGTCGAAAGTAGGGGAGCATCTGTATTGGTATCTTGCTTTGATGAATACTCTTTTGAACATTCTTAAACTATACATATCCGCCAATTATTCTAAAATCTGCCTGTGACAGTCACAGTTTATTACCATTAGTTGCTTTTTACCCCCACTAAAAGTTCCCAATATCCACATTTTAAATTTTACAATTTTTGTATGTAACTGAAGAATGCTTCACCATTGAGGCGAGTGGAAAAACCCGTCAAGCTGCGAACCGACATCCGCCTATAGCTGCGGAAACTAGCAGTGCAGGGGTCCGTTTTCATTTACACTCACCCCATGCTTTGCATGTGCGAAATGAAATGATTCATTTTCTGTGTTGCTTCTGGTGAAAACGTGCAACACCCGCTCAAATTACGATATCTTGCGGATGACGGTAGCCGGGTCCAAATCTCTCTTGGGCATCTTACAGAGTATGTACTGGTGCTTGAAATCCTTAAAAATGCTTAAATTGTGTTTTCAAGGTTTGAAATGTTCTTGAATTTTGGCTAGCAAATAATCATTGGAATGTTCCTCGCCAGTTCGACTGGATAATTCACGCATTAATTGAAGAAAAATAAAACAAATCTGCTTCAAAATGACAGTCACTGCTCTCTGGTGGCCTGTTTTGCTGTTGCATTTCTTCTTCCCTTGTCAACGGCAGCTGCCATTAGTTTGTATCGCGTTTTCGTGTGAAGCGTTATCGTACTCGAGCGTTGCGCAAATGAGGGCAGGTGCATCAGATTAAGATGCCTTGAGGTATCCGTTTTAATGAGTATGGCTAAAAAATGGAAAATACAAACAATAGCTTACATGTGGAACAAATACATACACAACATGCTATAAAGTAGTGGTCTACTAAAAGAGCCCTCATAACCAAACGTTTTATGTTATTTATTTTTATTTTTTTAAAAGAGCCATACCACATATTTTGAGACCAAATTCCGCATAGCTGCCAAACCCTCTCTCCAGACAAAAGCTACAGGGTTTGTCTATGTGCTTGAAATTCGGGAACCTGCTTGAATTTTATGGTGTGGTATCAAGGTCGGAAAAATGCTAGACTTTTGGTGATGTGCTTAAAAATATTTGAAATTCTTACCATTTTTGTCTGCAGTCTGACTTGACAGACCACGCATTAAAATAAAAAATAAAATATAATATAGTCTGCTTAAAAATTACGCAAACATGGAAGCCGAGATGGTAGTGCTTTGTATGGCGTTATCATGTGAAACGTCATCGCCCCCAACAGGTGCCTTAGAAAAAGATGCATCAGAATTGGTAAATCACACCAAGATGCCAGGATGTTGTAGTTGTAATAAAGGATGATTGGGGAAACCATACAGACCATGGTTGATACGGGGAAATAAACCACACACAGTATACTGCCAGCCATATGTTTCTGACCACTGCTATAAAGTAAGCAAAAAAGCAACCTAAACTTTCATAATTGAGTTGGCTCTCTTCACTCATTTGAAAGGTAATTCAAGCAGGGACCTAGCCTTGACAATACTTTTTTTGGGTAACTATTTGCTACAAGTTACAACTAAAGAAGGCACTGTGTTATTCGTGCAAGGATCACATATTAATTATGGACATTTATGATAGGCCTTGTAAAAAATGAAGGCATTCCCAGTGGTGAATTCAAGCAAAGAACTTCCCGCAACTAAAAAATGTAAGCTACATATTATTGTCTTTTTTCACCCAACATCGATGGTCTGAAAAATATTTGTACATATATTGCTCTGATCTACAAATATACTGGCGGTTTACACATGCTCCAAAAATCATGTCTTGATGAATACAAATGCAAGATTGAAAATCGCATGTGTGAATTGTGGATATATTTGTGGACCTGAAAAACGTGTGAAAATGGCTGACCTATTTGAAGACTTGAAAAATGCTTTTGTAAATCGTTTATATATTTGTATCTGCAAAATACATCATTCACATTTTATTTCCTATTTGAGTGGTATAGGAGAAATTTAAAAAATTGGCTTTGAAAATCCTTAAAAAGTTCTTGAATTCGTCCATACGAACCTTTAATAAGATATTCATACGATAATTTTCTAATAATTGTAAAAATTACAGGTTTCTACTTCATGTATTTCGCCTATTATGGGTTCATTTTGGAACAGAACCCCCGCGATAAATACAATGAAAATACTTAATTTAATGGTTTAGGCAAATATTTTAAAAAGAGAATTACACATAAAATATATAATGTGGGTAACCTATTTACTGTATCTCTCAGTTCCTTCCAGTCTCGTTCTTGAGTCTCTATATGTGTATATTCATCTATATTGTATCTCTCTCTGTCTCTCTGTGTCACTGTGTCGCTGTGTCTCTGTGTCTCTGTGTCTCTGTGTCTCTGTGTCCCTGTCTCTTCGTCTCTTTGTCTCTCTCTCTCACTCTCTCAGTTCCTTTCAGTCTCGTTCTTGGTCTCTGTCTGTGTATATTCATCTATATTGTATCTATCTGTCTCTCTGTCTCTCTGTGTCGCTGTGTCGCTGTGTCACTGTGTCGCTGTGTCGCTGTGTCTCTATGTCTCTGTGTCTCTGTGTCTCTCTGACTCTCTGTCTCTCTCTCTCTCTCTCTCTCTCTCTCTCTCTCTCTCTCTCACTCTCACTCTCACTCTCTCAGTTCCTTTCAGTCTCGTTCTTGGTCTCTGTCTGTGTATATCCATCAAGATTGTATCTCTGTGTCTCTGTCTCTCTCTCTCTCTCTCTCTCTTTCTCTCTCTCTCTCGCTCTCTAATTTATTTATTTATTTATATACTGTATGTATTAATATGTATTTGTTGCCATGATTTAAAAAAAAGCCTATCCTCATATTTTGACACTGAATTTCTTGCATTACATAAATGCAAAAAAAGATCAACACAAACGGAGATAAGTCTTTTTTTAGAATAGCAACGGAGATGTGAAATATGTATTTGAATTGCATATTTATCAGAATAAAATAAGTTCTTTAGCCATACTAGCATGCTCTCTTTTGCCAAAAAAATAGCTATTTGTCTGTTAAAGGCAACCTGTGGTCCATTAGCGCCGCCCTGGTGTACGGCTTACTAAAGCTGTTTCAAAAATGCTTGAAAATGGGAACATATAGAGGTTTATTGTTAGATGTAAACATGTTAAAAAAATAATAATTGACTCACAAATGAATTCACTTTTTAAACATAAACTTCTTTAGGTGTTTCAATCGTTTTCCTGCTCTAGAATTATATTATTTTGGTTGTTAGTAGTCCTTTGTTTCAACATTTGCCAAACCCTTCAAACGTTTATTTTTTTCTGTGAAAAAATGTGAATCTTATGTCAAAGCTATAATTTTAGCTTTTAGTGGGAATTGAACATGCGTGAGGCATTCGATTGTACCACTGTACCATCAATACCATGCTCGTAGATATACACTTTACTTTTTCTAAAGGAAATAAAAAATCAATCATTTGTCGATTCACGACCCGACTTTGCCGGGAAACAGCCGGGATATGTGTGTGTATGAGTGTGTGTTATATTCATCATATTACACATTACATGCTTTTCAGGACCACACACACTGTCAAACATGTTTTCCCTTGCACTAGGAACATTGGTTTTCAAATTAACAAGAGAAAATTACCCAAATAAATGTATCTAGTGCAGGCATTACTTGTTCAAGACCATAATGTAATTCAGTATTATTTTTAGAGCAACTTTACACAGCGTTAGCACTTTTTTTGTTGAACATTTGTCCACGATCAACATGACTCAACGTGTTCTGTGTGTTTGTACATCTAAAGTAACTCCAACCAACCACATCCATATCCTGTTTTAAAAGACAATATTAGTTTAAACAGAATCAGGGAAAAGATTACATCCAAATGAGCCCTTAGTTGTTTCACGGCATGGTAGCTTAAAGGAACGAAATGTAACGCAACTCCGTGGTGGTTTATAAACGCTACGTGTGTTGAATGTCCATAAATAAATGTCGATGCCCTCCGACGTTTTCAAGATGGGTGGTTTGTGGCCCAGGTTGGGATCCCGTTTCAAAACGGACAAGGTGTCTGAGTGGGCCAAAGCGTGTTGACATAGTCGAGTGTGTGCAGTTGGAACGAGAGTCTTCCTTTTTCCGTTATAAAATGCAATGCTCTGGAAAATTACGACGACCCTCAAAGTTGTGGACGCCTAGTGTGGTACTAATGAAAATAAGTACAGCACCATAATTAAGATTATAGTAATATTCAGGGTTTCTATGTGTGATTAAAATCCTTGAAACTTCTTGAATTTTAGTATATTTTCAAGGATTGAAAAGTGCTTACATTTTGAGTGAAGTCGTTGCAATGATTCTCAAAAAGTCTGCTTAAAAATGAGTCTGAAACTGCTCTTTGGTGGCTTCACTTTAGCATTCCTTCGTGATGAATGGCATTGTCCTGTAATGCGTCATTGCCCCCTTACGGGTCGCGCCCAAGAGTACAAGTGCATGCAATGCCTAAACTGAGCTCTATAACATATGTATTAGTGCAAGGATTACACTTCAATTATGGACCATGCAAAATATTAAGGTCTCATTTCACAGAGGTGTAATGATAAGAACTTCTTGCGACAATATGGGGAGATATTTGTTCCAAAAATATTCACACAGGTACTGGTTCAGATCCATAAATAAATATGCAATTTGCTCAAAATCAAAATCTTGAATCATATATCTTGATGAATGCCAATGCAAGACTAAACATTGCATATGTAAATCACAGACATATTTGTGGCTCTGCAAAATAAATGATTCGTCTTTTAATGGTACTGGAGAAAGTGGAAAATTTGACTTTGAATTTTTCTTGCGAACCACAAACTATAGTTATAACACAACGGTGCTTTATATTAAGATGGAGACAAAATAAGTCAAGTCTAGTTTGTTTGTATTGTCCATAATCACAAGTAGTCTCAAAGGTCTGCACAAACCACGGATTATTGCAAACTACAGACTATTATTACACCATTCCCAGATCTAAAACATACATGAGGGCAAGGAAAAACATGAGGAAATTGAAGAATCCTTGAGAAGGGACCACACATGAGGTCATTCCCCTTTCGGAATGACCAGGCTGCAATGGATGTTGTAATAATTATTACACAAATATCAACAGGAAATATAGGTCATTCATAAGCTATCGAATATAAGTATGTTTTAAGCTTAGCTTTAAACAGTTCCACTGACGTTGCAGATCAAATCTCGGAGGGAAGAGCATTCCAAAACACCCGGGCCCAAATGGAGAATAATACTTACTACGGTTATCTTCTTGGCTCTTGGGATCACTAGTAGACCAGCATATTCAAACCAAAGGCTCCGGCCCGGAACATAGGAGGAAATTAAATTTGAAAGATATGAGGGGGCAAGTCTATGCATCATTTTGTATAATACCAAAATAATCTTAAAATCACATCATAAGCTAACAGGAAGCCAATGCATGCTATCTAACTCTATTTTCAAGCAGTTCAACCATTCAAAAGGATAAAAGGAACAACATATTTCACCATTGTAAGCATGTTTAGCTTAATAGCTCTATGAAACCTTTTACAGTAAAAATATCAGAATGTCATCTCAACTAACATGACTAATCTTTCACTTAAACGAAAAAAAAACAGTGCGGGAAATAAAACAGAGCTTAGCAGCAATTCGTAAAAAAGTAAGTCAAATCTGTTCCCTATTTTTTTAAAACCAAAGAATGAATAAAAATACAAGCAACCTGAAATAAATGCAAAGCATCTCAAAAACCCTCAAATAAAAGTATTGCAAAACCTTTAAGAAATCTTGTTTTAAGTCAAGTCATGTTTATCTGTATAGCCCTTAATCACAAAGAGTCTCAAAGGGCTGCACCTATTATTGCAACCCACAGACTATTATTCCACCAACCCCTGATTTAAAACCTACATGAGGGCAAGGACAAATTCAAAAACCTCAACATGAGGAAAACGAAGAAACCTTGAGAATGGATCGCACATGGAGTAATCCCCCTTCCAGGATGAGCAGGCTGAAATGAATGTTGCAATAACAAATAATACACTGCTATTGTCAACATAAAATATAGGTTATTCATATGCTATAGAATAGAAGTGTGTTTTAAGTGTAGATTTAAACAGGTCCACTGAGGTTGCAGATCGAATCTCAGGGGGAAGAGCATTCCATAGCACAGGGGCCCGAATGGAGAACTCTCTCGAACCTGCGGATCTCTTCTTGGCTCTTGGGATCAATTGTAGACCAGCATTTTCACCACTAAAAGGAATTTATTCATAGTTACAGTGCTGTTCTCATTCGGAAGTACCCCTTTTTGCCAGCTAGACCGCTAGTGAACGACGTGCAACAATGAAAAAGGATTTGCAACAAACATTCGAAAGATCGGCTGTGCGGTCGTTCAAGTTCTGTATTTTTCCTTTTATCCCTATTTTACAAATAATTAACAGGTTAACCAAAAGGTGTGACTGTTTCTCAGAGGCAGAACTGTTCCCGTATCAATTAATTGTAACTATGCATGACCAATTTTGTCCCCAGCATTTTCCGCTATATAAGGCATACTGGGTTATGAGACGCTCTGTAGCATTTCTGGCCTATTTGGGTTTTTAGGTGTGCCTTACAGTACGGAAAATACTGTACTTTGATGACGGAAGTCTCTGGAAAATCTTGTTGGACTGTTTCTGGAAACTTTGACTAACTAATCGCATTCTGAAATCATTAGTAGTAGTCTGTTGTAGTTATCATCCTCCTGTAATCTTCGGGAAGAAGAATTGTTAGTACAAGGTTTCTGCGGATCCGTGAAACGTCTTAAAATACATTTAGTTCCTTGTTCTAAAAATAGGGGCCAAATTGGCATTAAAATGTCTTAAATTCAATTTTTTTGAAAGTCTTAAAATGTGAGCGAATTAATAAGGTTTATCTTTGTTTGATCTACAAAGATTTAGTAACATTTATCGATTTAAAAAAAATAAAAAAATAATTCACCTGTTTGCTTTCGTGGAAACACCGCCTGACCTTTATAACGGAAGTATCAAAATGGTGGTGTGGTCTTAGTGGTGCGGTCCTTTCAGAGCTGAGGGACATCGTAGGCCCACCCCTAATACACATAGCAACTTCGGACAGATACGTTTACTTTGGACCATGGGAAAGTTTCAATTTAACAAAAAGTGACTCTGTCAAACGTTTTTTGACATGGTTTAAATCTGTGCAGGGCAATGTGTGCGAGGCACAATGTATTGTGTGCAAGATATGTGTGGTTTTTTGTTTCAATTGTGATTTTTTTGTTGACCATGGCTTAAATTTGATTTCAAAAGACATTAAAAAGTCTTGAATATAACTTGCCTTAAGCTGTAGGAACCCTGTAGTAAGAACGTCCCCAAAACATTCCCACCTTGTTTTCACCCCAGCTCTTGGTTTCCGGGCTCTCCGCCGAGACTGATCTGAAACTCCTGTCTTGGTGACAGAAGTAGGCTGCGCCGGTCGGGCCAATCAGTGCCGATCTGCATGGTAATGCGTGGCAGGGGCGGGATAATGAAGTTCCCAGCTTGCCGACTGGAAGGCTATCCTCCGGTGAGCTGAGTGATTTATCTCCTCTGTCAAGAGCCAGGACAGCCAGGACTTGTCCTTCCCCACGGTCCCTGGGAACAGGAGCCCCTGCCAGATAAGAAGGCGAGCCTACGTGAAAGTTCAGCTTGCAAGAAAATACTCTGAAGCATTTAGATGGGATTATCATAAACAATGAAATATTTCAAATGTGTTTTGAATTCAAAATTTTGGTTACGTTTTGATAAAAGACAATTGAACAACAATGTTGCGCCATTCCCATGTCCAGGTCCAGGTTTCATGCATTTGTCCTCTACTTTGTCAGCCTATCCATCATGTCCATCCTGCCCCAAGCACAAGCAAATGCAGAATACATCCCTTATATGATTTATAACTCGATAAGGCAAAAAAACAAAAGATGCGATTGCACCACCACCAACGTTTTTGTTCTATCAAAGTCAAATATGAGCATAAAGTTCCAGAAAAGAAAGCACAAGGTTTACTGCAACCAGCAGAGGTGCCGTTGAATGGGTGGCTATGAACTCATCCTTCATTGATGGTTTTCAAATCATTAACCTGGCCAATGATGAACATTTAAATTAGTAGGAATGATTTTTACCTTGATTTATTGAATCACTGTCCACGCCAAAATATTCCAGTTGAATAACCCTCGTGTCCGAGGTCAACAGAAATTAGTGCAATGGAGTACATAATAATAATAATAATAATAATAATAATAATTTCCTTTGTATTGTCATTCTTTGTAACAATGTACACAGAACGAAATGTCGATACACCTGACCCGTTGTAGCGGGTCGATGCAGCCGCAGCCAGAGGGCGCCGCCATTATACCAATTAGGTATGTCTCGGTCGAGGCGCGAACCAGCGACCTCCCAGTCTCAAAGCGGGCACACTACCATCTAGGCTACTGAGTGTTTATATAGGCAATAAAACATTGTGCTGGAATTTTGTCTTGGTGTGTAGTTGATTAGAAAAAGGAAATTAATGTATTCTCACTAAAAATGAGCAACATATTTGTTACATATATAAATAGAAACAGTCTATGAACTAAAATAGATATATTGATTTTATATTTTAGTTTTAAATACATAATGTATGAACTAAAATAAATCGTTTCTATATTTTGTTTACATTCCTAACAAAAAAATGTTGCTCGTTTTAAACAAGTATTTTATTTTTTTTCTATCCTTCCATTATCTTCTGCTTATCCAGGGTTGGGTCGTGGGTGCCGCAGCTGCAGTAGGGAAGCTTAGGCCTCCTCATCCCCTGTTACTTCATTCGACGGGATGCCAAGGTGTCATGAACCAGGACGGAATCTCGGACCCTTTCGTTTGTTTCAAAGGAATCTTTATTGGAAAGAGTTGTCAGAACTGTCTTTGGACGCCAACGTTTGTCGGTCATCAGCCGCTTTGGACGGAATGGCGGTTCCGTGACAGGTAGGTGGAATCGGTACAACTTAGCAGGCAGGTCGATGGCCAGGGCAGGAGAGCAGGTCGAAAACTTGGAACGAAACAGGTCAAAAACAGAAGGCAGGCAGGAATCAAGCAAGAGTAGTCTTTGGTACTTAGTAATCTGGCGAAACACTCATGAATACAGAAGTACGGTCTGACGTCCTCCTCTGGATGCTGACCGCTTAAGAGGAGAACGTCAGCCAATCAGAAAGCGCGCCAAATGATTGCCCCCATGTGACTTCACTTTGGCAATCATGACACAAGGCGATCCCAGGCCTCCCTCGAGATGTGGTCTCTCCAGAGTGTCCTGAGTTGTCCCTTGGGTCTTTTGCCTATTTATTTCCATATATATTTATAAACATATTTTTACATTTGTTTAAACATTTAGTGATGTTTATATGTATTCAGGTATTTATCTATTATTTAGATAATAATTATAATAATAATAATTGCCCTATTTCTCACCAAATTCGCTCATTTTTATCTCATTTTTAGTTATGTTAAAGTCATTCATATTTAAAAAAATATTTAAATTAATCAATTATTTTCTAACTGTACATTTTTTAAATCATTTTTTTCATTAGGAATAACAGAATTAGTATTATTTTTCAATTGGAGTATTTTGGACATCATTAAAAAAATAGTGAAATCAAATTTTTGCTACATTTTATTTTTTCTGTCTGGTGATGACATTCAAACAGAACAGATTTCCATTGGTCAGCGTGGAAAGGTTATAACTCAAGCAGTGGAAGAATAAATACACAGTAATTGACCCCTGAGTGTGTTAGAGGTTCTTTAAATATTATAGTGCTATTTAATAAATCACTAAAGGACTGAGGAGAGGGAATTCTTCTCTTGTTTGTCATCTGACCCCACCTGGGGATGGCTTCTCATTTCGTTTCCTGTTTTTCCGACACTCGATGCTCAATCAGTTGCCTTTTTGCGTTCTCTCACCAATGTAACACCATTGCCGGATCCAAATATATGCAGATCCCATGCAGAGCCAGTCCGCAACCTGGTCGCAGCTGAGCCTGGCGTGCGTCTGACTGGGAAGCAGGCCAGGGTGACAGCATCAGCTTGGCTTTCTTAATGAATGTCTCACTTCCCCCAGCGCATTTGCTTCACTTCTCGCTCGTAGCTACCTAGCACCCTTCCGCCTACGGGCCCTATGGGTCTTAAGGGTCTTACATCTCACCAGTCGACAGCTCGGGCTGTCTTGGCCGTGACCTCATGGGGCTCCGAACCTCGCCGCCAGGGTCTGTGTCACTTTGGTTATGGTCGTGGTTGAAGCTTTGGTGCTGGTGTCAGGGCACTGAAGGGCACTAGTTTAATGGAAGCTAATGAGGAAGAGGACAATAGACATGAAAAGTACATATAACGGACCCCCAGGATACGGCAACCCTCACCTTAGAATGTCGTCACGTGGAATACGATGCTTTTCGGCGTCTCATTATGGCATTTTCCCTTCTACAGTAATCCTTTATCACAGTTTTGTTACTATGCGGCTTTTCATTATGCCTTAAGCTCTGCATTTTGATTGGCAAAACAGTCACTCTGCGTCTTCTCTACTGTAACGTTGTGGTTTAGCACCTACACTATTGTAAAACATCTCTACGAATTTACATTACATACTGTACGTTTATTCTTTTTTTCGTGAACTTAAGTGAGTAGCTCGAGAGTCTGATCATTTGATGAAATGTTCCTTATAATTCTCCGATGTAATCGATGCTGACATGTCGGCAAGGGCGTTTATTTGGCATGGACAGATGTGACGTGTTCCCAACAATATCAAGCATTCAATATTTGTCCCGCCAACGTTAACTGATCAAAAAAAAAATGTGTGAGACTTATTTTTGGTTATGAATTGGTCCCCACCCATGCCAACTCCAAACTTAGTCCATGTTTGTGTATATGGATCTTTTTGACGAGAAGAAAAAAAGGCTACATTTTATGCCACACTTTTTTTTGTGTCCGATAATGTCCACATGAGGGCAACATAAAATTATCTGAAGTAAAAAAAGTAAAAGTCAGAGCAGGATAGATGTGTACTGGTTTAAACAGAAGATAACATAAGCTAAAGGAGTGACCATAGCAAATTCTCCCGGTCCTCTCCTAGATCAAGTTCTCTCCAGAAAATTGATTTGGCTGGACTTTTATTAGTTGAACTCTTGCATTGAGTCAATTTTCAGGTAGTGTGTAGTTCGGGTTGTTTTCACTCATTCATTGCCATTGACAGCTGTGTATGGCATATTGGGCAGGTTTGATTTATTAAAGAATCTATATTGTAATATGTGTTTACCTTTAACGGTTCACGGATACCTTCACCTCTAGGGTTGTAGGGGCAGCACTTCCCGTGGTGTCTTGGGGACGTGGGGCCTGGCGGCGGGCCCATCACTCTCTTGGGTAGGGGTTTGCTCCCCCACCTGTAACAGATATTACTGCTTCTCATGGTTAGCAGTAGCAGGATAAACCTCCTGTTCTTACTCAGATACCGATTCTTCATCTTCTAGTCACCGTTTTTTTTGGGTGTAAAACGTCATCCCTCTCTTCAGAGATGAGCTGAACCTCAGCCTTGACGTACAGCGGCGTGTGACAATCCTGATACAAGGGAAAAACTATTTTGTTCCAAAATGAGTATTAAATGACTCCTATTGTATGGTACGCATGGCTGTTAAGATGGTTGTTCAAACCTCACATTGTGTTTGCTGTTAAACGTCATATTGAAATATAATATTGTGAATGTGCTTGATTGCTGTTGAGATTGTCAAGAGGGGTTGTTCAAACCTCGCACTGTTTGTTTTCTGTTATTAGTGTCAATAAAGTTGTTCAAACCGGACGCATTGCATCACTTGTGGGTTTTATATTTTTGTTGAAAAACACTTTGTGGCGATGACATTATATCCTTTGCTTTAGTGATACGTTAAAGGTTTTTTGTCCTGTAAAGGACTTTGCATCTCATATCTTTTTGTTTCTATATTCAAATATTTTATGTTAATGTTGGTCCCTTTACAAAAACTCTCAAGTAAGTCTTTTTTATTACTGTAGTGTCTGGTATCAGTGATTGGGGTAAAAAGTGATTTTGAACAGCTCGATTTTAAAGCAGATCAGCAAAAACTGGTATGATCCTGTTCAAATATGTTACAGTAAAGTAAGTGACAGCACAAAAAAAAAAAAGAAAAGTGCACATTGTCACAGTTTGAAGCCGTAATCGCTTATATTTATACGTTCACGAGAGCAACATATTAAATGACTTCTGGTAGAAGGTTCCACTACAGAGAAAATGTTAGGGAGTATAGAGAAATATAATTTGTGGGGAATCCGACCGGGTGGGACTGCGCAGCTTTTAGGCTGTTGTGGTTTTGTTCTGACATCCATGCCGGCTCGTAATTTATAGGGACATTTTTGAAAAGCAGACTTTGGGTCTTTTCAAACACAAAGTGTGCGATCGTCCGCCACATGGCCGCGTTCCCAAGGTTGACACGGATGGGGGGTTTTCTATGAGACGTCATATTTTTATTACATCTGTCAACGGGGATATGTTTGAAAAGTTTTATTAATCTGTTAATCTGTAATCTTGCATGTTGGTTTTGCAAGTAAAAGACTGGAATTTTTTGGGGGGGCTAAGAGTGAGCTAAAAGCATGCAATGAGAGGTAAGACAAGGGCCTAAAAAAATCCAGCCTGAACCAGGGCCACGGATATTAAAGCCTGGACGACCCTGAGTCAGACCAAATTACTTTATTTGAGGGACCGAATCTGAAGAAAATACGACTATTTTATTTGTGAGGACTAGGGAGGAGACATGCACGCTTCTCAGGGTCCAACAGTGACGCTCAGCGCACACACCACTGATTGTAAATGCTGCAGTGTGCATATCCTCCCCAAAGAAAATGAAACAAAAAACAATGATGGGTGGGTCATTAAAACCCCCCCAAAAAATCATAATTTAATACGTTTAGCCCAGCCCGAACAATTGTTGTGTTGTATGTGAGTACAACGTTATCACAGAGTCGAACAATGACCCCCTGGAAGGTCAAATTGAAATAAAAACAGAAAAAAAACTTTACAAAGATACACAAAAATTATGTCCAGTTGGCTTTATTTACCTTTAAAAATGCAATATCCATCAATCATCGGCACCGCTTATCCTCACTAGGGTCACGGGGGTGCCGAAGCCCATCCCAGCTATCTTCAGGCAGTGGGTAGGGGGACACCCTGAACTGGTTGCCAGCCAGTTGAGTGCACACAGAGAAAAAAAACGTATTTATTCATTTACACCTAGGGACGATTTGGACCGGCCAAAAACCTGACATGAGTGTTTATAGAATGTGGGAGGGAACCATAGGAGAACATGCAAACTCCACACAGGAAGACTTGTAGCCTGATGGAACTGTGCTGTGGATGTGCTAACCACTTAGCTGTTGTGTAGAATTTACAAAATTACGCATTTGAGGTGTTAGTAAAATTAAAATTATATATAGATATAAGACAAATGGCTGGAAAATATATATCACATATATATATATATATATATATATATATATATATATATATATATATATATATATATATATATATATATATATATATAAACTTTTTTTTTAATTATTCTTTTTATTGTCTTTGTTAATCTTTCCCATGTTTACCTGTTTTTCTGCAGTGAAAAACTGCATTACTCAACGAAAAACAATAAAATAAGACAATATATGCAAAACATTTAAAAATAATTGAAAAAAAAAAAATGTTGCTCCTTTTTTTGTATTGAAAAAAATACATGTTTATTAGGACAAAACAAATACTGGAGAAAAAAAAAGATTACATTACATTTTTCAAAGATGTTTTTGATATATTGTTGTTCTCATTTTTTTCACCACAGTATTAATACGTTTTAAATTAGATTTTACTATTTTTGGTTTTGTGAAGCTAAATGCACTGAGGAAAAATAAAACAAAATATGGCGGCGCAGTGGTTAGCGCTTGTGCGGCACAGTTCATGTCATGGGAACCTGTCGTGGGTTCAAATCCAGCTCCAGACTTTCTGTGCGGAGTTTGTATGTTCTCCCCGTGCTTGCGTGGGTTTCCTCCGGGTACTCCGGTTTCCTCCCACATTCCAAAAACATGCATTTTCAGGTGAATTGGCCGGTCCAAATTGTCCCTAGGTGTGAATGAGCGAATGAGTTGTCTGTCCCTGTGTGCCCTGCGATTGGCTGGCAACCAGTTCAGGGTGTCCCCTGCCCACTGCCCGATGATTGCTGGGATGGGCTCCAGCCCCCCGCGACCCTACTGAGGATAAGCGGTACGGCTGATGAGATGAGATGAGATTAATATATTTATTAATTATATACATATATGTTAAGAAAAGTAAAAATGAAAAAACAACTACATGTTATAATTTCCTCAAAGGTAGCATTTCAACACTGCAGATGTCCACTTTAAAAAAAAAAGACAAATATAGTAAAGTATGAAAAACGATACTCAGAATAATAAAAAAATGACAGTCATATCACTTTCAATTGTACTGAATTCTAGAATTGTGTATATTTTCCCAACTCTGGGTTTAACAGCTGCAAACGTGGTGGTCCTCATCCATGCATTGAAGAGGAAAGCATAATGATACGTCTGAGGGTTCTTCTCCCTCACTTGTCTGTCTGTCATGCTCTGGATTTGCTTTCTTGGCTCGTGAGTGAAGAACAGCAGGGGACAATGTGGGGGTGACAACGTCTATGTGCTCAGCTCAAATGGAAGAAGATGTGCAGGGCATGTATGCCCAACTTAAAATATAAAAAAGAGCTGTGACTGAACAAGAAAGCTAAAGTATAAGCTTTTAAGAACATTACATTAATGCACTTACGACCTGGGGAGGCGTCCTTAGTGGATGCCTGAGACACCTCTACTGGCTCTTAACGCTTACAGATCCAAGCTTTTTTTTTTTAACAGTAAGATAAATAGGAAATTGGAAAATTCGCTTTGAAAGTCCTTGAAAACTGCTTACATTCGGCCATGACCGAGGTATACGAACCCTGTCATAGTATATACTACTTTTTGTAATATACGAATAATATATATATATAAATGTATGGTTACAAATAAATACTTAATAAAAATGTCTCCTTGACTTGTGCTGGAATATGGTTACTGTGGACGCAGACAGGACAAAGATTGCCGATTCAAATCAAAATGGCTTGTAAAAGGATTATCATGCCCTCAGAAGCATTTGTTGCATTTGTTGCTTTTATCACCTCCATATGAGCGGGCTCTTTCAATGTTTGTCATGATTTTCCTTCTCCCTTTCGCATCAAATGTCATGGGATCCAGAGGTAAACACATTAAAGTTGGTTGTGTGAGATTCTGACCTGAAGAGAAGGGAATGGAGCATTGCAGGAAGGAGCATATCAGTATATTCCTTAGGCCAGGGGTGTCAAACTCATTTTAATTCGGGGGCCACACGATAGAAACAACATTCTGTCGGGGGCCAAACTAGTAGATTAAAGAGAAAGAAAAAAAGAGATAAAGAAGGAGAGAGGGCAGGACAAAGAAAGAAAAAGAGAGAGAGGGAGAGAGCGTGAGAAACAAAAGAGAGAAAAAGAGACAGAGAGAGACAGACAGAAATACAATTACAATGTCTTTGTGAGAGGCACCTGGCTTTGACAACATCAAGTTGACATATTTCAACCTGCAGCTTGTTTTTCTCTTGCGCTTCTGTGAGTGTTGTCTCGTGGGCTGGATTCAATCCCTTAGCAGGCTTGATCTGGCCCGCGGGCCGCCTGTTTGACACCTGTGCCTTAGGCCCTGACTCAAACCAATAGCACACTGGCATCTTATGGCAACAACCATCAACCAGGCATTTTGAAGACTTAGGAAGTACGTGACTCATGCAGTCATAAGCACAAACACTACGAAGTTTAAAATTTGGATGTTTTTTGTCCGCAAAAACCTGTATGGTTAATGTCATATTGTGGGAAAAATGCTGTAACGAGGGGCCGAAAATCTGTATTCCACAGGACTATGCCTAGGACATAGTAACCCAGGGTTCTACTTTATATGTATTGTCATACAACATTTTGAAACCAAACATGCGGAGGAACCTTCAATCATGCAAATCCTCCACTCTGAATCCTATATTTCTTTACCTACAGCATTTTTTTTATGCAGTGGTCATATATGCGAGGTTGGGTGCTCTTCATCTCCTCAGTCCCTCCCTAGGGTCCTCATATTTTTTCAGAGACGTCTGTGGCTTCTGTGCAACGGCGTAGCGCTCTGACATTCCCTCCACACCCACACTGGCAGCCAAAGTGCCAATTAGTGGCCTTCTCCTCAGGGTGGGTGCAGAGGAGCTGCAGAACACAAGAGCCCACAAGACGGGGGCCAACCAGCGAGAGCCACATAGTGTGTAAGCGGGCCTCAGACCTCAGACATTCCTTTCGCTATGACCTAGGGTACAATTAAGGAGACGTCCCTCCCCGGCCTCCCCTCCTTTGGTGGACCACATCAACGGAAGTCCCGGCCTAGATGGAGGCTCTAATGACGGGAGAGAGGCCGGGTCGCGACCCTGGTGAGCCTCCTCAGCACCACACCCTTCCTGTTTAGCTCTCCACACAGGCCGGGTCAACGGGGGGGCTGAAATGGGAGTCCGGATAGGAGGTGTGTTGGAATTCAAGACACATGTCTTCAAGAACAAAAAAAGGATTTTGATTCAAAATCAACAAGTTTGATTTCAAAAAAATAGGACCAACATGGAAAATCTACAACAGTCTCAGGTCTCCTGAAATGAATATGCCCCCATATACGCAGTAAATGCATAAAGAAAGTTCAGGTAGTTCTGTACACAAAATCCCAATAACAACCCTATCAACACTTTATTCTAACTGGAGTTTTTAAAAAATACAGCTTACAAAAATTAAGGGGTATGTCAGAATAGAAGACACTTTGAACACACACGTTTCCAAAAACAAATAAATGGCTCCTCTCAATGCTGAGGAGCAGTGGCTCCCTCCCGGATGACTGAGCTTCTCACCTTATCTCTAAGGCAGAACCCAGACACCCTCCGGAGAAAACTCATTTCGGCCACTGTATCCGGGATCGTGTTCTTTTGTTCATAACCTACAGTTCATGACCATAGTTGAGAGTAGGAACGTAGATCGACCGGTAGATCGAGAGCTTTGCCTTTCGACTCAGCTCCCTCTTCACCACAACGGACCGGTACAGGGTCCAAATGACTGCGGACGCTGCACCGACCCGTCTGTCGATCTCCCTTTCAATCCTACCCTCACTCGTGAACAAGACCTCAAGATACTTGAACTCCTCCACTTGGGACAAGATCTCATCCCCGACCCGGAGGGAGCATACCACCCTTTTCCGGCTGAGTACCTTAGGCTCGGATTTAGAGGTGCTTCACACTCGGCTGCGAATCGCTCCAGTGAGAGCTGAAGATCACGGCCTGAGGAAGCCAACAGCACCACGTCATCTGCAAAAAGCAGCGACGTAATGCTGATGCCCCCAAACCGGACTCCGTCACCACCAAGGCTGTGCCTAGAAATTCTGTCCATAAAAGTTAGAAACAGAATCGGTGACATACGGCAGCCCTGGCGGAGTACAACCCTCACCGGGAACGAATCCGACTTACCGCCAGCAATGCGGACCAGACTCTCGCACCGGGCATACAGGGACCGCACAGCCCGGATAAGACTGCGCGGTACCCCATACTCCCGAAGCTCCACCCCACAGAGCCTCTCAAGGAACACGTTCGAATGCCTTCTCCAAGTCCACAAAACACATGTAAACTGGATAGGCAAACTCCCATGCACCCTCAAGGACCCCACAGAGGGTATAGAGCTGGTGCAGTGTTGCACGGCCGGGACGAAAATCACTGTTCCAAAAAATACAAATAAGCAAATTCTAAATGAATATTTTGTCCTATATCCATCTTTGAAATTATCCCATTCCATCCGACAACCCCTGAAAGAGAAGCTAGCATTTAGTCGTGCATGCATAAAAATAAAAATAAAAACAGGTTCTGTATTTTTCGGACTATTGTGCACCTGGTTACAAGGCTTGTCTTCAAAAGTCATCCTTTGTTAAATATTTATATTATATAGGGCACACCAGACTATAAGATGCAGAAATTGAAAAGTGCAAGTAAGAGTGAGGTTTGCATTAAATAAAAATAAATAAATAAAACATATTTCAGAAAATGAATAAAAGTATTTCATAGAACAACAGAAAAAAATCTGCTTTCAAACTCAAATAAAATGATTCATAAATGTAGAAACATTTCATTGTAAACATGCATTTCAGATTATACTTCACGTTTTTCTGGGCCATAAAGCGCACCGGATAATAAAGCGCCCTTGGGAATTTCTGGTGAATTTTTAGTTTTTAGGTGCCCCTTATAGTCCGGATAATTGATAGTTCTGGTTGTACAATTTTGATGGTAACCCCTACTTTTTCCTAGAGTTTAAATTATGTGTTTGATTCTATAGATATGGACCATTCAGGGATTAGGTATGGATTAGGATTTATATGGTGGTGTATTTTGCTCATTTCCTCTCTCAATTCTGAGTGCCGTAAAATTCTTATTCAAAGATTGACATTTTTCTGTTGTACGTGTTATAGAAAGTGATTCCGCCTAACCAATCCCTTGTAAAAAAAATTGTTGACCAATACATTGCCTTTAAGAGTTATATATGTCAAAATTCTATTTTAGCTAGACTTCCACTGACATTTATTAGTGTACAAAACCAATTTGAGCTTGGCTGCCATAGACATGTACAAACATCATTGTGGCAGCGAATTAGTTAAATAAATTGGGGGTTGAAATCATTTTTAAATGAGACCTTCTACCGTATGTACAGAAAGTGATGCATAAAAGCCCGGAAACAGTTGGTTATTTCCTATCCTTTTTCTTTCTTTTTTTTATGGGCTCTAGTCGTTTGATTTTTTATTTATTTTTTATTGACTTCTCGTGCCATCTGGAAGGCTCCAGCTGTGGAAATTCCATTTGACGTTCTTTTCTTTTTGATAGGTCCGTGTTTCCGTTTTACACGAAAACACACGTTCGTCAAATTGATTGGTGTGATTCATGCACCGATTTCCGATTATTACAAACATAAAAAAGACGTTTATTTGTCCGAACAAATTACATAATTGTCTTGCGAGAACAGTAAATGTGACTTGTTTTAATTGTTGATGAATGAAGCAAAGATTGTACGAGGTCTCAAATGTGTCATATTCCTAACTTTAAATGGCAGCTTTAGTGCATTACAGAATGTTTTTTTCTCCACACATAAATTGATTTAACGCATTTCTAATTCAAACGCCTGCCAATCTGGTAAAATTGGCATTGAATGTGTATTAATAGTATATTCATGTACAGTCATACCTCTATATACAAGCAATGTTGATGTTGACTATGCTTTGTGTATTGTTCCCCAATGGAACATCTATTTTGGCCTGTTCATCCTGGAAGGGGTATTACCTCTTGTGAGGCCCATTCTCAAGGTTTCTTATTTTGTCATTTTCTCTTTTTGAGTCTTTCTTTGCCCGTATGCTGGTTTTAGATCAGGGGGTCTTGCAATTGCGGCCTCTGCAGTCCTTTGAGACATTTTGTGATAAAGAGCTATACAAATACATGTGACTTGACACCTCTAAACACACACATTTTGATATACGAACTTTATTTGGAACAAAAATTCCCTCCTAATTCAAAGGAAAATCTAAGTCAAAAGCATTCCCAGTTGCTACCACTAGAGACCGCTCAATGGTTGCAAAAAAACTGTTCAATGACACTTGCCTTCAACATTTCTGTAATATTTCAAAGGGGATGCAGAGACAAATATTTGTGGATACGTTTTACTTTAAAATACATTACAGTAATAACAAAAGAAAGTAATGAATACAAACTGAGAGTTACGGTAACTTTAATTTTAAATGTACAGTAGGTGCTTGCATATCAACAATCTCATCTCCGTCACTCCTCATGCACAACACACACACCACTGTTATGGTGAATCCTCAAAATAAACTCGCATTTTTTTCGTTAATATCATCCTATTGATGTATTTTTTATGATGAATATCTATTCCAAAGCTTTTTAAGTGATCAGGAAGATTTGTTTTATAACCGTTTAAAGTCATTGTTTTTGTCCTGTTTTTATTTTAATGTTTGAAATAATGTTTTCATATATTCAACTCTGATGCTTTTGAAAGGTCTGGAATAGACCTGCAACTTACGACTATTTTATTAGACGACGACTGTTGAAACAATTAGTTTGATAATTGGATAATTGCAATTTTTTTCTTAAATTGAGCATGGAGTTAATTCAAGGATGTGGAAAATGTTAAATACTAGAACAATTGTATTCATATTTGATTTAACATACTGCTGATTTGTACAAAAATGGAAATAAAAAATCACAAAGAGTCTCAAAGGGCTGCACAGACCACAGACTATTGCAAACTACAGACTATTGTTCCACCGTCTCCTGATCTAAAACCTACATGAAAGCAAGGAAAAATCCTCATCATGAGGAAAATAAGAAAACCTGGAGAAGGTACCGCACATGAGGTCATATAGGGAATAGGAAATGTAGGTCATTCATAAGCTATAGAACAGAAGTGTGTTTTAAGCCTAGATTTAAACAATTCCATTGAGGTTGCAGATCAAATCTCAGGGGGAAGAGCATTCCAGAGCACCGGGCCCGAATGGAGAATGCTCTTGAACCTGTGGTTCTCTCCTTGGCTCTTGGGATCACTACTACACCAGAATTTTCAGGGCGAAGGCTCCGGACCGAAACATAGAGAAAAAATAAATCTGAAAGATATGAGGGAGCAAGCCAATGCATGATTTTGTATAATACCAACAAAACCTTAAAATTACATCTTAAGCTAACAGGGAGCTAATGCAGGTTAGCTAAAATCAGGGTAATGTGACTTTCTTGTCTTGGTTAAAAACCTCGCTGCAGCATTTTGTACCAGCTGAAGGCTCTTGATTTTCGACTTTGCGAGACAGGAGAGTAGTGCATTACAGTAATAGAGACAGGAGGTGAATTATAATCCCCGGATCCGACAGCAATGTTGCGATGATGGGAAAAAGCTTCTCTAGTAATATACTTAACGTGTAATTGGATGGACCGATTGGGGTCAAATGTTACCCCGAAATTTTTGACCAAGTCACCGAGGCAGATAATAAAGTAAAATCAAGTAAATATTTTTATCCCTGTTAACCAGGGGTCGGCAACCTATGACATGCGTGTTTACGGCCGTGCCCCTCCTTTTCTGTTTCGTGTGTGAGTCTATGTCTGCGCTGCACCTCGCAGAGGAGAGCTCCGTGTTTTAACGCAGCCAACAAAACACGTGCACGATAAATGAACGAATCATGACGGCTCCTCGAGCGAAAACATCTCGTTCTTTCCAGCCAGCGTGGACAGACGAATGAGGCTTCGTGCCAAAAATGACCGTGCTGTTTTGTGCATTATGCCTCGGGAGCATTTTACCTCACACGGCAAGTGTCATTACGAGACAAAACTTGAACATGAATTCAAGGATGAGTCTGACAAGGCGGAGACATTAAAACACGCAGTGTCCAGGTAGGGCAAACAAACACAGACCCTGAAAACCTTTGTCACCGCTACAAACACCAACACTAAAGCAAGCTATCACATTGCTCACTGCAAAGCAGAGCACAGAAAACCATTTATTTGATGGCAAATATTTTTAAGAAGCGTTTGTGTGAGTGTGTGCGCGTGTGCGCGCGCACGTGGCTTCTGCTTTGCTGCTGTTATTTCAAGTTTGCGGAAGAAAATCACTCTTTACACGAGAAATTCAAGCTATGGGCACAATCCTGGAACAAATTAAACTTGTGTGAAGAGGTACCACACGTTGTGGGGATGGGGACGTCAGGGCCCGCTAACCCTTCCTGCCTGTGGGGGCTCAGACCCTAAAAGTCGAGAGCCAACTTTCCAGTCAAACATGAGTCAGTCAGCAGAGATGCGCCTAAAATAAACGTCTTCCCCGTTCCAGGCGGAAACACACCCTCTTGTGGTCTCTTGGGTGGGCAACGTGGGCAACGTGGGCATGCAGGGCGAGGAAAAATGGGCTAAATTGACAGTGGATTGTTTGTTGCTCAAATGTCACCAATGAAGGGATATAACTGGCAATCTGGCAGTCAGTATTTTTTGTTGTTATTTACTTGCAGCCTGACACTCGTCCATCTGGGCGTGTCTATATAAATGCAGAATGCAGATCATTTCATTTCATTTCATTTCATGTCTATTGTGGGCGGGGCTTCCTTCTCATGGTTTACTTTTCACGGTTTTGCTACAATGCACCATGCATTGTGTTCTGCATTCTGATTGGCTAAACCAGGCGTGTCGAACTCATTTTAGCTCTGGGGCCACGTGGTAAAAAAACATATCTGAGGCCCTATCACTAGTAAATTGATTGCATAAAAAGTCTTAGCTGTGGGATAAGTGTTCTTTTCGGAACCTCACGATTAATGTATAATTCAATGATGTATAATTCGATTATAAAGTAATATATTATGATTTTTTTTCTTCACTATTTTCCCTTCACTGAGTTTTAATCTCTTAATGTTTATCAGCTGCAGATTTGTAAAAAATAAAAAAAAACATTTATCTGAGCTGATTTCCACTACAGTTTATTTAACTCGGAGAAACTCATGCAGACTGGAAAGTGACAAAAATGGCAAACACTCATTTAACTGATTGATTTCATAATTTAAAATCTTCCTGCTTTTTATTTTTATGAAAATGTATTTTTTTTGTCTGTGACTTTTATTTTCAGTAAAATGGCATCAGGATGTGTTTTGTCAATATTCTTTTGTTGGCGTATTGTAGTGTCACCAAATACAGCTACACGGGGTGTTTTTTAAGTGGCACCTGGCTTTGGTGACATCCAGTGGACATATTTAAAACTGCTTCCCTCAACATAACCTTGTGGGCCAAATAAATTGGGGTGGCAGGCCACATTTGGTCCACAGGCCATGAGTTTGACTCATGTGTGCCAAACACTCCGCCAGCTTATTATTATTATTATTTGACGGTACTGTAGTACATGCACGTACGTACATGTTCACACAGTACTTTTGATTGTTAAACAAATGTTTTAGCCTGTAAAAGCGTGTGTTTTGGGGTTTTGGTTTATAAGATGTACTTATGTGTATAATAGTTATAAAAAAAAAATTCAACTTCATGGATTTCTGTCATGATTACTGGTGTGGGTCACCTGTGCCTGCTCCTTTGGCACCAACTGCCTCTGACTCTGATCGTCTCCCTGTCCATATTCAAACCCACTCCTTTCTGTCACCTGGTGTCAGTCCGTCTGCAAACCTCAGTTTACTTTAGGCAAGCTTTTTTTGACCCTGACTCACACCTGTTTTTGATCCCGTCTGTTCCCCGGCTTCGACAGTTTTTTTTTTTTTTTTTTAATCCTGACTACGTCTACTCTTTCCCCCCCTGGCTTTTGACTCGTTTCTGATCCCGACCACATTTTTTGCTCTCCTGTCCCGGCTACTGACCCGTTATTTCCCGTTCCCGACACCGCCATCGCTCGCCACGGAAGTCCCACTTCTGCGTTCAGAGCAACCTGCTTCCCGCCACCAGCGATCACCGGATCGTGGGTGCAATCCTTTCCTTTCTTCCAATAAAACTGAGAGAAATGCTGCGCAAGTGGGTCCTGTCTTCGTTCTGGTCCTGACAGATTTCACCTATCACAGGTTCTTTTTGTAATGCAACCCCCACAATAAATGACGGATTATTATACTTCCATTTTGTCACATATTTAGAAAAAAGGCAATATGCATAGGAATCGATACAAACATTTTTCTGCTGATGACCAGAAGACTGCACTAATGCACGACATCAAATATTTGCGAATAATTGTTCTATAAATTTCCACTTGTTAGGTGAAACAGGAAATCCATTTCAGGTCTGTGTAAATACTTATTAAAATAATAAATCCCCTTTTATATCCTGTGATTAGGCCTAGGCGATATGACACAATTTGTTGAATCAATCGATATTGATAATTTTCGCAATAATTATCACGTCTTTTTTTTCCTATCACATTTAAGTCTATTTTTTTTACCCTGAGTGAGAGTTATTAATATCCTATGCTGCTTTAACCAATCTTAAATGTAAGAACAATGTGACGAACTAATACAACGCATTTTACAATTAAACCAGGGTAACCGGGTTTCAATGTATGTAGACTCACTAAACAATACATATATGTTGTCAACATGGACTATTGGGTAATTCATACGCAATAAAATATAAGTGTCTTTTAAGCCGAGATTTAAACAGTTCATATGAGGTTGAGCGAATCTCAGAGGGCAAAGAATTTCACAGCACCAGGGGCTGAATGATGAACTCTCTTGAACCTGCGGATCTCTTCTTGGCTCTTGGGATCCGGACAGGAACATAGGGAGAAATTAATTCTGAAAGATGTAAGGGGGCAAGTCCATGCAGTTTGCTGTGCGTGTACCCGTCCTTTTTTTATTGGATATTTTTTGTCATTAAACTCGTAAGAAGCCAAAACAAATGGAGATGGGGGGCCTCTCTTGTCTATGACTCTTTCAGCATGCTTTGAGTGGGTTTGCTAGGTGTTATCCTTGGTCTTTTATTGCTTATTTGATAGTCTTGTAGTCATTTGACGTTTACTCTGTGTGAGTCGCTATACCGCTATTCCTGCTAAATGATTGGCTGATTCCTCGTCACCTACTTTGTCTCCTGAATGTTAGTCTTGAACTTGTGATTTTATTGCATAGCACCCCTATGTTCTCCTGTGGTCGGTGGTACAGTTTAAATAATCGGCCTTTATCAAACGTTTTCATTTATCTTGGCATGACAATAATTATCGTTATCGTGCAGGCCTACATGTGCTTAATGCAAATAGAAATGTAAATGTTTATATTCAGTGCACGGCTAAATTACTTTATTTATTCGTGTATAATGCATACTTGTGTATAACGCACAGCCCTAATTTTTGATTAAAATCGATACCTGTCAAACTAAGAACTGTAAGTGATAATTGTTGTTGAATATGTATGATTAAAATCTTTACAAGCATTGTAAAGTATGAATACAAAAACAACATAAGAATTAGACTGTATTTATTTAGAGGTGGTGTATGTAACTTCAAACATATTGTACTTGCTGATCCCATCTTCATCCTTGCCGCTTCTGTAGTTGCTAGTGCAAGTATGGGAAATTGTTAGAAGCGCTAGAATAAACTCTTCCTTTTTCATCTTTTTGGGGAGTTGTGTTGGTATTTCGACTGTATTTGAAACAGTCCATTTCTTACTTTCTCCACTTTCATCCTACAAATAAAATAAAAAAAACGTGACTGCGCGCGTGATATTACTCTGCCCCCCCAACCCTCTGTCTCCTTCCCTTCAGCATAATGCATTTGTTGCCATAACACAGGATAAAAGAAAGACAAAAGTAGATGGATGAGGTGAAATACAAACGATAAAGGCTCTTTGAGGCATTATTAACATAAACTTAATAGGGAAAATATGTATTTTTAAATGTTTGAAGCACTCCTTAAACCACGCATCCCACCTTCAATATCCTTCAAATTCCAATTCATCATCACACACAATGATATTGGTTTCCATTGTCTTACTTTTTGGCATCGTGAATAAAAATTGTGTTGTAATGAGATAAAATATAATGCCTTTTCACATGTCATCTAGATCACAGGTGGTCTAGTGGTTCGGATTAACCTCACTCAGTTGCGACCTGTGTTCGATTCCCTTTGCATCCAATGTTTTGGATTGTGGTTAGCAATGTTATTTTGACTAATCGATCATTGCACAAATACAGTATTATCGTAAAACCTAGGCCACCCAAACATTGAGTTTCATACACGGTATTCGATATTTGAAATTTTTTTAAGCACTTTCACCTTTCTGATTTTGTTTTCACTCCTCACTCCATTCTATCCCTCCATTTTTCTCTGTGCATGTTCTGGTCGGCGCCGACTCTCGTTAGCTGTCAAGTGTCATCTTTATTAAGCGCCGGCCGCGACTCGTGAGGCTGCCAGGACCGAGCTGGAAGTCGCTCTTTCATTACCCCTGGCTGCGGAAGTGTCATCCCCTCCATTTATTATTCATATTCTCTTTAATTTAACCTGGTGGAGGCGGCCCGGGAGCCCGGCGACGCTCCGATCGGGTCTTTTCATTTTATTTATCGCCTTTTGTAAGAGCACTCAAAGAGAGGGCAATCTGCTTGTTGACGACGCAATTACATTCACTTCCGGACTTCAAAATGGAAATTCATGGACCATCTGTTGTTGTTATAAAGTGAAGTTGTTATGAATTCGGTTTTGATGTCACCACAAACTTTCTATTCTTTGTTTATATTATCACAAACCGTGTGGTGGGGTTTACTGAAGAAAGGAATTCATTATTGTTACTAGTTACTTCAATTAATTGGATTACTGACACCTAAAAGGAGCGTGTTACCCTGAAAGTAACAACTTAGTTACAAAATACCTTTTATACTCGAATTGTAACAAACCTAAAAGCAATTAGAAATAGCCACATGATATCATAAATAAAAGCAAACGCGTACACCAACCTGAGGAAGCACTAAACCTTCATATTTCTTGTGTAATCTTGAGATCTTGCAAACAAACACTTAGCCGAGACACTCCATATTCATTTTGTCTATAGTTTCTTGCGACAGTGTTTCCCCCTATCCCAATAACCTCTTGACATAGTCATATTTCAGGCTTCAACTTCAAACTGCTTTTTGGGTTTGATAGTGATTTTTCACATCTTTTAACAAATAGTCTATAGAATTAAGGTCTGGACTTTTGCTTGGCTATTTTAGAACCTTTATATAAATAGTTTAAAAATATTATACTGTAAATTTTGATATAAGTTCAGGGTCCTTGTTCTGTTTGAAGGTCAACTTGCATCCCATTCTCAGGGCTCTTGCAGACTTCAACAGATTTTCTGCCAAAATCTCCCTGCTTTTGGCTTAATCCATCTTTCCATCAACTTTAACAATCTTCCCAGTCCCTGCTGAATAAAAGCAACCCCAGTCACCACCATATTTGACCGGACAGATGGTGTTTTCAGGTTCATGGGCATTGTTACTTACAGTAAAGGTAACACTTCACCATGCAAGTAAGGGAGTTAAAGTGCTAATATCATGTACCCACGGTCCTTCTTTGGTGGTTTAGCTCAGTGTCATATCGATTACACTACAACGTTACCCCCAACACTGATCACGAAAGATTTTCTCATGCTGATTACTGCACAGTTAATTACATGTATATGATACATTCCTTATTCTTCTTCTTTGGTTATTTTTCTGTTTTTGCACACAATCTTCTAATTTGCTTTGGGAAAAGACGGAAATCTTTTGGGATTACCACCTTGCCTGCATTAGATAAAAAAGATAAAAACTGAAAGCATACGCTCTTTAATCGGAAACGCACACGAGCGCTGTTGAAACTAAACAAAACAGACGTGCACACACATACGAGCACGTCAACTAAAGCCTTTAGGAGCTCCGAACTTCTCAAAGTGGAAATGATAAGAAGCTCGGATCGGCGGAGGGAAGGGTAGACAAAAAAGCGAGAGGAAACATTACGTCTGCTAGCCTAGAAGTAGAGCGGGAATGTGTTGTCACTCAAGTGGATGTCACAAACTACGGCTTGGCTGCAAAACAGACTTGCCGTCGCACCCCCATTTCCCTTTCCCCAAAGGACTGGGTGCATTCGGGAAGAGGGTAATTGACGACTGAAAAGGAGACCCTCGTAGCTATACCCTATTCATGCTATTTTTCTTTCTAAAATTTGGGACAAAAACTGGAGTGATGTTTATTGTTCTGTTATCATTGAAATGCTCGGGGCTGTCGGTTGAAATTTAAGTAAATGAGAAAATGTAAATGTAAATGTTTATTTTTCAGGGCTTGTTCGGCTGCTCGAAATCTTTAAAATAATGGTTGAATATTAATAATGTGTTTTCAAGGATTGAAAATAGTTTGAAATTGTTGCCTTGTCTCTCAATAAGTCTGCTTAAAAATGACACTGACACTGCTCTTTGGTGGCTTTGCTTTGCCATTGCATTTCTCCCTGGGCCGTGATTAACAGCAGGTGACATTAATTTGTATGACAATGTCCTGTGAAGCATTATTGCCCCCGATGGGGCGCACCCAGGAGGACAGGTGCATGTAACACATAAACGGGGGATTCTGAAATGTGTATTCATGCCAGGATTTTGTATCACGTATGGGCCATGCAAAGAAATTAGGGTAGTCAAGTCAAGTCATGTTTATTTGTATAGCCCTTAATCACCAAGAGTCTCAAAGGGCTGCACAGACCACATATTATTGCAACCCCCAGACTATTATGACACCATCCCCTGATCTGAAACCGACATGAGGGCAAATAATACACAGATACTGTCAACACAAAACACAGGCCACTCTTATGTCACAGAATAAAAGTGTGTTTCAAGTTCAGATTTAAACATTTCCACAGAGGCCGCAGTGTTTCTCACTAGTAAAGACTGAACATGTATGCTACATATTACTGACGTTTTTACCCAACACTCATATGGGGAGAAATTGTCTCAAATATTCACACACATATTGTTCAGATCCACAAATACTTTCAAGATTTACCCAAGATCTTGACATTGTATGCCTTGATTAATGCAAAAATCGCATATGAAACTCAGATGTATTTGGTGATCTGCAAAATAGATTATTTACACCAAATTGCCTCTTTAAATGGTACCGGAAACATTGGAAAATTGCGTCTGAAAGTTCTTAACAAGTGCTTGAGTTTGTCCATGAAAAGGGTGTACTAACCCTGATAATTTTTTTTCAAGTCCGCTTATCTTAGCTGTCACACCCAGTTCCATTTCAAATAAATCAGATTGTCGCTGGATTCCTGAATGATTCCATTGAAATGTAGATTAAAGCTTAACTCTATCAATGCCACTTTTAGGTTTTCAGATAAAATGTAAAAATACATATTTTTTCTTTTAAACAAACTTTTCCAAGTGCTTTACACTGCTCATCAGTAAGTAGCAAGCATCTGGGAATTAGTCCAGTATGTTAATCTCGACTAGATGGGAGGAATTGTTGGAATCAGATTTTTTTCATTCAATGCTGAGCAAGGACGTTTTTTGGAATGAATTGTGAGAGTGTTAAAACATTAAAACAAGGTTTATTCTATCTTTAATTGTGTTGCACAAGAAAATAGAATAAAAAACAATAACTCAAACTTGTAACAGTTTGAGTACCTTTTTTTCTCTTTTAATGGTTGCGATTTAATTCTCAAGTATGGAAACATTTTAAAAATATATATTTTCCTTATCACAATCATGACAATTCTGTTTCATTGTGTACTATTCCATTGGATCCATTTTGATTTGTTTCTTTTTAAGGGAAACATAAATAAATAAATGAAATATAACTGGACTAGTCATTCTATAACTAGAAATAATCAACATCATAAATTAATAGGATAATAAGATGTTGACACAAATATTGCATTTTCTGCAAATGAAAAACTCATGACAAATTTGAGTCACACTAAATGTACCCATCGGGCATTGTACTTGTCTGTTGTTGGTTAACATGTTTGCTGCCTTATTTATTCATGTCATTCATATCATCAAACCGAAATATGGATTTTAATGAAACATTTGTTTTAACCCAATGGGTGAATCACAAATAAGAACGAGAACTCGGAACTAAAAAATATGAAAGATGACAGAGAGGTCACTTCCCTGATTTTCTGACTCATAGGAAAATATCTCCCCTTGTATTCACAAGAGACAAGCAGCTTGTAGCAAAGTTTTACTGTCGGAGAAATTCTCTCTTAAACGGTGTTTTTATTTCAATTATTTTAGTTAAAACTACATTTGCAAAACGTCGCTGTGAAAGAAAATGTATCCCCATAATACGTTTTCTGTTCTATTAGTTATCTAAATCAACTCTTGGGTCATTGTTGAGGTAAGAATTGTATTTTTGTAGTGTGTCTAAAATCCCCAATTATTCAATTGTCAGAAATTTTTTTGGGGTAATCGATATTTTCCACCAATTTGGGAAAGACATAAAATGGAAACCGATCAACCATCAGCTTGATGGGGATGCAAAATGCTTATTTAACTAGAGAAACAAGATAAAACAATAACAAAATCATTAAAAAAGAGCAAAACTCTCTTCAGCAGATACAACCCGAAAAGTCAAGCAATGACCCGGTTTTGGATGGGCTCATATTTGCGGAAGCTAAAGCTTGTACCAAACAATCGTTTGATTCCAGTTTCATTTAACTTGCCACCAACACATCTCTTTATTCGGGATTTTTTGAAGAAGTTTGATTTGGAAACACAAGAATGTCACACTTTACAAAACCACAGGGCCCTTATTGCTATTGTGCAGGAGCGAGCTACAGTAAGCCCTGTGCGGGGGCTTGCGTTTGGCGAATCCACAACGGTTTGGAGCAACGTCAATCATCCTGCCCTCCCAAACAGACTACGAGACTTGTCATGGATGGTGGCTCATGAAGTTCTCCCAGTCAGAGCTGTAATGCACCACCGAGGAATGTCAGCGACTTCGACGTGCCCTCGACCTGGCTGTGGCGCCCAGGAGTCGGTGAGGCACCTTTTTTGTGAGTGCAGCGCTGCCAAGGTCTTGTGGACAATGGCCGAACAACTAGGAAAGTTCCCGGACTTGCCAGCAGGAGAGGTCCCTGATGCACAGTACGTGCTTTACGGGGTGAGTCGGTCGAGGAGGCATCGGAACGACTTTGCCAGGGACTGGCTCACTCTCGCCGCCATCAAGGACGCCATCTGGACCTCCAGAAACCTGCTGGTATGGAGGTGCAGGCAGATCCCCCCCGTGGCTGTGCTCCAAATGGCTGCAGATACCATACAATCTGCGAGCGGCGGGCCTAGGACGCAGCCATAAAGAAGACTCGTATGTACCCACCCGGAGGGGGGAGCCGGAGCTACGCTGTGGGAGTCCCGGCAGCAACGGCCTGGGTTGTGGAACCCAGAAGGGAGAGGACCCACACAGAAGGGAAAGGACCCACACAGAGGACTGGAAGAATGCTGCTTGGGAGGGTGGGATGGCAGAGCTATGCCCTTGCACAATAGTATTGCCTTTTACACGCTGGTTAACGACTGTTAAAAGAAAATAACTCTGAAATTGTTTAATTGATGTTGGAAATGTCAGGAAAACATGTTAAAACGTCATATCGTCACGTCATAATGTCAAATATAAAAAAATTGTGAATATGCTTGATGGCTGTTTTGCTGCTGTTGGTGTCAGTGGATTTGTTCAGACCGAGGACAATCGACTTTGGCCTGGACGGATCTATTGACAATAACAAAGATGTTATATAATGAAATTGTGAATATGTTTGATTTTCGAGAAGGTTTGTTCAAACCTCACTTTGTGTTTGCTGTTAACAACGTAATATTGGAATATAATATTGTGAATGTGCTTAATTGCTGTTGAGATTGTCATGATTATTTTCTGTTTTTAGTGTCAATAAATTTGTTCAAACCAAAAAAGATAGAAATTAATTTTTCCAATATATATATATATATATATATATATATATATATATATATATATATATATATATATATATATATATATATATATATATATATATATATATATATATATATATATATATATATATATATATATATATATATATATATATATATATATATATATATATATATATATATATATATATATATATATATATATATATATATATATATATATATATATATATATATATATATATATATATATATATATATATATATATATATATATATATATAAACTTAAATTAAGAGAAATGATCTAACAATTTGCTTGTTTTACCAAAACAAAAAATACATTTAAAAAAAACAGATGCTTGCATATACCTGTAGGTTAAAACACATTGCAAAGACTATTAGAATGTTTGATCTTGAAATAAAAAATTAAAACAATCATCCACAACATTAGCAAATATGTCTTAACTAAAAGATGGGAGATGATTTAGCTCACCTTAAAGTTTAGACATACATAGTTAAGGACATTTTTCTTAATCATCTACTGCAGCATGGTCAAACGTACAGCCTGCGGGCTGGACATGGCCTGTTGGGTAATTGAATAAGTCGGGTTTCATTTCAGAGACAATCTGTGCAGTATTTTTTTTTACCTTCAGTAAGCCCAGCACTTAGGTCATTGGTCGGTAACTGGAAACATTCTTATTTTGTTTTTCATTTTTTCAAATCTTTATGGCAACCGAGGCAAGCGTATCTATATGTGTTTTTTTAAGGTTGTGGTCAGTTTGTTCAGAAGTAAAGCGGCATTTCCTCAACTGTTAAAATATGTTTTGACACATTCAATGCAAAACATGAAAATCATTATTTTTCAATTGTTTGTGATTATAAAATCTAAACCTGAAAAACAAACTGAAATATTTGGCGTTGACATTTTTTTTATGATCCCGCCCACCTGAGAACAGAAAGTCTGGATCTGGCCCCAGAGCCAAGCGGAGTTTGACATGCCAGATCTAGAAAAAACAAAATAAACCTAGAAAGACTATGCTTATATGTGTTTACTATTTACCCACTCTATGTGTATGGTGTTGTGCAACCGAAAAAAAGTGCTAAAAAGTAGAAGGAGAATATTAACTATGGAGATTAAAATTGACCAAAACACAATATTATTTTCCCTCACTTTTTTGCCTTGCTCCTTTGCGAAGAGAGAATAACAAAATGATAAAAAAAAGGAAAATGTGAAAAGAGACAAGAAAACAGGGACACAAGAAAAAAAGGTAAAAAGAAAAAGGGGGAATAAGGAAAAATGTGAAAAAAACAAGACAAGACAAGTAAAAGAGGAAAAAAACGGTACAAAAATATAAGGAAAAAGTAAAAAGGGAAAGAAAAAGGCAAAAAAGAAAAGAAAGAAAGATAAGTAAAACTGAAAAAGAAGAGAAAAAAGGAAAAATAAAACTTATCTTACCATGTTTTATGTTTTTTCTTCTAAAATTATAATTTTATGAAAAAAATAAAATAAAATAAAAAATAAAGTAGCCTCGGCAGCAAGGTGAGGGTCATATGTCAAATGAATGCTAATTTCTTGACAACCAACTATATAAAAACAAGAATATTTACATAATGGTTCATATATTTTTGTTCATCATTTAATGAATACTGCTTTGGTCTTCTCAAATCAATTTGTTACCACCATGAGGAGCTTAATAATACACACTGTCCCTTTAAATTGACAATGTGGTAAGAATTCCATTCTATTCAGTGCCTATGTACTTGACATATTTGCATTATAGTGGCTGTATATTTGCTTATGCACAAATTAAAGTCTGTTAAACGCATGCCAGAGGATTGTGATTGCAAGGAGGGTCACCCGCTGAGCCTTACTCCCACCCGACACCTCCATTGCCGACCCCCCGCGGGAACCTCTGATTGCTGTGGAAACCTCACGTAAGCATCAAACCGGTCTCTCCACCTCCCTAATTTAAAAAGTACGTCTTAATTGATTTCATTTATTACAGACCGAAATCCCAAATCAAAGTCTGCTTGTTTGCTGCGTGAAAGGACGCCCACGGCTTTATAAATAGAAACGGTAAATTAGATAAAATCGCACCATGTCGATATCACTTAAGACAAAAACGACGGCGGTAATTTACATGCAGACATGAGTGCAGTATGAACAAAACTACACGAAGGAAATAAAATGCTTACAGAGCCGCGTCACACTTAGAGAACAGCACGGTCGAGTGGAAAATGTGGAAAATTACTGGTCAGAACCCAGACAGCCTTCAGGGATATTTATCTTTTGTGGCCGCGGACTTTTTATACAACAGAGACCGAAAGGCACATTATAGAAAACATAATAAATACATTGTTTTTCACTGTCAGCAAAATTGGGCTTATTTTTCTTGTTTAAAGATGAAAAATAACAACTACATAAACAAAATTGTCCTGTCAACTAGATCATTATCTTAATTTAAGAACAACGTGTTACCAAGATTACAGAAACATGAGTAAAATGAGCAAAATAACTGGACTGCTTATCCTCAGTAGGGTCCCCGGGGGTGCTGGAGCCCATCCCAGCAATCTTGGGGCAGTGGGCAGACACACTGAACTGGTTGCCGGCCAGTTGCAGGGCACACAGACACAGACGGCTCACTCATTTACACCCATGGACAATTTGGACCTGACCTGCATGTTTTTGGAATGTGGGAGGAAACCGGAGCGCCTGGAAAAAAAATCCACGCAAGCACACGGAGAACATGCAAACTCCACACAGGAAGGTTCGATATCATGACCTCAGAACTGTGCCTCGGATGTGCTATCACTCAGCCGCCGTGCTGCCTAAGAGACATCTCAAATGAGCACATTTTACTGCCAATGGTGGTTTGCAAAAATAATTGGTAGATAGGCCCATTTCCCTTGAAAAAAATAAATCTCATTGTAGTTTTGATAGAAATTAAGTCTTTCAAAATTGTGCCTAAAACAAGAATAAACTCTTAATTTATAAAATTATTTAATTGTTCAATATGCAACATATATGTATTTCTTTGCAGAACACACTCTACCCACACTACAATCTTACTCCATTGGCAGAAAATGCATTTTTCGGGGTTATTTTTCTTGTAGTTATTCTGTTTTTTGTGGCCGGCAAAATCAGAATATTTTTAACTTAAAAATTAATAATGATAAATCATTTTGGAAACTAGGCTTTTTTTCAGCTCACACAAAAAAACAAAACAACACAAACATAGAGTTTTTTTTTTACAAATTAATTTTAAGACCAGCAATTTTCTTAACCATCAGCACACACAATACAAAAAATAATAATCCATTGGCAAAACGTGTGCTTATTTTAAGTTTTGTTTTTCTATTAAAGAGTGTGAATTTTCCTACGGGGATGAAAGAAGTATCTATCTGTCCATTTATCTAAAGATATTTTGTTTTTCCGGCAAAATAAGAAATGTTGTAGTTAAATAAGCTATATATTTTGTTTATTTATTTAATTAAAAGCAAAATAAAATTAATGGCCTAATATTGGTAGGACATATTTGCAAAAATTAGCATGATTTCCCAGTTTCTAGATAAGACATTTATCTTTTATTTTTAGGATGATTTAAAAAATAAAAAAAGGTAAAATATTTTATACCAATTGGGTGTATACATTTTTGTTATTTATTTTATTTTGCTCCAAACTTAACCTATGTGCTGCAAAGAATAGTACAGCTTATTTTTCATAATAAAATAATAGTATTGCTCAGTATTTTGGGCAATCATCTGATTGAGGACATATACCATTTGAATTGTTTTGTTTGAAATCAACATTTTTCATCCGTTCCGTAACATAATCTTAAAAAATGATGTCCGTAAATTCAAAATATTCAACTTATTGACGCCATCGGCTGGCTGGAATAATCATTGCAGCCTTTGTCATCTGCTTGTATGGTGCGTGCACGCAAGTGTCTCTTAGACTTGCTTGCGTCCACTCTTTTTTATGTTTTTCTTATTGGAGTTTGGGTTGGTATTTGGACTGTATTTGAAACAGACCTTTTCTTATCTTCACCATTTTTATTCTGGAACTAAAGAAAACCTCGAGCATGTGTGGAAATTGACCCTACACTGAACTTTTTCAGGACACCCCACCTTTAAGTATACATTTAATTTGACTAGGTCAGAGGTGGCCAACCCGGTCCTCAATCGCTGCATGTCCCGTATGTTTTTGGAGTTTCTCTGCTCAAATACAAGTGAGTCCAATCACCTGGGTCATGATCAAGCTTCCACAAATCTTGCTAACAAGCTTAAAATTTGAATCACCTGAGTAGGAGAGAGATACCTCCAAAAAATGCAGGACATGTGGCTCTTGAGGACCGGATAGGCCAACCCTGTACTAGATGATAAAATATTAAAATAAATCGTGAAGGTGCTACCCAGAATTTGGACATCTTCTGCTCATTGACGCCCTCTTTTGGATAAATTCATCATTGTAGCCTCTGTCTAGCTGCGTTTGCGGTGAGTGCTAGCACATGCATTTCTTAGACGCACTCAAATAAAGTCTTCATCTTCTTTTTGGGTTCGCCTTTGGACTTAATATAGAACATATTCTACTTTCAACATTTTAGATAAGCCCCAAACAACACATCCTAACTTTAAATAAGCAAAATACTTTGCCAAAGCATATTGTAATCAAACTGCACAACCGTCAGTACGGACATGCCTCGTGAACATACAAGTTTAGGATTGAGCAAAACAACACACTCTTCCCCGACATTCCCAAGAGCGGCGCCGCCGCCGGTCCCGCAAGTGTGCGACAGTGGCCAGCGGTTACTGAACGCTCACTGAACTGCTTCTGTGTCCGAGCAGAACCGCGACAGGCCCTGGGGCCCAGGTGAGCCGGCCACCTCCCGAGGCAGTCTCGTCTCTGTACATAAACCCTCAGGGGGGGTTAATGTTTATTTCTGAATGCATTCATTATACAGTGAAAGACTTGCAGTCCTAGCACTGCAATTGTGGCGCCAGCGTGCGATTGTGGCAAGACGGCCTGACCGCCCCAAAATGGCTGAGCTAACAGGGCCTGGGAGCGAGAACAAAAAATACTCCGGCTTTTACATTTGGTAGACTTTGGTGAATTTACTGTACTTATCACTGTGTATATTTCATAACACTCTGAAAAATTGTCGTCTCCGTGGTGGAGAGGTTATCCACATCTAAATGTGCAATTTATAGATTATATACTGTGAGTCTTAGTTTACCGCGATCTATGGGGATCAGAGCCTGTCCCCCCGCGATATATGGCGAGCTCACCCTTCACCCACAGTCGTCTCCTTTCTATTAGCACAGCATGGTGGCAGTAGTCAAACTCCACTATACTGACACCATACCTAGTAACAAAGTCCCTCTATCCATTATCTGCACTGTTTATCCTCGGTAAGGTCGGGGGGTGCCGGAGCCCATCCCAGATGTCCTCAGGTTTTTTTTTTGGTTTGAACAAATTTATTGACACTAATAACAGAAAACAAACAGTGTGAGGTCTGTACCTGTCCTCAGGTAGTGGGCAGGGGAAACCCTGGACTTGTTTTCTAGCCAGTCTCAGCGCTCTAGCCTTTGTTCTATACCAGGGGTGGCGAACAGGTTTGACACAAAGAGCCGAAATTTCTAACTGTGAGAGTCAAAGAACCACGCACTGATCGGCATTAGACGTAACCTACGCAGATGATTGGCAGTCAGTTATGTGTCCGGAGCAGGATAAAAACAACAAATCTGCCAAATTAATTACAAAATATTATCTATTATTCTTTATTAACTCCGATCGATTCAAGTGTGTTTTAAGAGGGAAAAAAAACTAAACGTGAAATGAGGCAAAGAGCCACAGTATATAGAAAATATGATGAGGCAAAGAGCTGCATTCGTGTTCACCACCCCAGTTCTATAGGTTCATCTTGTTCTCACCAAGACCTGACCTGACATGTATGCCTTTCGTTGGTTGGTTGGATCCCTTAACCGCTAGGGTCGTATGGGGCACCATTTCCTAGGGTGTGTCTTGGGTAAGTACAGCCTGGTGGCACCCATCCCTCTCCAGACCAACACATGTTTCCACCTGGTTTCCAACCGGGACCTTTCGCGTGTTAGGCAAATGTGCTAACCACCCTGTTTTTAGTGGCAGGCATTTTGAGCATCCCTGGATGAACCACGATGTAACAGCAACGGTGACAGTGAAAGAAGCAAGACACCTGTTCTCGCAATTAAGTGGTGTTCTCTCTTCAAAGATTAAGCCTGCGGGCGAGTGATCGTGTGCCCGCGCCATTTATACTTTTCTGCTATTTACGAGGCTGGAGAGGTGTTAGAGTATCGGCACAGGCAAATTCCCTGACAATCGCCGCTATGTGTGCTCGGAGACGATAAATGGCGTCCCTTGGCCGCGACAGCTCGTCTGAGCCTGGCCTCTGAAACGGAGACATGTGGTTGTAACGCGGGCTGTGATATGTGAGCTTCGCAAAGAGAAGGTCTGAATGAGCCTTTTGATAAGAAAACAGCTTGAAGCCATCCCACACAGGCAGGAAAAACAGCACGCGGCTCCCGTGCCAGAACCAAACAGATTGGACGCCACGCAACGTTTGGACGTTTTCCGAGGAGTCGCTGAGTGATTGACAATCATTAAGTGTAAAGAAGCCACGCAAGTGGCCATGCTTCAAGCATATTTACAACGTAGTGGTGAGTGGGAGGGCTTCGCCCTATCTGGTGTGTCAGAAAGGCACTGACGACATTGTGAAACATAAAATCTTAGCCTATTGGCAGGAGAAAAGGCTTGTTTTTAAGGGTTTTTATTTGACGTTTTTAAACATTTCAACTGAAAAATATGTATTTATAATACGTTTTTTTTCCGCTAAAATGGGTAAAATATTGGATAAGATAATTTTGATTATTTTAAGAATGACTTTTCCTGTTTAATTTGAGAAAATAGAAAAAAAGATTTGCTTAAAATTAATAAATTAGAATAAAAAATGTAATACAATTGGCAATTTTTTTTGAGCAATTTTACGTAATTTCCAAAATTGATTAAAACATAAAAACTTAAAAATTGATAAATATGTTTGATATTTTTGCTTATTTAAGGGTGCTTTTCCTGTTTTAAGAAACACAATGCCCTATTCTTCTTCATTTCATTATTATTATTATTATTATTATTATTATAATCACTTAGGGCAGTTTTTCTAAGCACTATGCTGATTTTTTTCCTTTTTTCCCATTCTGATTGTCTTTGATTTCTTTTCTCCTAAAAGTCGTACAACCCCAAACAAAAAAGTATGTAATCATCAGTCTTGGGCAAAGTACTCACTCCGACATTTTATTCTGTCCAACAAACGCCAATAAAACGCATGAAAGACATTTTTCAAAAGTGCAACTCCTTGGCATTCAGAAACACTAGAATTAATAAAAACACTTTGTGATGTTCAGTAAATGCTACCTTTATGGACCAAGCACAGGGAAAACATGGAATCACTCTATTCTGAGGAACAAAAATTGAATCATGAAAAATAGAAAAACAAATAACAATCAAAACATATCACTATTACTTAGTTGCATCACCTTTGGCTTTTATGACAGCTTGCAGTCTCCGAGGCATGGACTTGATGAGTGACAAACAGTATTCTTATCAATCTGGTGCCAACTCTCTTTGATTGCAGTTCCCAGATCATATTTGCAGGTCGGAGCCTTGCTGTGGACAATTGTTTTCAATTTCCACCACAGGTTTTCAGTTGGGTTGAGATCTGGGCTATTAGCAGGCCATGATATTGACTAGATGCGTCTTTCTCAATGGAATGCTTTCACAGTTTTTGATCTGTGGCATGAGGCATTGTCATCTTGGAAAATTAGTTCATCATTCCCAAACATTTTATCAATTGAAGGGATAAGAAAGCTCTTCAAAATGTCAATACAAACTAGTGCTTTTATTGCAGATTTGACCACAGCCATCACCCCAGTGCCTTCGGCTGACATGCAGCCCCTATCATGAAGGACTGTTTGTTGATAAATTTGTATTTAACATAGCTGAATACATACCACTATTTTTGTTTGGAATCTTGCTGCTTTGCAGTGCTTATTTGGCACTGCTTTTGTTTGCATTAAACAACACAGTGCCATCTAGTTGTCAAAAGTACACAGTGTACCTTTAAGATCTTAACTGTACACAACCTTTATGGGGAGGGATTTGTCTCTGAGATACACACATATTGTATAAATCCACAAATATTTCAGCGATTTACTCAATATATCTAAATCATATGTCTCGATAAATACACAGACACAATTAAAAATCATATAGGCAAATCAAAGATACATTTCTGGCCCTGCAAAATAAATGATTTACACCAGATTTATTATTTTATTGGTACTGAAAAAAATGGAAAATTGGCTTTGAACGTCCTTAAAAAGTGCTTAAATTTGGCAATAAAAAATGTGTACGAATGTGTATAAATTGACATTAATATTTCAAATAAAACCTACCATAGACAATAAGCCAGCGCACCCTCTTGGAATATAATACATTTGCAAAGAACTCCAAGTTTGGACTTGGAAAGAGTGAGGGCACGCCTGCCAAGTTGGATGCAAACTGAGCTTGTTGACAAGTTGCTTGAATGCTGATCAAGGCACCTGCCACGTTGCAAAGCTGAAAGGAACGCCATTTGCCGGTTCACAAGGTCGCTTGTTACGCGTTACGTGCCAGAAACTTCTTTCAATCATGTCACACACTGCTTGTATGCAGCAACACCAAATATTTCACGTTTGGCTCACCATCAAAACCTACAAACCAGAGAGAAAACACGGACGTCTATTTATTAGTCGCACGCACACTGCGTGGAGTCGGGCGGGGTAAGACATCCCTAAAAAATGGAACCCCTATAAGAATTGCAAAACAACAGCTGAAGATATTTGCAAAGCAAAGATTACTAAAGTAGTTTGTTTAAATGACTAAAATGCAGTACACCCCACGGAAATGACATGAATCCATTCCCATGCTGCGATTGTAAGGTGGAATTTTAGTTTAACAGGGCACAGAAACCTATGCTGTTTAGGTACTGCGTTCCAAATCTCTGACACCATATTATAATAAATACTGCTTACATGCAATGTACGTGTATAGAGTTAAATAACATCATTAATCAATATAAATGTTAAGAGAGTAGCAGGTGGATGCAAAGGGAGGACGAAATTGCGGAATGAAATTAAAACTGCTTGTAAAACTCCCACTTGAGAGGATTGTCATGACCTAAGAAGATATCCTTGCTTTAATGGCCCTTTTTTTTTTTTTACGATAGTCTTAATCGTTTACTGGTTTTGGCAATCAACTGAGCGAGGGTAGCTTCATTTCCAGGGTTGGCATGTTTTGTCTTCTTCCTTTTGCATGGCTGCAAGCCTTGGATGAAGAGCATAAACATACAGCTCAAATATATGGATGTATTATTGAATAACAATAACTTACAGTATGTGACAAAAGTAAGTACACCCCTCACATTTCTGCAGAGATGTCATTTTCATGTTTAATAGAACATAACTGAACAAACATCGCTTTGAGACAATGAAGAGAAGTCTATCAACACAGGCCATGGCTTACTGGAAAGATATCCTCTGGTCTGATGAAACAAGGATTCATTTATTTGGCTCATATTGCTTGAATTGTGTGTGGTGGCAAGCAGGTGACGAGTACAAACATGTTTGTGCCGTACCTGAATTCAAGCATGGTGTTGGAAATGTCATGGTTTGGGACTGCATGAATGCGATTGGAACTGGGGAGTTTGATTTCATTAATGGAAACACGAAGTAAGGCATGTACTGTGATATACTGGAGCAGAGATTCATCCCCTCTCTCTAGAAACTGGGTCGGAGGGCAATGTTCCATCCTAAACTTCTAAGATGACCCAGGCTTTTCGAAAGGGTAAAGGAAATTGACAGGCCAAGCATACTGTTGTAATATTTGGAGTAGATGTAATGTAATATAAAAACCAAAATATATATTATTATATTTTAATACAATGTTTCTTCGCTGGTGGGCTGTCGGCTTTTTCCTTGGCAATATTAGGAATCATATTAGGAAGAACAAATGCTCTGATCTCTTCTCTTCTACCTGTTCAGTCAATCGGCAAATCGGAGAGGGCACACATCTTATTTGGTTGTGATTTTGTAAGTTGTATTTCCTTTTTCTGCCCATAATAATCCGTTACAAGAATGGTAAGGGAAGGAAAATTAGAAAACAGTGACACCGTGATTGGGTCAAAGATGAAAATGATTGCGGGATATACATATTGTATTTGAGTGTCAGCCATTGACGCACTGCTGTAAGATATGGTAAATGGTTTAAGAGACATTATTAGTATAATAATCTTTATTTACTACATTTTTAAATAATTAATTAAATAAATAATTAATAAATAATTAAAATGTTTGAATACACACTTATTTTTTTCAAATTATTTTACTATGTGGCCATCTTAAAGCAGTAATTGGGAATTGCTTGTATATGATGTAGGCTTATACAGTGAAGAAAATAAGTTTTTGAACAACCTGCTGGTTCCTCCCACTTGGAAATCATGGAGGGGTCTGAAATTTTCATTCTAGGTGCATGTTTACTGTGAGAGGGATAAACTAAAAAGAAAAATCCAGGAACAGCAATGCATGATTTTTTACAATTTATTTGTGTGGTACAGCTGCAAATTCGAACACATGATAAAATGAATGTTAATATTTGGTCCAGTAGCTTTTGTTTGCTATTACAGAGGTCAAACATTTCTTGTAGTCTTTCACCGAGTTTGCACACATTACAGGAGGGACCTTGGCCCGTCTCCTCCACACAGATCTTCTCCAGATCAGTCAGGTTTCTGGGCTGTCGCTAAGAATCACGGAGTTTGAGCTCCTTCCCAAAGCTTTTCAATTGGGTTCACGTCTGGAAACTGGCTGGGCCATGCTAGAACCTTGATATGCTTCTTGCGGAGCCACTCCTTGGTTTTTCTGGCTGTGTGCTTCGGGTCATTGACATATTGGAAGACCCAGCCACGCCACGACCCATCCTCAATGCGCTGACTGAGGGAGGGAGGCTGTTTCCCAAAATCTCACAATACACGGCCCCAGTCATCCTCTCTCTAATGAAGTGCACTCGTCCTGTCCCATGTGCAGAAAAACACCCCCAAAGCACCCCATGCTTCACCATAGCGATGGTGTTCTTCAGATTGTACTCTTCATTCTTCTTCCTCCAAACACGCTTAGTGGAATTATGACCCAAAGTTCAATTTTGGTCTCATCTGACCACAGAACTTTCTCCCGTGTCTCCTCTGTATCCTCCAAATGGTCATATTCAAACTTAAGACGGGCCTTGACATGTGCTGGTTTAAGCAGGGGAACCTTCCGTGCCAAGCATGATTTTAAATCATGATGACTTGGTGTGTTACTTAGAGTAACCTTGGAAACGGTGGTCCCAGCTCTTTTCAGGTCATTGACTTACTCCTGTAGTGTAATTCCGGGCTGATTCCTTACCTTTCTTATAATAATTGAGACTCCACGAGGTGATACTTTGCATGCGGTTCCACTCCGATTGAGATTGACCATCATGTTTAGCTTCCTCCATTTTATTCTTCCAACAGAGGACCTTTTTCAACAAGCTGCTTGGCAAATTCTCCGTAGCCCTTTCCAGCCTTGTGGAGGTGTACAATTGTTGCTGGTAATTTTGTATTTTGACACGAAGGGGAATATATTCTGCTATCCCTGCTTCAACCTCATAACATAAATTAGGGAAGTGGATTTTTTTTTCTTGATTCGGGTCCCAGCTTGTCATTAAGGTTGAATGGTGGTTCCTGAAGTCAAACCAGTTGAGAAC
Source organism: Urocampus carinirostris (assembly GCF_059441175.1). Lineage (NCBI taxonomy): Eukaryota > Metazoa > Chordata > Actinopteri > Syngnathiformes > Syngnathidae > Urocampus > Urocampus carinirostris. Next base: position 27,631,856 of record NC_142353.1, on the reverse strand, counting down.
CATTTCTTTAAACGTGTGATATTTTGATGTTATCTACTTTGAAAATGTAGTTAATTGTGATATCCTCCACCGGGCATGTTGCCGCTCGTGCGTTAGCTCGCATGCAACGCGATCACTCGTCACGGCCAACCGCTGCTACCCAAACACGCCAAATACTTTCATGACTTCTCCTTTTTAATTGGAAAAAAAAAACATGACGCACCGTCCGGGGAGGATAGGAAATAGGAAGGAGAGTGAGGAGGAAGAAAACAACCCAGTGAGGATCCTGAAGGGGGGAACAACACTTGCAGACGGTGCATTGTTATGTGAGCGTTTTTTTTTTCTTTTCTTTTTTTTCTTTTTTTTCAGTCGAAGCTTCCTCTCAGGTACGCCGAGCAGCCGCAACAGCAGCAAGCACATGTCTTTGGCTGACCTATTTAGATAATTGCACTCTTCATTAAAAAAAAAAAGAAAAAATGAAAGAGTCTGCAAGAGAAATTACACCTCCCCGATGGTATCTAGGTAACATAATCTCCCTCCGGCGGACTAATTGCGTGGCATGATAACCTCATCGGCTCGCCTTGTTTAATTTTTCATCTCTTTTCAAATAATTACGGATCAGCGGAGAGGAGTATCGATTTGATTCATTAACTTCATCCGCCCGGGCCCAGGTTAACAATTACAAAGACCTTTCATTACACGTTTGTCGGGTCCGCTCCCTTTTGATTGCCTGGCGATTTGTGGTCGTTTTCTGTCTATTTTCATGCAGCGGACGATAACATCGGTGCAGACAACAGCTCGGGCGCTTGTGAAGCGCAGATCATGTTGACAAATTGCCAAGCTTCCTTCAAATGGGAGCCGCAGCTCCACCTTGCACTTTGCTCGAACACCTTGTACGCTGCACTTGTGAACAAACAGGTTTTAGAAGATACACGGCCCGGGGCGGCTGAGCGGGCTGAGCGGGCTGAGGCGACGGTTCACCATTTCACTACAAAAGAACAGTTGCAGGGCATCGCAGAAATAAGGAGGCTGTGTGTTTTTGCTCACTGTAGGCTTCTTCGATATTTTGCCAGGATGCGCCAAAAAGAACATATGGTGTTGAAACCGTAACCAAAAATATACAGGGTTCTTACAGGTGCTTGAAAATAATTTTGATGTCGTATATTCAAGGATCAAAAAGTGTTTGAATTTTGGTTGAGGTGATTGTAAATATCATTGCATTTCTTCTTCCCTCGTGATTAACTGCAGCTGGCATTAGTTTATATGGGATGGTCTTATAAAGCGTCATCGCTTCCAAAAGGGCGTTTGCATAACACGACCAAATACGGTAATATTAATTGTGTATTAGTGAAAGGACTACATATCCATTATCAACATTTATTATGGGACATGCAGACAAATGAAGAAAGCCTTTTTTCCGTTGTTAAATTGTAATGGAAATAACTCTTTTCAACTCAAAGTATACGCTACATAATACTGTCATTTTACTCAGCAACTATATGGAAAACATTTGTCTCAAAAATATTTGCACGTGCATTGTTCAAATCCACAAATATATTTTGATTTAACCCGGATCTAAAAATCATATGTCTTGGTAAATGCACAAGCAAGTTAAAAAGTTCCATATGTAAACCGCAAATATATTTTTGGATCTGCAAAATTCATTTATACTGGATTTCTATTGTCCTGAAGAAATTGAAAACTTGGCTTTGAAAGTCCTTAAAAAGTGCTTGAATTTGGACATCAAACCCTGATACTGTTCCTGCATTCCCACAAAAACTGCAATATGTATTTTACACCTAAGACGATCACGCTTAAGGCGACGACCAACAACCCCCACCTCCTTGCTGAGAGCACCAGACGAGAGTGATTAGAAACAGACATGAAGACATTAAAATGTCTGTAACTTGGAAATGATTTCCTCCCATTAAGTCTCCACTGCCGTCCGTCATTGTTCCTCTTATTTCCGCCACCTTTCGTTAGAAAAGTGAGGAAGTTGGTCTACGTTCGTCCGGAGATAAATTACATTTCCCCTCCATTACGTCCCGCTCGGAAAAAATAATAAAGGCAGGAAAGCGTTAAAGAAGGCTCTGTACTTGTGCAGTTCTGTGCGCTAAGTGATTGGCACTCGTTACTGTAATTTCAGAAGCAATTTCAAGTCTGCGCTATTATTTTTTTTTCCCTTTCTCGGACTGTTTGTGCAATCTTGTCGAAATGACTGATAATTTCTTTGGCGTGCCTCGAACCTGTACGCCATTTGAACAACAGCAACATCGTGTATGTTCTGTGCCGTTGTGTTCAGTACATTCTTACCCCATTGGAATACAGTAGGGCTCCTAAGTGTGATTTTCTCGTTTCATGACATCTTATTATTTTTCTTTTATAAAGAAAACAACCATCTTAGTATTTTCTACCATTGTTGGAAATACTGTTTAAAATTAGGATATAATTGTGTTAGACAACATAACCTTGCCTGTTTTAAGTGTAATTTACCTGATTTTAATTTGCAGTTCTCTCTACCAAAACCTGAACTGCACTCCTCTGGCCATTATCTGTTATCCACGATTGCGTAATGCTTCAAACGGGAGCTGGCAGGGCACAATTTGTCGGCCCCGGGGACTCTCTTTTGAAATTCTGTCCGCCTAAAAAATAAACGCACTTGTGCGTGTGCTATCGATTATCCCTGATTGCATATTGCTTTGAGTAGTCGTGGGCAGAGTCCATTTTTGCTGGGCCTGGGGTTCCTTTTTTTATTTTTTGCTGTCCTGTCCACCAAAAAGTGAAATGCATTTGTGCGGCCGTGATCCTTCATCCTTGATTGCATTTTGCCCAGGCAGGACCCAGCAGAGTGCATATATGTCGAGCCTGGGAGTCCTTTTTTTGTAGTTGTGTCCACCCAAAGTAAACTGCACCTGTGTTGTCTTGATCCATTATCCCTGATTGCAAACAAGCAGGGGCTGCCAAAGTGCATTTTTGTGGGGCTTGACGGTTCTGTTTTCCGTTCTGTCCACCAAAAGTAAACAGTACTCGTATGGTCATGATCTGTTATCCCAGTTGCATATTGCTTGAAGTGGGGGCATTTTTCTTGGACCTGGCGGCACTTTTCTTGCACCTCTGTCCACAGCAATTGAACGGTACTCTGCTGGCAGAACTCATTTTTGTTGGGCCAGCCAGCTTTCGTTTGCGGTTCTGTCGACTAAAAAGTAAATCACATTTGCGCGGTCATGATCCATTATCCCTAATTGCATGTTGTGGCAAGCAGCGGCTGGCAGTGCGCATTCTTGTCGGGCCTTTGGGCTCTTTTTTCCTGTTCTGTACACCAAAAATTGCGGCTGCGCTCCATTATCCCTGATTGCATGTTGTTGTAAGCGAGAGTACAGCAGAGTGCATTTTTGTCGGGCCTGGCGCCTCTTTTCCAAAAAGTGAACCTCATTTGAGCGGTCACTGTCCATTATCCTTGATTGCATATTTCTATGAGCGGGAGGTGGCAGAGCGCCTTTTTGATTGGGTCTGGCGCCTCTTTTTTGCCTTTCTTTGCACCCAAAATGGATCTGGACTTTTGCGAATGCGATCCAGTTTCCCCGATCACCATAAGTGCTTTTTTGTTGGGCCTTTTTGCTGTTCTGTCCTCTAAAAAGTGAACTGCATCCATTTGTGGGCATGGGAAGAGCCTAGACAGTGCAGGCAGTTTTTATTTGTTCAACTCCTGTTGAGGAGGCCCGCCAAAGGTTTCACAGGTAGCGGTAATGTAAGCTTTGCTTCTGAATTCTCAGTAGTCTCATTTAGAAGGTTTAGACAGCAGGTCAGCCGCACTGGAGCGTGTCGGTTGAATGATTCCGACTCGGGTTGATCCCTATCTGGATCATAACAGAGAAAAGGTCTTTGCTCTGGCTACACACTTCTTTAGAGGTGGAGGCCCCAGAGGGGTCGTTCTTTGTCTGTTTACGTTGCAAAAAATAATATAACTGAGCATGTTGAAAGTAAAAGGCTGAGGACACGGTTGTGTGACGATGGATGTTTGGAGTATTAACAGGGCCCTAGGTATGTTTTAGTCCAGGGGTCGCCAACCTTTATAAAGGCGAGAACTGCTTTTTTGTGACTGATTAGCACAGAGGGCTAACAGTATCATATGCATTTCTAAAAGAACAACATATCCTGCTATTGTGCTATTACTATGTTATTGTTTTGTAAGTAGAAGTAGCTTGCTGTCGGTCACCCCTCTTGAGGGATATGACCAAGGTAGATAGATAGATAGAAGTAGCTTTAAAATAAGCTCAGTCAACTACTAAAATATATGCCTTGCGTAAAATCACTGGGTGATCTACAACTATATATTCAAAGCTAAATTTTAATTAAAAAAATGATCTTGTGTTTAAAGACACTGACGATGTCAATCACTTTGCATGCCAGTTAGAAATAACATCCCATAGAAAATCACAATGACTGGAAAATTTATGGTATGACTAAGTAAGGAGAATAACTGGTGTGGTGTGAGAGCTTGCTGAGAGGGTTGATGAAAATTTTCTGTGATGGTTTGGACATATGGAAAGAATTGATGAAGGCTAAGACATATACACTCAACTATATCTTCCGTTGGAGGAATCTCCCACACTAAACTGTGGAAATTTGGAGGCCTGCCTCATTGAGATAAAAGAGTGGATGTCACTCAATTTCTTGAGTCTTAACTCTGAAAAGACAGAAATGTTAGTCATTGGTCCATCTAAATGCCGTGACTTATTCTCAAAAACTGCTGTGAACATTGACAAATGTCACATCACACAGAGTTTAGGTGTCATATTTGACCCTGATCTATCCTCTGAAACGCATGTAAAGAAAATTACTAGAACCGCCTTTTTCAATCTTCGTAACATTGCCGAAATCCGTTCAATACTGTCTCAGTCGGATGCAGAAATTATAATTCATGCGTTTGTTACCTCCCGTCTCGATTACTGTAATGCACTACTCTCTGGTCTCCCGAAGTCTAGAATCAAGTCTCTTCAGCTGGTACAAAATGCCGCAGCGAGGTTTTTAACTAGGACAAAAAAGTACGATCACATAACACCGATTTTGGCTAACCTGCATTGGCTCCCATTGACTTGCTCCCTCTTATCTTTCGGATCTGATTTCCCCCTATGTCCCGGTCCGAAGCCTACGATCTGAGATTGCCGGTCTTCTGGTGATCCCAAGAGCAAATAAGTGTTCTGCTGGTTCGAGAGCGCTCTCCATCCGGGCACCGGTGCTGTGGAATGCTCTTCCTCCTGAGTTCCGATCTGCAACCTCAGTGGAAATGTTTAAATCTAAGCTTAAAACTCACTTCTACTCCATAGCATATGAATAACCTACTCTTCTCGTCGGCTGAAAAATAGTCTGTGTAATATAGTGTAATAATCTGTAAAGCCCTTTGAGACTCTTCGTGATTTAGGGCTATACAAATAAAAATGACTTGACTTGACATGTATATATATAAATATATATAAAATATACTGACCGGCACAGTCCATATCTTCCACAAATTCAAACTGTATTTTTTAGCACAAGTTATTGCTTTCTGATTGAAGCGGCTCAAATTACGAGTTGAGGCAAAATTGGCTACTTTGGCAAATCACTCCTGCAGGTACTTTTTGCTACCGGAGGACGCGAGGCGATAAAAAAACAATTGACGGGGAAAAAAAAATCGCATAGAAAGTAATTCCTGTTTTAAATAAGAATCCAATTACACAGCAGCAGACCCAGGGAGACACTTGGACGGGGTTAATTTGAATAATGAGAGTAAATACTCTCTGCGGAATGCTCGGCAACAACCCGTTTTATTGCCCACTTCAAAGGTCTTAACGCTCGTCTGTCGAGTTTGGCTTTTATCGCCGATGAATTTGATTACCTGGATTTGCTTGTTATTTATTTTATTTTTTTTGCAGGAATTTATTAATCACCAGTCTCTTGTTATGAATGTAGCTAGTTAGCCACTTCAGTTTAAAATCGTAAAACCAATCGTTGGAGACAATACGGACCGACTATTTCTGCCTAACTCATAAGCCTCAAGTTACTCATCGAATCGATTTCGAGCTCTGGAGTTCCAAATCGCAACGATGATGTCGCTCCAGAGATCTGTAGCTTGTTACCCACTTCCATTTGAAATTTTAAACCCGATTGTTTTTAGAAGAAAGGATACCAAATGACTATTCCAATTTGTTTTGTGAGCCTTCAATACCTCATTGGTCTCATTTTGAGCTACAGCAGGTCTAAATCCCAAGCTCTATGTCCCTCTAAAGAACTGTAAGAATCATACTACGTGTAGGTAGTTAGACACGTTCGTTTCAATTTGTAACACCATTCATATTTTGTGGAAGCAACACCGACAGATATTTTCTGTGGGTCCAGTGAACCTCAAATCACTTTTTGATCTGGTTTTGATGTACTGCCATTCTGAATTACAATGGTTGTGTGCCTCTAAAGATCTGTAAGAAACAAACTAAATGTAGCTTGTTAGCCACTTCAATTTCAAAATGTAAAATCAATGGTTTTCAAAACTATTTCTGCCTTACTCAAGCCTCAAGTCACTCATTGATCTGATTTCAAGCTACAGTACTAGAGTTTGAACCACAACGGCTATGGCCCTCAACCATCTGTAAGAATCAGTGGAGGTGAATGTTCATCGTTAGCACTTCACTTTCACGTCAACAGACTTTTTCAGTGGCTATCGTGAGCCTTAAGTTACTCATCAGTCTAATTTTGAGCTTCAGAATTCATAATCAAAACGGTTATGTCCGACCAAGATTCAGTTGAGCTTCCTCCAGACTAAATGTAGCTAGTTACCCATTTCTACATGAAATCGTAAAACCAATGGTTTTTATAGGCGGCAATACCTACAAACTATTTTCATTGGTTTAGCAAGCCTCGGGTTACTAAATCGATCTGATTTTGAGACTCTGGAGTCCCAAATCACAACGGTTATGTCCCTCCAAAGGTCTGTAAGAATCAGTTTCTCCTAACCTCCTCTAAATCATAACTATGATGTCTCTTCTTCATTGGGTTTTTGCCAATTCCCTCTTGGCAAACAGCAAACTCAGTAAAAGCCTCGCCCCATATCTCCCATTTCCAACTTGGGGCCGACTCTGCAAGAGTGCAGTTCAAGGTGTTTTCTCAGACATTTCACAATAGCCTCAAAACACGTATTGGTTTTGGCTTAGGATGAGATGCTTGGAGCAAAATATTCCAAACCAGGGATAAAATAAAGGGGGAAAAAGTCCAACTCACTTCAAATGAGTTTAAAGGGACTACACAAACATGATCCACAAAAAAATAAATATAGAGCAATTTTAATGTCTCATAGTGTGTTTTAAATGAAAAATAATACCAGGAAACTTAATTAAAAACTAAGAATTCAACTGCTTTATTCGGAACTCAGCTTTAAAACAGATTTAAAAAGTGCTCATAATTTAAAACTTTAGATACTTTCAGTAAAATTGTTGTGGTTATACTGGTCAAAGCAGTTTTAAAAAAAAACTTTTTTTCAATTTGTATTTATTTGTAAGCATTATATTTTATTATTTGTTTTATATTTATCTGTACGCTGTGTATTATTTCACCACTAAATGTCGCTGTATTGTGTAGTGCAGGAAGAATACAAACTATGAGGATTTAAAGTTAGCAAAAATGATCTTTTTATGCCAACCGTTTGACAAGAATGTTGGCTGCAGCAGAAGATGGGGGACATTCGGGTCAGCTTCCTCTAAGTGAGCCATGTGTTCTGTAAAATTAATCCAAATGTATTGACCTAAGAGTATTAAACAAAATAAGATAAGTTAATATGATAGTTAATTTATTTGTTCTTATAGTTCAAATCAATATAGTTTTTTTAAGGATGAAGTTTTTGGATTTTTTTAACTCAAGTTATAAAAAAATCAAATGTTTTGATGAATGCTCATGTAAATCACAGATATATTTGTGGCTCTGCAAAATACATGATTCTCACCATAATTTTTCTTTATATGGTACTAGAGAAATTGGAAATTTGGGTTTGAAAGTCTTTAAAGAGTGCTTGAATTTGACTTTAAAAATAGTGAACGATCCCTGCACAATAACTTAACCCAAAAAGAGTAATAAACAATTACAGGTCTGAGTCACCCCTCAAAAATCCAAATGAAGTCGTCACCATTGAATGCCTCAGAAATAACATCTGAGTGTGCTTGTTACAAAAAACACAACAAAACAAAAAAAAACACATGTGTCCTGAGGCTGTTTGACGTTTCACATCCTAGCAAATTAAAGTTAAGGCAAAATGTAGATGCAATCATAATTCCACTCGGAACTCATCAGATAAAGATGGCTTCTGCAGGGCATCCCTTGTTTGCGACTCGTCACGTCATCGTGTTAGGGAGCGTACATTGCATATGATTGTTTTTATTTTTATATTTATGTTTTCTTGTTTTTTACTTTTAAAGCTAGCTGCTGGAATTATGGAAGCACACAAGTGCCAAAATTACACTAAAAAAAGTGACTTAATGGGATATTTTGCAAAATAATGGTCAATCATGAATTTTTAAATCACTTCTTGTTATCAAAATGTTATAATTACAATAAACAAAAACAAAATCTGTTTTTCTTCCAACCCTCCTCCCAACCCCACGATTTTCCAATTTAAGGACTGCATACTTATTCATTATTTTAAATATTTTTTTAAAATAATGAATAATGTTATTACTATGTCGTTACCATGGTATTAACAGGTTGCAATTATTAGAAGTTAAGTCAACCAGTAAAACATAATGTCAGTTAGAAATAATACCTACCAGAAAATTACAATGACTGGTGAGCTTATTTAGCACCTGTCCACAGCCTACTGAGGTGTGCATTATGGCATTCTTGGGCTTCCATGCACAACATTGTTGAGTACAGATTTCCTGAAGTTAAGGGAAACCACATCCTTCTTATTGCATACATTTATAGTTTTCTTCAGTTTGCCTCTATTTAAAAGAAGAATATTATACTTTACTCAGGAATGCATTTTTAAAAAAGAAAACAATCTGAACATTATTTTTCTGAAACAATGTGCAAACTATCTCCTGTAAAGGGGACATTTCATAACAAGAAGTTACTACATATTTCCGCAATCCTTTAACCGTAGTTTTGTGTCCAACAATTCACCCTAAGGAAATATTAACAAATGAGGATATTTACTGTCAGACGGCGAGCTCAGCAACATTTCAGGAAGTCTTTCGAAATTTCAGTTCTGAGTCTCAGACAGACAGACGATCACAATTCAAAGGGGGATTTCCCATCTTCACGTACAGACTGTGTGTAAAGTATAACAAACAAAAATGTTACATTTACTCTAACTCCCCTATGAATTGAGGACAATTCCCTTACATGTCCAATATGGTCTGCATTTATATAGCGCTTTTGGTTAGCGCGTGTGCGGCACAGTTCGTAACAGATATATATATATATATATATATATATATATATATATATATATATATATATATATATATATATATATATATATATATATATATATATATATATATATATATATATATCTCATCTCATCTCATCTCATCAGCTACACCGCTTATCCTCAGTAGGGTCGCGGGGGTGCTGGAGCCCATCCCAGCAATCATCGGGCAGTGGGCAGGGGACACCCTGAACTGGTTGCCAGCCAATCGCAGGGCATATATATATATATATATATATATATATATATATATATATATATATATATATATATATATATATATATATATATATATATATATATAGTTATAAGGACTTGGGAACCTCCTGTGTGGGTTCAAATCCAGCTAACGGACTTCCTGTGCGGAATTTGTATGTTCTCCCCGTGCTTGCGTGGGTTTCCTCCGGGCACTCCGGTTTCCTCCCACATCCCAAAGACACGCATTTCAGGTGGATTGGCCGGTCCAAATTGTCCCTAGGTGTGAATGAGCGAGCGAGTTGTCTGTCCCTGTGTGCCCTGTAATTGGCTGGCAACCAGTTCAGGGTGTCCCCTGCCCTGCCCACTGCCCGATGATTGCTGGGATGGGCTCCAGCACCCCGCGACCCTACTGAGGATAAGCGGTGCAGCTAATGAGATGATATATATATATATATATATATATATATATATATATATATATATATATATATATATATATATATATATATATATATATAAGGGATAAAAAACAATTTATTTAAGTTTATTATCTAAAAGATTAAGTATGTATGCTCATTTTAATAATTGTTTTCTCGTCTGAAGTTTTTTTTTTCTAAATAAGCTGAATTATTCACCATCAACGAGATAAAATCATTCGAAAGTAAGAAAAGAATACAATAGAAATGACAGATTATTTGCCAATGGGGAACATATTATTTCTTACATTGTACATTGTGAACAATATAAGGTTCCCCTCTTTGGCAAAATTGTTTAATTATTTTAGGTATATTTTTTTCTCGTTCTCCCCCCCAAAAAAAAAAATATTTGTTTACCAGGCCGATACGTTTTTCATTTTAAAAGAGGTCTTTGACCAAAATTAGAACATTCTTCAAATGAGAAAAATCTTGGCACCCATTGTGGCAGGATATTACATAATTTTACTTACAGTGTTTTTCCCGCTTATTTTAGGCATATTTTTAATTGAACTCTCAAAAATTTCTTTGTAACGGCAGATAATTGAAATAAAAAAATAAAAAGACAATACTCAAAATAATCAAAATAATAAACAACTCAATGTGGCATGATGATATATGATTTTCAAGTGATATGAAATGCATTATTTTGCTTATTTTACAAGTTATTGTCTCTCATCTCATCTCATTAGCTGTACCGCTTATCCTCATTAGGGCCGCGGGGGGGCTGGAGCCCATCCCAGCCATCTCCAGGGGGCAGGGGACACCCTGAACTGGTTGCCAACCAATCGCAGGGCACACGCGGACAGACAACTCACTCGCTCATTCACACCTAGGGACAATTTAGACCGGCCAATTCACCTGAAATGCATGTTTTTGGAATGTGGGAGGAAACCGGAGTGCCCGGAGGAAACCCACACAAGCACGGGGAGAACATACAAACTCCGCACAGGAAGTCTGGAGCTGGATTTGAAGCCACGCAGGAGGTTCCCATGACATGAACTGTTCCGCACATGCGCTAACCACTGCGCCGCAAGTTATTGTAAAATATATATTTTTTTATTCTCGAAAAATATTTCTTAAATTCATATTATATAACATTGGGGTGATTTGTTTTATTTTACTAGTTTTTTAATTCATTTAATTATTTTTGCCAAAATGAAGAAGAACATTGATAAAATAAGCAATAAAATATAGCAACACATAGTGAGTGACATAAGATTAAATCAATGACGCTCATGTCTTATGAATTACGGTAATATTTGCACTTTTTCTAAGTATTATAAACAAACAAAAAAAAATCCTTAAAGTTAAAACATTGTTAAACGCTCAACATAAAGAGAGATGTCACTGCATTTGGATAAAGATATATAATTCCAACCCTAGATGCCCTACCCTGCACCTTTTCTTTTGATTACATATAATAGGTTACAAAAGCAGATCCTCCCTAAAGGGTGCCGAAATTAAAGAACAGCAACATGACCTGATGGCAGCAACAATTACGTAATAGTCAAAACAAAAACGAACATTGAGTAATAATAGTCAGGATTAAAAAACTAGCATATTATGCACCACCTTTGCAGGTGTCCAATATTAAAAACAATACACGTCAAGTTTGTGAAGCCCCTAATCACAAGATGTCTCAAAAGACTGCACAGTATTACAATTACTCCATTGCCTGATCTTAAACCAACATTCAGGCAAGGAAAAACTCAAAACCTCAGCATGAGGGGAAAAAAACTTGAGAAGGGGCCTCACAAGTGGTAGTCCCCCTTCCAGGACGACCAGGGTGCAATAGATTTAGCATTTGGTAACAGTACGTATCCGTTTTCTTATTTTAGGAAATGTTTTCTGCCTAAAATACAAACACATTCCGTGCATATCTTGCAACATGAATTATGGTATTGTTTTCTTTTTTTTTTTTTTTCAGAACAACCTTTGTGTGATTAAAAGCACAAAATCAGGACAGAGAGAAAAAAGTTATACGGCAAAGAACATATTACCACCAGCCGGGTCATTAATGAGCATTTCTCATGCTGTCATGGCAACTATTATGGCCGTAATGTCGCTAATGGCATGAGAGACGGACTATAGGAAATATGTGAAAATTATTGTCACATTCAATTAAGATCCTTTCATGGGAACTCAGCTGCTAGGCCCGGAGGCCCCCCTCATTGATTAGCTATCATGCTCAAAGAAGAATAGAAAGGCCCTGTCGCGGAAGTCAACGACACGTCCTGGAAAGACGGCTGACCCTCGCTAGCAACCTTAATCAGTGTCATCGCTGACAATTTTTTTAGACAATCCCGCAGAGCGCACATTTCACATCAATGATTCAGTTAACAACAATAAGCCGATACCCAATAACCAATACAATTCCGCTTCTTCTGACTGATACCAATGTAGGTGTGTGAAAATGTACCAGTTGTAAACATTATATAAGGTGTGACTTATTTTTGTTTATCCTTAATTATGGATTTTTTGGATGGTGTGATTAATACTCCAGAGTGACTTATAGTCCGCAAAATATGTTTTTTTTTTTTCAATTTATGAATCAATAGTTAGGCACACATCCATTATATATCTTGCTTCCTTATTTTTGTCTAAAAATGCATCCAATCAAAAAGGGCTAAGGGATTAAGGGCTATAAAAAAAATGTAAAACGCCTTCTTCCAGGGGACCAGGAGTGTTCGACCAACTAAGATTAGTCCAAGAGTGCGACAACGGGTAATTCAGGAGGTCACAAAAGAACCTGGAATACACCCAACCAAGTGCGAGCCTGGCTGAGCTCAGTTGAGGTCAGTGTTCTTTATTACTCTAATTTAAGAAAGACGCTGGCCAAAAATTTGAACCATGATAGGGTTCCCAGCGAAAACTACAGCTGTTAAAACATAACAAAGCTTTGTCTTACATTTGCCAAAAAGCATCTTGATTATCCTCAAGACTTTTCGAGACACATACTGTGGACTGATGAGTCAAAAATTTAACTTTTTGGAAGATGTGCAGCCCTTTACATCGGGTTTTAAAATGGCACAGCCTTTGACGAAAAGAACACAATGTCAACAGTAGAGCAAGGTGGTAGCAGTGTGATGGTCTGGGGCTGCTTTGCTGCCTCCCGACCAGGGCAACTTGCTGTGGTTGACAGAATTATGCATTCTGGTGTTTACCAGAAGATCCAGAAGGTGATCGTCCAGCCATTGGTTTTTGCCTTCAAACTCAATCACTCTTGGATCACACAGCAGGACAACGATGCGAAACACACCAGCAATTTCACCGCTGACTGGCTAAAAAAATAACCCAAAATGAAGGTTCTGGAGTGGCCAAGTCAATGTCCGGATTTAAATCCAATTGAGATGCTGTTATGTGACCTTAAACTGGCAGTTCCTGCTAGGAAACCCTCCAATATGTTAGATTTGAAACACTTTTGCAAAGAGTTAGGCAAAAAAATTCCTCCACACTCTTGTGAAAGACTTGCTACCAATTATCGTAAACGTTTTATTTCTGTTATCGTTGCCAAAGGTGGCCCAACTCGCCATTAGATTTAGCGGTCAATTACTTTTTCACATTTAGCCGGATATGTTTGATATTGTATTGATCAGAATACCCCTTATGATGACACAAAACTTTGGTCCTCGATTTCCCTCGCCCGGACGCGGGTTACCTTCTGGAGCCAGGCCTGGAGGTGGGGTCCGCTGGCAAGCGCCTGGTGGCCGGACCCTTACCCACGGGGGCCGGCTGGGCACAGCCCGAAGGGACGATGTGGGACCCTCTTCCCATGGGCTCACCTGCTGTAGGAGGGGCCAAAGGGGTCGGGTGCGCAGAGAGCTGGGTAGCGGCCAAGGGAGGGGGTCGGTGCAGCGTCTGCCGTCATTCGGACCCTGTACCGGTCCATCGTGGTGAAGAGGGAGCTGAGCCGAAAGGCAAAGCTCTCGATCTACCGGTCGATCTACGTTCGTACCCTCACCTATGGTCATGAACTTTGGGTCATGACCGAAAGAACACGATCCCGGATACAAGTGGCCGAAATGAGTTTCCTCCGCAGGGTGGCTGGGTTCTCCCATAGAGATAAGGTAAGAAGCTCAGTCATCCGGGAGGGACTCGGTGTAGAGCCACTGCTCCTCCGCGTTGAGAAGAGCCAGTTGAGGTGGCTCGGGCATCTAATAAGGATGCCTCCTGGACGCCTCCCTCGGGAGGTGTTCCGGGCATGTCCCACCGGCAGGAGGCCCCGGGGGGCGGCCCAGGACCCGTTGGAGAGACTATGTCTCTCGGCTGGCTTGGGAACGCCTCGGGGTCCCGTCGGATGAGCTGGAGGAGGTGGCTGGGGATAGGGACGTCTGGGCTTCACTTTTAACGCTGCTGCCCCCTCGACCCGACCTCGGATAAGCGGACAATGGATGGATATTTTGATATTTTTTTATGTGTGCGTTAATAAATGGAATCAACTTTTCAAAACTGCAATTCGGTGCCACACTCACATTATCAAGTGTTAGAGAGAATACACGACCAAGTGGTTCTACTACTATAGAAAATTTAAAATATATTCTGTCGAGGGACATGAATGCTTAGTCTTTGGCCATGCGGCCAAGCTCTTCAGTGCCACACACTGCTAGAGAAGTGCCACAACCAAATTCTACTACCACTCCTCTAGAAAATCTAAATTTATTCCAATGAGACCGATAATGGCCAAGCCCTCCAGTGCCTTGCATGCAAAACCAAGTTTTAGAGTGGAGACCCGACTAAGTTGTTCTCCTACTTAAAATCAAATTATACTCCAATGAGGAATATACACTCATCTTTCTCAGAATCAATGTCAGCTGATTTAATACTAGAGCATTGTGTCAAGTGAATGTGGGCGAGCTCTCCAGTATCTCGCAGACATTATGGAGGATTGTAGGGGAAACATAAACAAGGTAAGCTACTTCTTGTATCAAAATGTAAATAAATGATAAACTTAGAGTTAGATTTAGGCGATGCATCTGATGATGGTAGTGCTCTCAGATGTCTCGTACACATATCTGAGTAGTAGATATGATACACGACCATGTTCAGATTCAGATTCAGATATACTTTATTGTCATTCTTGTACACGTGTATACAGAACGAAATGTCGGAAGTTGTGCTATTACTTGTATTAAAAATAGAAATATCTTCTTATGAGAAACATAACGTGCTTATAATCTTTAAATAGTGTCAGCTGATTCGAAAAGTTTACCTTGGTATCAAGTCACTGATAATTGCCGAAGTCTCCAGTGCCTCAAACCGAAAATGATGAGGTAGAGAGGCAACAAGACCAAGTTGTGCTAAACTTATATAGAAAATGGAAATATATTCTAAGAAGGAACATACACGCTCAGAATCGTGGGACATATGTCTGATTATGAGTTCTTCATTGCTTTGTGCACATTACTAATAGGTAGAGAAGACACGACCAAGTTGTGCTAATACTTTGAAAGAAAATAAAAATATATATTCTAATGAGGAGCATTAATGCCTAGCATGTTGGGCCATGAGGCCCAGCTCTCCCGTGCCTCGCGCACGTCACAAAGCTGTAAAAAGGAGACAACCAAGTTGTGCTACCACTTCAACTAAATATTCATTCATTCATTATCTGCATCGCTTATCGTTAGTAGGGTCGCGGGGGTACTGGAGCCCATCCGAGCTATCTTCGGGCAGTGGGCAGGGGACACCCTGAACCGGTTGCCAACCAGTAGAATATTTCTAACAAGTAGTGTCAGCTGATTTACATATTATAGCCTGGTGTCAAGTGACAGATTATTGCCGAGCTCTCCTGTGCCTCGTGCTCATTATGAAGAGGCAGAGAGGCGACATAAGCAAGTTCTGCAACTCATTCAATAGAATATCGAAATATGTGGAACATGAATCGTGGGCCATGAGACTATTGATGTCGAGCTTTCCAGTGCCTAGCACAAATTGGAGAGAGTAAGAAGGCGGAAACAACCAAGTTGTGCTAATACTTTGATAAAAAATTAAAATGTATTCTAATCAGGAACAGAGATGCTTAGAACAGGCATTGAGGGCTGAGTGAATATTATAGTGCGGGTTCAATTGTTCATTATTATGTTTTTTTTCTTCTTCTATCAATTCGATAATGTTGTTGTTGTTTTTAGTCATTATCAGTTTAATAATCATCAGCCTTATAATAATAGAATTATAAATGCTATGAGACGCTCCATGATGTTTGTTGGCCATCTTTTAGGAATTAAAAGCAGACGTGTAACCAACCGGGCTATTTAAACATACGTTTATATATCGTACAATCTGCTATTGAAATGAACAATCTAAAGCGTAACACCACCCGCACATTTGGAACGAGAGAACGTCAAAGGACAATTTCTTCTCGTCCGCATTGCTGGACGGGTTGTGTATTTGGATTAATAAGCCAACATGTCAAAAAGAACCACAGTCTATGTCGCAGTGCCAAAAGAAACCTTTTAAGTCGCAATATCTGCTCACTTCTATCACGTAACGACAAGAAATAACAGGTTATCCTTTTCATGCCTGCGGGGGTACGAGTACATTCTAGTTTTATGGGGGGACTCTTTCAGTTTGGGTTATCGTGACTGGGTGTGTGTGCAATACCAGGCAGAAGTTGAATGACTTTTCATATGCTGTCGAATGGGATGTGTGTCAGATTTTGGACTCTTACTTGGTTTGAGAAAATATTATTTGAAGGAAATTGTCAGGTCTATCAACTGATTTCTTTTTTTAATAAAGCACACAATGAGAGACAAGAAACATCAATTTCAGCTCATGAGATGTGAGTAGTTCAAGACCTGAATCTCTTCTGTCCAGCGTTTTGACAGCAATCCCTCGTTTGTCAGCAGGGTTTTGTTCCAGGAAAACCCAGTGAAAGACAAAATCCAGTAGAAACTTTTATTTCTTACAATTATTTTTCAATTAAATATTCTATCTAGGGTTCAGACGGGTGCTTGAAACCCTTGAAAAAAAGTTGAATTTTATTCTTGTTTTCAAGGATTAAAATGTGCTTGAATATTGGGTGAAGTGCTTTTAATGGCTAGCAATTGTTGCCATGTTTCCAATGAGTTTGCTTTAGAATGACACCGACACTGCTCTCTGGCATCTTAGCTTTGCCATTGCATTTTTTCTTCCCTCATGATTATTGGCAGCTGGCATTAGTTTGTATGGCATTATTCCCTGAAGTGTCATTGGCCCCTTTGGTTGTGACAAGAGGACATTCTACAACTACACAGGGCACTATGAAATGTGTATTACTTCAAGGATTACATATCAAAGATGGCCTTTAAATTTCAGAGATTAGATTGGGCTAGCACAACTTTAACAGGAGCAAATGAAAGACAATTGTGATTTTTTTTTTTTTTAATTACAATCAAACAAATAGTGACAAATAATGTATCTTTGAGCTATACTAATAATGAGGTAGAAAACTGTGGCGTATGCTCAAGTAAACTGTAATAAACTCCCGCCTGTGTGGCTAAACGTAACATACCGCAACACTGCCGCTGGGGTATACGATTGCACAAAGGTTTTTTTCCAACTCCCTTTAACAGTAAATTTAACTGTTCTTCTGAGCAATGTATTGTTTTTTTGTCAAATAACTCAGACTTAGAAAAGAGTAACTAACACGGACACATTCAAAAATGAAAGGTGTTAACAAGGACATTATTGAGTTCCTTAAAATCACATCAAGCAAACTCCATCTCATATCCATTTTAGCAAAATACAACTGCTTCCCTCAGGCTAAGGTTGAGCGTCTTGAGCAAGACTTCTCATCCAAGGGTGAAGAGAAGATCTAGAGCAGGACAATAGTCCATTCAACAGTAAGATCCCTTCGATGTTCAATGTTAAACTTTGAAGCAAAAACATGTACAACAATAATGACACAAATCAAAGCAACCGGTGTGTATGGTAAATTGTGTTTGAATGTCGGTAGAACATACAGAAATGAGCACAAGTATCTGATATATTACTTATGTTTGATACTAATATTAAATCATATATTTTATGAAATAGACTTAATTGCGATACGAAATTAAAAAGTGCCATCCTATTGGTGCAAGAAAATTGACAAGATACATTATCACAGTTTACAATAATAAGTTAAGGGTACTAATCTTTAATTGCTTTAATTGCCTCTTTCTTATTAATAATCCGATGACTGATTGGTCACGGTCATGCAACTGAGCAACAGTTCCTGTGCCTTCGTCTTTGATGATGGCAAGCTTTATTTCTATGGCCATCATGTTTTTGCTTCTCCCTTTACCATCACTTCAAGCCTTTGACCAATACCTAAAAAAGTTTGTCATAGGAAATTCTTAACTGACTGAATTGAGAGACTGGCATTGAGGGAGGGAGTTCATCCAACAACATAGCAGCATTTTCAAAATGCTGTGACGTCAGCCAGTAGCAGACCAGCACCATCTACGCATTTGACTAATAGCAGAAAGGCATCTCAGGGACGTAACTACTTAAAAATGGACCCAGTCTATGATTTTGTGAGCAGCAATATTATTTGTTGTAGAAAATAATAATAATAATAATAATAATAATATTAGTATGTGGCAGCACGGCGGCGCAGTGGTTAGCGCATGTGCGGCACAGTTCATGTCTTGGGAACCTCCTGCGTGGGTTCAAATCCAGCTCCAGACTTTCTGTGCGGAGTTTGTATGTTCTCCCCGTGCTTGTGTGGGTTTCCTCCGGGCACTCCGGTTTCCTCTCACATTCCAAAAACATGCATTTCAGGTGAATTGGTGGGTCCAAATTGTCCCTAGGTTTGAATGAGGTTGTTTGTCCCCCTGTGCCCTGCGATTGGCTGGCAACCAGTTCAGGGTGTCTCCTGCCCACTGCCCGATGATTGCTGGGATGGGCTCCAGCAACCCGGCGACCCTACTGAGGATAAGCGATGTGGCTAATAAGATGAGATGAGATATTAGTATGTAGTAATTAAATTATTTCGAAGCGCCTTTCGGGACACCTGAGGTCACTGTACGTATGAGTAGGACACAACAATAAACAAAGAGTAAAACAATCAAGTAATAAATAGCCAATACACGCATTATAGTTAAAAGGGCGGTGTGTGAGGCAGATGGTCAAAAATAGGTGTCGTATGATGGGTGTAATACCCTAATGAAGGGCCGAAAAAGCAACCTAACCTGGAAACATCTTAAAATGCTGTAACCCCGGCGATCTTCTGCACTGAAATACTTTAATGTAGGTCTACGTATTTTTTTCTTTTAAGCTTGCCATTTAGCATTGCAAAATTTAGGTTTGGAAAAAAATAATTATTCTAGCCGACGTTTAGCGATAAGTAGGTGAATTGGAGACGAATTTTGGCATCCAATTACACAATTTTGGTCGCGGCCGAGTGTTTTGGAAACTTTCCGACTGGATGTCTGCTGATGACGACCTAGTGAGTTTTTGCTTTGAGTGCCTCTATTTTTTTCATAATGTCAAGTGCCGATTGGTTACAACTACCAACTTAGTAAGGGTAATAATTCCTGTGCCTTTTTCGTGTTTATTGATGATTGCAAGCTTTGTTTCCCTGGTTATATTTTCTCATAACATCAATGAAAGTCATGGGACCCATGACTAAAGAAATGTACTTTTGTAATATCAAATAAAATCCAATGTATTTGTAAAGCAGACTGTTCAATTGATGAGGACCAAAGTGGCTGAATGCTACTTCACTGTAGGGTTTGGTACTCACCCTGGGAACAGTCAACAAGCTGCTGCCAGAAGACCTCAGGGACTGCGATGGCTGATATAATAAAAGCAAATCAGACGGATAAAATGGCCCAAGACATGTAAGATATTCAAAAACAAGTAAAATCACCATAACATTGATCCTGAAATATGAGGTTCTGAACTTGACAATGCGAGAGAAGGGCATTGTAGGAGGGAGTTTAGCTCATAGCAAATCAACTTCTTCTGGAAGCTCTGTCTCCAACCAAACGCAGACCAATGATGGCGACCAATAGGAGACAGCCATCATAAATAACTTTGTATTGTATATACCACAGCCATATCCCCCTAGTGGGAGGTGGCTAGAGTCATTTCTGATTCTTTTTGGGAGATTGATTCAGAGGAGGGGATTCCCAGCCCCCTCGCTCAACCCAACTGAGGTGTTGGGAGTCATTAGGTGACCAAACCCCCCAATTCCAACCCCTAATGCTGACCGCCAAGCAGGGAGGCAACGGGTACCAATGTTTAAGTCTTAGGTACAACTCGGCCGAGGCTTGAACCACAACCTCCCAGTCTCGGGGCGGGTGCCATACCCCCAAGGCCACCGAGCTGGTCAGCTAAAATACCATAAGGAGGGGCAGGAAAAACAACGTAACGTGAAAGCATCCAAATATCCTGGAACACAAGGAATCTACTATGCTCTTAAGTTCCAGGTAATTCTTGATTTTAAATATTGTCATTCAGCAAAAAAAAATGTGAATTTGGATTAAATGAGTTATTCTAGCCAACGTCTAGCGAAACTGTAAGTAGGTGAATTCCTATTACACGATTTTGGTCGCCGCCGAGTGTTTTGGAAATTTTCCGACTGGATGTCTGCGGACGAGCCAAGCAGCTCTTGCTTTGAGTGCCCCTTTTTTAATAGTATCAAGCCGCGATTGGTTACAGCCATGTACCTTAGCAAGGGTAACAATTCTTGTGCCTTTTTTGTATCTATTGATGATCGCAAGCTTTGTTACACTGGTTATGTTTTCTCTCCTCCCATCAATGCAAGCCATGGAACCCATAGCTAAAGAGAAGGGCATTGTAGGAGGGAGTTCAGCTAATAGCATGTCAAAATCTTATGGAAGCCCTGTTTCCAACGCAACGCAGACCAGCATCTTCTATGATGTCAACCAATAGGAAAAGGAGAAATAACTCTAAGCAAACAGACTGCAAAGTTAGAATTTTGTATCTTTTTGGGGCACACAAAACAATTTCTTGTTGATATAATATGGTCGGAAAAATACCATAATGAGGGGAAGAAAAAAACAACGTAATGTGAAAGCATCCAAGGATGCTGTAACCCTGGCAATCTATTGTGCTCTTAGGTTCCGGATAATTCTCGATTTTAAATTTCGCCATTTATCATTGAAAAATGTTCGCTCGGATAAAATAAACTACTCTCACCAACGTTTAGCGCTAAGTAATTGGAGATACTGGTCTGCGGCTGAGTACTTTGGAAACTTTCCGACTGGATGTTTGCTGACGGACTATTAATAAGTTCTTCTTTGAATGCGAGTGTGTGTCCAGAAGCGACAGCTTATGTCAGCGATGAGAGGAAAGTAGACCGGACCGGCGAGGCAGGCCACATAACTATTATTATTTGTTGAATGAGTATACTTGCTGCACTTGTTTAGAGAGACAGACGGACTTTTGGTTGGGAAGGTTTGGTGAATGCTGCCACCAGCACGTAGCCGTTTGTCACTCTCCACTCATTAAATCGTGGCCGGTCTCAGGCGGAAGGATTCAAAAGGGTGACATGCTTGGGCATTGTCAGTTCTTTGACATGTTTAATTTGGGGAAGTTGAGGTGGGACTAGGTTGATGCACTGCCGAGGGAAGAGAATAAAAACTACTGCAATGCTTGGGTTTCTATTCAGTTTTTATCATAGCGTCTCTACCAAGTCACTTTGATCATTAATAATAATTTTCAGTGCTAACCATTTGACTGAGACAGCCATGATTAAGGTAACCAATGACCTTCGACCGGCAATGGACTCCGGCGCTTCATCACTCTTGCTGCTGCTGGACCTTAGTGCTGCCTTTGACACTGTGGACCATAATATTTTACTAGACCGGTTGGAAAAATGGATTGGTCTCTCAGAAATCGTCCTCTTATGGTTCAGATCCTATCTTTAAAATGCGACGCACTGTGTTAAACATGGTGAAATTACATCTGAGCCCGTCAGTGTTACCTGTGGTGTTCTGCAGGGTTCAGTACTTGGCCCCCATTTTTCAGCATTTACATGCTTCCATTAGGTGATATTATTCGCAAGCATAATATCAGTTTCCATTTCTACACATATGACACTCAACTGTATCTTCCGATGGAGGAATATGCCACTAAACTGTGAAAATGTGGAGGCCTGCGTCACTGAGATATAAGAATGGATGGCACTCAACTTCTTACGCCCTAACTCTGAAAAGACCGACTTGTTAGTTTTTGGTCCATCTAAATGCTGTAACTTGCTCTCATAAACTGCCCTGAACATTGACAAATGTAATATCACCCAGAATGACTTTGTCTAAAATTTAGGTGCCATATTTGACCCCGATCTGTCCTTTCAAAGACACGTTAATAATATGACTGGAACATCTTTTTTCCATCTTTGGAACGTTGGTAAAATTCGACCTATGCTGTCTCATTCGGATGCGGAGATTATAATTCATGCGTTTGTTACCTCTTTCTCAATCACATTAATGCACTACTCTCCGGTCTCTCATAGTCCAAAATCAAGAGCCTTCACCTTGTCCAAAATGCTGCAACGAGGCTTTTAACTAGGACAAGAAAGTTCGATCCCACTACCCCAGTTTTAGCTAACCTGCATTGGCTCCCTGTTAGCTTAATGTGATTTTAAGGTTCTGTTGGTATTATGCATGTGCGTGGACTTGCTCCCTCATATTTTTCGGATTTAATTCCCCCCTATGTTCTCGTCCGGAGCCTTCGCTCTGAAAATGCTGGTCAACTAGTGATCCCAAGAGCGGAGAAGAGATCCTCAGGTTCGAGAATGTTCTCCATTCGGGCCCCGGTGCTGTGGAATGCTCTTCCATGATCTGCAACTTCAGTGGAAGTGTTTAAATATAGGCTTGAAACACACTTCTATTCAATGGCATATGAATAACCTATATTTTATGTTGACAATATCTGTGTACTATTTATTATTGCAACCTGGTCATCCTGGAAGGGGGATTACCTCATGTGTGGTCCCTTCTCAAGGTTTCTTCATTTTCCTCATGTAGACGTTTTTGAGTTTTTCTTTGCCCTCATGTAGGTTTTAGATCAGGGGATGGTTTAAAAATAGTGTTGTTTGCAATAACCTGTGGTCTGTGCAGCCCTTTGAGATTCTTTGTGATTAAGGGCTAGATAATAAACACGTCTTGATTTGACTTGAAATTCCTCAAAAGTGGGGTTCATACGGGTGCTTAAAATCCTTAAATATACTTGAATTTCAATGTTGTGTTTTCAAGAATTTAAAAGTGCCTAAATTCCGGGCGAAGTGCTAGTATAAGCTTGAAATTGTTGCCGTAATCCTCAACAAGTCTGATTGAAAATCAGTCTGACACTGGTCTCAAGTGCCTTATTTTTACAGTTAAACTTCTTCTTCCTTTGTGATTAACGGCAGCTCTCCCCTTAGTTTGTATGGCATTGTCCTATGAAGTACGGGATCTTTATTTTCTTTTTGGTGCTTCCTATATTTAAGACACACCTTTCAGTTGGACATTACAATATATTATATAATATATACATATTGGCGATCAATGGTATTTTTGTTATAATGTATATTACTGTTATCTTTTTTAAACTTGAATTAGTCCAGTAAAATTTGTATGTTTTGTAATGAGAGGACCACTGGTCTATATTATCAATCCATGCAGTTCAGTAAACAGTTTCCAAAGTTCTCGACATATTTCCTTACATTCCTCCCAATACTGAGCCCTCCGGACAGATGCAACCATAATAACAATCTGGTTATGCAGCAGTCACCATGAAAGAATTTCAAGCATCACAATTGCTCACTCCACATCCCCCCCGGACCCTCTGAGAACATCCTCATAAGATGCGCATTCCCTTCGTGGTCTTCAGCTGTGGTCTTTAAGTTGTCCAACCCTTAGCACCGCATTTCAAAAGCACAATGTTACAAAAATACTTCATTTATTTTTTCTGGCCGAGCTGAAAAACAAGTGGTTTTTTGCAAGCCACCCAATCAGAGGCCAGAAGAGCATGGAATTGGCATTCATGGTGGTCTTGTTTGATTTTATGAAATATACTTTGGCAAACTTTTCTGCTTGTTTTCACAGGCGCTTATCGCTATGTATGGCCACCCGTCTTTTTCCATCACGTCTACTTTAGGTGGACTAACAATAGACAGCACCTGCTGGTCATTACGGCAGAAATCGGACACCGTGGAGACCCCGACTTGCTCCTGGAAAGACCACAGAAGGGGTAGGGCCTGCTAGAAGCAAAAGTAACATGAGATTGTATGGAATCAAGGACACACAACCTTCATTTTTTTAACTTTCACTTGTTATGTTGTGTTACCATCTACAAATACACAAAAAAATATTAAATTATTATACATATATGATTTACTATTGGTTTCTCCCTAGAAATACTAAATAACAAAACGAGGCCAAAATTTGACCTATTTACGACCCGGATCGATATTTTTTGTCAAATCTACAATGGGTTACTTTCTAAAAATACAGTGCCAAAAACAAAACAAAATTAGTGACCAATGAACGACAATTTTGTTGTTGTACAATTGATTACTCTCTACAAATACTCACTAAATAACCACGATTTGGCCTAAAAGGGGCCAGTTTATTACTTGGATCAATTTTTGTACAATTGGCTACTTTCAAAATAAATACAATAAAGAAAATATCAATAACTAACATTTGTGTTATAATAATAAATAATACATTTTTAATACATTTTGAAATTAGGTTTTGAGGCACTTTTGTTGATTTGAAAATGCAATCCAGTCATTTTAAACTATCAAAAGGGGAACTATTGTTGAAAAACATGGTCAACAATATATACAATTACATTTTTTTCAAAATTTAAAATCAAACCTTGTCCAGAAAGCAGTCCTAAAAACTGTTTTGCAATTTGATCGATTCCTTATTAGACCTCCAGGATGATTATTTGAGAACTAAAAAGAAAAAAGAAAAAAACAAGCGCTCTGTTGAAACTTTTAAATTAACTTTCCTCTTACAAGTTGTATTTGTTTGCCATGCTTTTTTGGGAAAAATCTTGTATCCCTTCCTTTCTGGCACGAGAAAAGAAGCATTTCCCAACAGTGGTCTCCCAGAATCACAGAAACAAAAATGACTTGATTGGTTATTATCACTTGCCGGCTTAGTGCTCCCAATTAATTTACAGTCCGTCCACTTTACAAAAGCGAAAGACGTCTTTTGTCGTCTTCCGAAATCAATTTAGCAAAATGGCCTCTCTGGCCCACTCATTATTCGGCAACATGGCGTCGCCTTTGCAATTCTCTTGTAATCAAAAATGATTATTGATGTTTTCTACCGTCCCTCCGGCGAGGCAATTCATGAAACGTAATCGCAATAACTGTGTGCTGACAGAATATGTTGATTATGTGATTAAGTGTGCTTGTAATTGGCATTATTGTTATTTTTAGCTGCAAGTTAATTGCTAATGGAGATCCTAGTAATTGGATCTTTGAATGGAAGCACTGCAAATCAATTAGCTCCTAATAATTGTTGCAGAGTGTGATGTGAAATGTATTTATTTGGAATAATCAAATGCTTCTCAACCAGTTGTTTAGTAGGCTGCAGGAAACTGTCCATTACATAAAAAAATTAGTAGACCCCCAGGATGCGACATGAATCTTTCCTGAGGTGGGGATCACTAAATGAAATTGCCGTATCGTGGAGAAGGATATACAAACCTATGCTCATCCACTATTTATGTGTTTAGAATCCCTACTACCACAGATAAAACCTTTAAATTAACAATCTCTTATCCGTCGTCGGTGCACCACTTCCCTTGGTACTTATGTTTAATATATGTGTACAGTTTATGATAAAATAACATCATAAATAAATATAGGGACACATTTAACTTTGGTGTGATTTGACTTAAGCTGGTCCAGTAGAGTAGCAGGTGGATGCAGCAGGGGAGAAAACAACAGATACAAAATTAAACTGAATGTTCAACCTTCTGCTCTTTTGAGGAACTGAAGTGCCCTTAGATTAAATCACTTTAATCGCTTTGTTATGTTTTATTATAGTCTTGATTGTCGATTGGTTCCCGCAATGCAACTTAAGTTATCCATTGTCTCATTTTTTAATAATCATCAAGTTTTGAGAGTGAATAAATACAGTAGAAAAATACATCATTGCATTGCTGACTCACAAAGTCTTTACAAAGTACACAAAATTCTGAATGGATTGAAGAAATAGGCATTGTGGGAGGTAGTTCAGCCAATAGCATATCAGCATTCTCATGAGGCAAACAGATAGTAGACAAGAAACTTTACCAACATCGCCCAATAGCAGACAGACATCTTAGAGATAAAACATATGCACCCCACTACAAAATTTCAAAAGTTCTTGGACATACGATATGTTGTTTATGTATAGTGGGGGAAACTCTTTAAGAGGGGCTGGAGAAACATTGCATTCCTCTACATAAAGTGAAAATGGTATACGATTGGGATGCTGTATCCTGGAGGTCTACTGTAAGATTATTTACACATTTGGTAGGAAATACATTTTATCTTAACCGAAAATTTTATTCATTTATATGTACGACCATATTGAAAATTTTAAGAAAAATCAAGCAAAATCATTTGGGTTGAATATTTGAATTATCCTGATTGTCATTTGGGTAAGCGAGCGTGACAATTTGTGTTCTTTTTTGGTATTTACTTAAAGATCACAATATTTACTTCATGGTTATGTTTTTTCTTCCCCCTTTAGCGGCGCCCGTAGCAAATGAATAAAATATAGTATTCCCGGCTTCTTATGCAACACATGATATCCTGAACTGGACAGAGAGTCATACGTACAAAATTCGTAAAGTTTGAACAGTTTTTGGACAAAGTAATTTGTTCTTGATGTTGAATAGCTGGAATAATCCCGTGACAAAGGGCTGAAAGTATAAGTTGGGGACGCCATGATTTGTGGTTCTAACACATTTGTTTTTTTTTGCTTATTTGAATCAATTCTGTTTTATTTAAACAACATATTTACACCACTAAGCGTCACTTTAATCGGCTTTAAAAGTCCAAACATGACAATTACTGCCAAGGTTGGATTTGTATCCTAACACCGTTCTGAATCGTGTGAGTAACGGTCTCACCCGACACAAAAAAGAGCCTGTGATGTGTCATTTGACAGGGGACTTGTAATGCTATCAGACGGAGGCGTCAGAGTGATCAGTCTCTCTCACACACAAACACAGCGTTCCTCTGTCTCCTTCCCGCTGATAGAACAGGCCCATTAGCATTCGGCTATCTCCTTCCTCAGCTCCAAGATGGAAAGAGCGTGATATCTGCAGCACCGATCCCCCAAGCTCTGGGAAAAATCAGACCCTATCAGTCATTGGATCCCTTCCTCCAGACAGGAGCACGAGTGGGGAAACGTAGAAAAGGGACGTTGAAAGGCAAGTTGGACACCTATGAGAGTTGCGGAAAGAGGACGAGCAAAGGGGAGCTGTCAAAGCGGGATTATATAGTGGGATGAAAAGAAGAGAAAACGTGCGCCCGTCTTGATTTCACGTACCGCAACTGCTTGCGGAGACAAAGAGCGCCACTCAAAGCTTCCCGAAGTCTAACAGAAACGATTTCCGTCTTCCAAGCTAAGGAATATATGTTTTTCATAGTGTCAGCTCATCTTTTTTTATACATTGTTGACACACATGTCTGCCTTTGTTCATAAGGATTCACTGTTTGATGCACAAGACCTTGGTAATTGATGGTATGCACAAAAGGACATGGGTGGTGCTAGAGTTCTTGCCCCTCTTTTTAAAAAGGGCAATAATGTTTTAGTGTGGTGCCTAATGGTATCAAATGCCTGCTCTGTTCAAGATAACTCACTTATTGGATTTACGAGACCATGCGAATTGACGGGTTGCACTAAAAGACATGGGGTGGTGCTAGTTCGTGTCCCTCTTTTTGACCAGCTCAGTAGCCTAGATGGTAAGGCGCCCGCTTTGAGACTGGGAGGTCGGTGGTTCGCGCCCCGGCCGAGTCATTCCTAAGACTTAAAAAGTGGTCGGCGGCGCCCTCTGTTGGCTGCGGCAGCATCGGCTCGCTACAACGAGTCAGGTGCAATCGACATTTCGTTCTGTGTACATTGTTACACAGAATGACAATACAAGGAAATTATTATTATTATTATTATTATTATTATTTAAAAAGGGCAATAACGTTTCAGTGTGGTGCCTTATGGAATCAAATGCCTGCTCTGTTCACAACAACTCACTTTTTTGTTTTAGGAAACAATGGGAATTGATGGTGTGCACAAAATACATGGGGTGGTGCTAGTGTCAGGCGGGACGGAAGGAAAACTGAGATCACTTGCACTCGTTTCTCGTTTTTTATTGGAAGGAAGGAATGACAAGACGTAAATCTTTGATCCGTTGTTTGACGGATTGTCGAGACTTGACAGGCGGGTGAAGGCTTGGCGGGAATGGTCGTGGACAGGTGTAGTCGTCGTGTTGTTGGTTGGGGCTGGAGAAGAAGGGCGTCGTTGTGTTCGGAAGAGAGATCAGGAGTTAGGCGGGCAGGGCAGGTCGTAGGCAAATTCGGAAACGGGTCGGCAACAGAGATCAGGTAGAAAAACAGGAGGCAGGCAAAGAGTCGGAGGTACGGGCTTTCTGAGCAGATGGCAACAGATCGCATAGTACAATCGGACAAAGTGTTACCGGAAGCTGGGGATTTAAATGTACAGGGTGCGCCAATCAGCTGTCCTGGCTGTTGGCGCCAAATCCTGAACACAGGTGTTCCCGATCCGGGTGATTGTGACAGCTAGAGCTACCGCCCGTCACCTTTTTTGTTTTAAAAAGGACAAAAAGAAATGCTTTGGTGTCTCATAAATGTCTGCTTTGTTCACAACTAATAACTTTTTTTTCAATGCAAAAGAGTACGGTAATTGATGTTGTGCACAGAATGACATGAGATGGTGATAGAGCTCCCGCCTTTCACAAATGTTCTCACATTTTTAAAAAAGCCGCCTGACATTAATCATATGCCTCCTATAAATTGTTAGCGTACTGCAAAAATGAGCCAATACACATAAAGCTGTTTCAGCAATTAAACTATAGTTTGCGCGCCTTTTATTTTGGTGTCTTTAAGCACAATTTGAAGTTCGCGTGAATCACAACGGTGTCATCAAGATGTTTCTGTGGCGGCGAATGAGTGACTTGGTTTTAGAGGAAGTGTCTGTCTGGCATCTGATGGAGAGAAATGAGTCAAGCACTTTGAAGTCGGCCAAGCCGTTAGCTGCCGTCGCTAGGTTTTGTTCAAATAGCTTCTGGCTGTGATTAGATGAGACGTTTTTTTGTACGGATAAGAATTGCCATCGAAAACAGGATAAGCATACAGGTTCAATATTTTCAGGGAATCCTGAGGATCATGAATAAGTCTTATCCCATTGGAGTATTTTTCAACTAAGATTTCCCATCTAATAACTGATAAGTAGGTTATTGTTAAAAATGTTTAGGCATTCCAGGAGAGCATAACAACAGAAGAATAAAAATGTACCCCATTGACAGGGGATCTTGCTCATGTTTGCTAGTAAAACTATAAAATGTGTATCATATTGGGCAGATGCTAAAAAATATGTCTCATTTAACAAACAAATCTATCAAGATTTGCTGTTCAAAAACTGATAAGTAAACCAGGTTCAATTTCTTTAGGTAATCCAGAAGAGCATAAAAAGAGAAGAAGAAATACATACAACATTGACAGGAGTTTTTATTCATTTTTTCCTAATAAAACTACAAAAATTATATATCGTATTGGGCTGTTGCTAAAAAAAATATATGTCAAAAAAAAAATCTATCAAGATTTGACATTTCAAAACGGATAAGTAAACAGAAGTGAAGTTTTTTTTTAGTTAGTCCAGAGGAGCATTCACTGCACACAAAAAAAGAAAATCATACCCTGGTGGCAATTTTTTCTTATGTATAGGCTTGTTTTTTTATTATTATAATATCTATATATTTATTTTCGAAACATCTGGGTTTTTTTTTTCACAAACTAGAAACATTGTGATTAAAACAAATCGTTTTGTATCGGGTGGGCGCAGAATGAATTGTATCATAGACATCTAAAACAAAAATCTACCAACATTTGGTATTTAGAGACTGGTAAGTGCTTAAAAATGCATAAGAGCAATCATTAAATACAAATCAAATGAATAAATATATATATAGTATATATATTATGTGTTCGTGTCTGTGTGTGTGTGTATATATATATAATGTGTAGATAGATATATTATGCCATCGCCAGGCGACTTTGCTCAGATTTCTGGGCTTTCATTCATTTGACACTCTTCAGTATAACTCTGATCATTAAACTGAGTATTTTTGACTCTCATCAGACTCATGTGGTCAGGGCACCTGATTTGGTGGAACACATTTGTGATACAGTGTCATAGTCCTAGACTCCATCCCCATCAAGTAAATCTTCTAAAAAGGCACAAAATTATGGTAATTGCATGATACCCACAGCCCCCACCTCGCCCCCCCTCCCCCTTTGCCGGTGCTTGTTCCTTCCCGCTTCCTTCGTAAACTAAACTAAATGAGAGTGAGATTAACAGAGACAGAATGTAAACTATGGACACTGACATTTATTGTCTAAATAATCAAGGGAGGGGGATTTGGGCGGCATTAGGTCAGGAGGTAGAGCGGTCGTCTTGGGATCAAGAGATCGCAGGTTTGATTCCCGGCTCCTCCGTGTTATATGTCGAAGTGTCCTTCGGCAAGACACTGAATACCTTATGCCCCTAATAAGCAGGTTGGTGCCTTGCATTGCCGCTATTGGGGTGTGAGTGTGTGTGTGAAGTGTGAAGCACATTGTAAAGCGCTTTGGGAGGTATTCATTGACTTAAAAAGTGCTATATACATGCAGATCATTTACATTTACCATTGAACTCCCAAATTATGGTAGTTGTTGGTGTGCTTAAAGAACCCTCCCACCCCCAACCAATACATTCCCAAAGGCCATAGCAACACCAGGACATGCTATACCTACCTTCAGCCACAGCACTCGCCAGAAAACTGTCCCTGTATCCCAAAATAACCCCACCAGGCAACCAATTGAGTGTTTTTAAAACAGTTTAAGTTCAATGTAACAGGTTAAGCTCGATACATTCTGTGATGTATCACAACGACAACAGTTTTCCGACTTAATGATCTCACTGCAGAGGCGTTCCATGCGGCAGGCATTTGCAAAATATACATGTAATGATGTGAGGGTCCAATTAGAATACTATTTAATTCCCAGCGGCGTTTGCTACCTGTAACTCTTTCCTGACTTGGGGAAGCTTCCTAAATGGCGCAGGGAACTCCACGTGAGGCCATGTAGTGTTTTAAGCTAACGTCTTCTGTCCCAGAATCAAGCCAGCCATTAGCAATTCCCCAATGTCGTACATTTTCTATTAATTAAGCATAATTGGCTTTTATATATTTATTTCTGGGACGCTGCCAATGAGAAAAGTGAGATTAGGCAGAGATTTGCATGTAAAATGTAGGAGCTTCATTACGCTACCTTGGCATAGACGGAATTGTTCGCCTGCCCGGGGGGCGCCCAGATGGCTCTGTATGTTTGCTAATTTGCTCTCCTTTCAAGGTCATTAGTTCTGTTTGAGAAATAATCGAAAGGTTTTTTAGGGAGGTGCGGAACTCTGAATGTTTTTTTGAGGCGGTGAAAGTTTTGTTGAAAGAGTGGGGATAGACAGAACCGTTAAACAGAGAGGAAAAACAAAATGTCATTCCATCAAAGTACTTAAAAACCCTGTGGTCATGGCAATCCAAACTTACAACATCTCAACTTTGTTGTTGAATATGTTTTTGGGTACTTCTTTATGATCGTTAACTCACTACACGACATCAACAAAACGTTTCTTTAGCTTTCCAAAAGTATCAAATTCAAACTTTGCTGTGTAGGTCTATACAATGCTATTGGCTGAGCTAACTCTCACAATGCCTTTCTCTTCGTTCAGTTCAGAATAGATAAAGATAAAAAACAACAATATTGTATTGCATACTCACAAAGTCCAATCCTCGATTGATAAGGCCGGATTCCTGAATGAAGGTAGCAATTTGTGTGGCTTCTTCGTCGTTCTTGATGATCGCAAACTCCATGGTATTCGTGTTTTTTTTCCTTCCTTTAGCATCACTGCAAGCCTTGGGACCCATAGCCAATTAGTATTGTACAAAAAAAGAGTACAGTCTCGCAATCTTGCAACGTCTTCACATGAGATTCTGAATTCGAATAAAATAAAGGCGTTGAGGGAGATAGTTCAGCCATTAGTGTTTCTGGATCGTGTGACACAAACTAATAGCAGACCAGCATCTTATACAACATAGATCAATAGAGGAGATGTAACTTGTCCTATTTACAAACACAACAATGTTTCAATTTTATATGTTTTTCAGCACGGAAAATCATTTGATGATGTCCTTTAGTGCAAACAAAAGTGGGGAAAACAGTGGCAGATTTTTTTTTGAGAATCTACTGTATCATATTTTGATTTTAATTTAATTTATTTTTTCGTATCCGGTAAAGGTAAAAAAGCCATGGCTGTACGTAAAAGTGCTGCAGCCTGACTGGTCCAGAATCCTCACCTTCTTCTTCAACCTCAGCACCGGTGACTAAATCAATTTTTCAAAGTGCGATATTCACCTTTTTCTCTTCTCTCGTCTGACGGCTCCTGTTTAGTTTCCTCGTGCAGGAAATGAATTTTGACATAATGGATTTCTGCCCAGCGCTAAATAAACAGAGGGTGCGGGCACGGCGCTTAGCGCAAAGTTCAACTGCTTTGTTTGACTCTTTGGCATGGCCGTCACTCAATCTAGATTGTAAATAATATCTGAAATTGCGCGTAAGTCAATAGATTTTCAGAAAAATATTTGCTTGTCAAGGAGCGCTGGAAATCTTGCTGCAATTTGTATTTTTCATTCAATGCCAAGTTTTGTATTAAAGACACATGTGCTCAAAGTGAGCTGGTGAAACGTGAATGAATGGTTGAAAGGCCCGATTCAAGCCTTTCCAAAATGTCCGTTCAAATAATGAAACGAGGCGTTGGATAAAACAGATCGTGACTATAAATGTAAATGCACGGTAAACAATTTGAAAGTTCATGGAATGTGTATATATGAGCTTATTAAGCATTTATTTCATCAACTCATCAAACATAGGCTTGACTTAGTATCCCTGCTTCATAACCAAAACATATGAGTTCTGATTAAACAAAACTTGCAAGTAAGACACATTGTCTATGTTGGGAACACTGACTAATTTCAAATGAACAAAACTTTAAAGGAAAAGGACGCAGGGGACATATTCTTTCTGAGATAGGACCACTTCATTATGTTCAAACACAATATGTAAATACAGTAACTCGGTCTAGTTGAACAAAAACAAGAAAGTCGGACAACACAGAATATCTTGGGACACACGGTCTGATTATTAAAAAAAAAAGCATGAACGAAGACACAGATTATGTTGGAACACTAACCATCTTTAACTGAACTATAACATGAAAGTAAGACTAAGCAGAATATGTTGTCTCTCAACCCTAACTGAACACAAATATAAAGGTAGGACAATGCATTTAATGATGGGACACAGACCTCTCCAAACCGATCAATAACATGAAAATAAGACTACACGGTATATTTTGGAACAGTAACTAGCTCTGACTGAACAAAAACTTTGATGGAAGACAACACAGAGTATGCTAGGGCACCAACCAGCCCCAACTCAACAACAAAAAATGAAAGTAAGACAATGCAGAATATGTTGGGAACCAAGTATAACCAATTAACGATCCTGTACAATTCACCTAAATGTGTGTTTTGGAGTAAATATTTTACAGGGTTGGACTCATTAGACTATTGCAGTTGTAAGGAGCCATGGTTGGGTACTTTCTTTGAATTTGGTGGCTGCAAGACAATATCTTAAGTGAGTCACATCGGCTTTATAGTTTCCATGTATCTTGACTGATCATGATGTTTCTGAGATGAGTATATTTTGAAAGAGTCATTGTGTCTTGAATTAAGCTTTTCAATGGTGTGTGGCAAATTGCAGTGGCTGCTGACATCATAGACACATTTGTTAATCAAAAATCCCAGCGGCCCGCCGTCTGAACGATAAGGGGTTAACTGAACAAAACTTGAAAGTCAGACAAATCAGAATATGCTGGGACACTAGCTCTTACTTAGAAAATCCATGAAAGTAAGGCCTGTAGAAAAAATGAGAACACGAACCAGTTCTAACTGAGCAATAACATGGAAGTAAGACAAATCAAAATATGCTGGGACACAAGCTCCAACAAAACAAAACTTGCAAGAAAAAACACTTTGGTATGTTGGGGCAGATTGAGAGCACAGTGACAATGAGACCATGAGCATCTAATGCATGCAGGCTAACTTGCTGTAACCAAATAAAACATAAAACGTCGAACATACCGGATATGTTAAAACATGAACCTGAACTGAACAAAACTTGATAGGTGCATCAATGCAAGGTATGTTGGGATAAGATTCTCCTCTAACATAAGAACAATTCATAAATAAGAGGACACAGAGAACATACTCAGGCATTTATAGAATAGCCAAATAATGCTTTAACACCAATCAGCTCCAACAGAACAAAACATGAAAGGAGATAACACCAACATTCCCACACATGAACAAAACAAGAGTAACATGATAAAAAGATTATTAAATATAATGAAAGGACACAGGTTGACTAAGTACATAATTTTCCTTTTGTAATAATTGAAGGAAAAACAATTGATCCAGTTGTCTCTGACGAAAAAGTCTTTGTCGCCAAAAATCAAAGCCGTGTCAGCAACTTCAGCGCTTTGAGCGAAACGTCTCGCCAGGGGAATTGATTTAAAAACCCAAGAAACACAATAGGATTTATTAACTGGAGAATAAGAGCGATAGCCGGGGCCATCTATCTTCCCACAATACCCTCCTTTGTGCACCCGATAACTCCAAATCGGCGTGTCAAATTGTCCGTCTCGCCGCATAGACGATTGGGTCTCATCGGCCCCTATGTTTCATTTCATCACCGAATAGCCCAGTGAAAAAGTTTAATCAGGCTCACTATTATTGGGCATATGGAGCGAGTAGACATAGAAGAAAAAGAATCGCTTTTATGACTATCTAACTGCAATTAGTTTAACCCTTTTATCTGCCGCCATTTGTAACGCTATTTGAAACGTTTCGCCGAGCCTGTAAAAGTAAAATTGATACAGCAAGGGAGATAGCATCAGCCTTGCCTCTGTTTCCTCCTATTGTCTGGAGCTTTAATTTGAGTGGTGTCACTCATTGATGTACTCAATATAGTAGACATACGACATCAATCCCTTCTTGGGTATTATCACAAAGTGAAATTAACGTATCGCAGGGGTACAAAAACCGGCAGTGATGCATAGCTTGTAAATGGAACAGAATTTATTGTCACGGCAACCATATTTATTCGTGTATAATGTTTGAGATCTGAGCAATGATCAATCAATTGATAAATATTGCAGAACACAATTACAAAACATCGGATACTCGAAGCTCCGGTGCACGTTATATAGGAGTGTTAATTATACACAAAAAAATACAGTAGAAGCAAAACAAATTTAAAACCTGCACTCTTGATGGTGCAAGAACATTTACACGATAAAATACCACAGTTTAAAATAATCCCCCGTAAATATGATACTATAAAAAAAGTTATTTTGAAAAAGAAAATATATTCATAGAAGGGAATCATCCCTAATGTGCCCCCCCAAAAAAGAAACATTTAAAGAAAAAATAAGAGTAATTAGAATTACTTGTATAATATATGTTAATTGGATATAATGATAAAAAAATGAAGGAATATAATGTAATGGCTAATTACCTATTATCTTCTTTTAGTGTTGCTTTACTTGACCTGGTTGAGTGGTGTAATGGGTGGATGCAGCATGGTAAGTGTTTGGTGGTTACTTTTATCACCTTCTTATTTTTAATTGGTCTGCCTTTACAGTTTTAGTGAGGGACGTGATTCCTGTGCCCTCTTTGTATTTCTTATTAATCACAAGTTTTGTTTCTATGGTTGTCATACTTCTCTCTTAAGCGTCGTCACAAGCATTAGGACCCACAGAGAATAAACACAGCTCAACAAAATAAAGTATTGTGTAGCTAAATAGCATTAGAATAGATTCTGATCTGCATGGATAGAGAGGCATTGTGGGAGGGAGCTCAGCCTATAGGCAATTTCATAATGCCTGACACATACTTTTAGTTTTTTGTATATATTTTTTTGCCACACTGTAAAGTGAAACAGTTTTAGGACAGAAAAGGCACATGGTAAAGCGAAAATGCTGTAAAGCGGGGTTTCCATATCCCTGCGGTCTCCTGCATACAATAAACGTCACTTCGCGTGTACGACAAATCTACATGGAATCATTTTGTCACGTCAGTGTGTCAAAAAAGAACTGCTGCAAACAATGGCATGCGGCTCAAGAAATAGAAAATTAAATGCTCTCCTTCCACGTAATAACAATAATAAAATAAATTCTGAGGCATTAGCATACAGTGGGGCAGGAAGTGGATAATGAAGGTATCAGAAGGATCTTTTTGTCTTGGGGATTAAGGCTTTCTTTTCTTAAAAGCCATTATTCAACACTGGCTAATGAACATTGGATTAGTTTGCCTTGCTTTTGTCTTGTCTTCATTTTAATTGGCGGGTTTTCACATTTCATTTTTCTGCAGTCCAACTAGTGAACTGCAAATACTTAATTATTTTAATTGTAACTGTGTAATTGGTGCTGTGAGAAATAATCAAGAATCACATTATTGGAAAGGATATAAACCAAGGGTCAAAACATGGTTCCCCGACCCCTATGAAAACCCTAAAAACGCCTGAGAAGCCCACAGACTGTTTCTGAAAATAGCTTTTTTTGTTATTTGCGGGGGAATGGATTTTCTAACCACCTTCAACAGTTTTTTAAACCCTACTTCTAATAATTACAACCTGGTGGGGATATTTGATCAAACCGTGCAGTTCCTTTTAGTCGAGCCACAATTTCGTGCCTAAAGAGCCTGAACAGAAAAAAAAAGGTTGCTTGTCCAGGCTCCGTGCTCACCAATAATTAACCGGGGATAATGGATGGTGGGGAAGACAGGACATTTCATTTTTGGCGTGCTATAACGGCACGTCTCAGCGACTGAGGCAAAAAAGGTCTCTGCCAGCCTCTACTCTCAGCAATAGTCTACCCTAGATAATGGGTCACAGTCAAAACAGTATGGCTCTTGAAAAAGCCGACCTGGGATAAAGGATCTTGGCCACAAAAAAAACAACAACAAAAAAAGCGCTCTGCTAGCCCGTGCACGCAGC
This sequence comes from Urocampus carinirostris, assembly GCF_059441175.1. Taxonomy (NCBI): domain Eukaryota; kingdom Metazoa; phylum Chordata; class Actinopteri; order Syngnathiformes; family Syngnathidae; genus Urocampus; species Urocampus carinirostris. The sequence goes on along the minus strand of NC_142353.1, from coordinate 27,594,445 downwards.
AATACTCAACAGCGGCCATAACATAGCATTTTATTTTAGGCTGACCAGAACGGCACTCCTCCTGAAAAAAGTGCCTTCCACCAGTCCCCGCTCATAGCAAAATAGGATTTGGGGTACTGTGCATTTCATTTAGGCAAAATGGCAAAATAGAGGAGGCACCAGACCCGACAATAGTGCACTCAGCCAGACCCGGCTCACAGCAATATCTGATTAGGGGTAATGGATCGCGGAATATTTTTCAAGCCCAGTTTTTTTGAGGCTACAAAGTATGAAGCAAAAAGTAGTTAGGGATAACCGCATCCATTTTTGGGATATTTTAGGTTTAAATGGACAGTAGAGTCAATAGTGAGCAGAAAGCAGGTGGGGTAAGGGTATTTTGATCCGAAAAAAAAAAGTCACACACTCATATTCGCCGTAGTAAAATAAAATTGAGCATAAATTAAGCTATGCCGTACTAAGTTTAGCACCATCTAATGGACTCTAGGGAGGAATGGACTGCATGTCACATGCGTGTTTTGAATCAAAATGGCTCAACTGTTAGCTCTGCAGTGCTAGCATATACATATTAGCCTGAGTCCAGCCTGTGGCTAACAAAAACGTGGAAGAAGAAGGATAGACAAACTTTTGATAAAATGTCATGTTGGTAAAAATGTGTCAGAGCTTCTGTTTTAAAATCAACATCCTCTTTTTCCAAGAAACAGAAAAGCAATTATTGCCCCTAAGCGAAAGCCAGCTTCACATGGCTCCCCTCACTTTAGAAGTAAGCACATGACATCATCGTTTTTTCTTTGTTTTCGGTTGAAACTTTGATGCATGTGTTAGAAAATCAATCAATCTTTTGTCCAACAAGTAAATACTATAGCCGCTCAACGTGTCACGGTCGCCATGGCTACCAGTCTGCCGCGCCCCCGAACTCAGCTGCAGCAGATCAGCTGATTGCTGGTCTGCTATTTAAGGCTGGATTTTGGGTTTGGCGGGCGCTGGCTCATTACACAATCCCAGGTCTGTTATGCCTTGTCCTGTTTTAGGTTTAAACATTTTCCGTCTGTTATGCCTTGTCCTGTTGAGTTCGTGCCGGAGGAACTCTGTATTGTTCTGTTTTGGTCCCGGAGTATTGGGCGACTTTTATTTTGTTAAATAAAACTTATGATCGTCAACGCATATGAGTTCTCCCTTCCTGCCTCCTGCCTCCGTTCTGGTCCGGTCACCCCTTCCCTCCACCACGCCTCGTGACACAACGTCATTTTTTTAGATATATTCTCTGCATGCTTTCGACGAAAGAATTTACCGCTTTCTTTGCATTCTATCGCACCTGTTTCGGGGGAAATCTTCTTAGAGGGCCGAACGTGCAGATTCGATTGGTGCACAGGTGCAATAAAATGCAGGCATCAATTTGGTGACAGGCTGTGGGTGGCGGGGAGGACCGATTGTGTCAATGGCAGCCATTAAAAAGGACCACACACCCCTCCAGTTTGCGGCGGGGCATGATGGATGATTATCTCAAAGTGTGACAGGTGCTGCCAGGACGGGGGTGGGCTTTCGGCAGGGGTTGGCTCACCTTTCACGGCGTATCTTGGTCAATGCTTTAACACCCCACTAACATGACTCTATTGACACACTCCAGAAAGCGTCTGCCGGCTAATGACTGTCTAAGTACCCCCACCCACCCTCTTCCTTCCTCGATCCCTCTTTCGCTCTCTCCTCCTCATCTCCCCGTTATCCTCTTTTGCTGACAGACCTCTCTCGCGTACAAGCCATTAAAGGGGAGACGCTCGTAAGCATTGTTTGGGAATGCGTCCACCAAAATCGTTCCAGGTTTCAAAATGTTATGGATTTTAAGAGGTGGGAATCGTTCAGTAAGGTTAATGGAATTGGGAGAAAAGTTTACAGGTTTGGGGGAAACTTGGGGAGAAGTGTATTTTTTTTCTGCACAAATAATGATATTATTGTATAGCTCAGCCAAAAAGGTAACAAAGGTTTTCATGCAGTATAATGTTATTGAAATTCATAATGAATACAATAGATATTTTATCAATAAATCACAGTATCAGATTCAAGACTTTTTCAATCTACTCATTTTATAAAATTGTATTTTTCTTTTAAATTTCTGCAATAATATTGTACTTTTTATATTTCACTATGTCTTTTTACACTTTTAGTAAAAATCCCAAAATATATTTTTAAATGTGTTTGAAAACTATTTTATATATATATATATATATATATATATATATATATATATATATATATATATATATATATATATAATTAAGTTTTTTCCTTGTATGAGCTGAAAGTGTAGGGAGACGGCCCGATCTTGGTAGGTATGCTGTGGTATGATACTCCTTTCATTTCAGTATTATTGCTTGCACAGTGCTCCTTGGGATGTTTAAGCCTTGGGAAATCTTTTTGTATCCAAATCCACCTTTAAACTTCTCCACACCAGTATCTCGGACCTGGCTGGTGTGTTCTTCGTTCTCCATGATGCTCTCTGCGCTTTAAACAGACCTCTGAGACTATCACAGTGCAGATGCATTTATACAGAGACTTCCATTTATTATTGTTGGTCATTTAGATCCACATTGAATCATTCAGAGATCCTCACCTCTGGACAGAATTTACTGCAGCTGAAAGTAAAGGGGGTGAATAATTTTGCACACCCACTTTTTGGTTTTCTTATTTGTTAAAAAAGTTTAAAATATCCAATAATAGTTTTCCAACCCACTGTATATATATATATATATATATATATATATATATATATATATATATATATATATATATATATATATATATATATATATATATATATATATATATATTCTAACATAGTTTTCATAATTGTAAATCATGTATACTGTATAAAATATTTGATCAATTCTTTATCTGATCGGATTCAAGTTTTTAAACCAGCAGTTTTTACTGAAATGTATAGTTTCTGTCTCTAAAAATATTAGTCAAATATATATTTAACGTGAAATATCGGACCCGATACCTACATTATACTGTATAACCAAAACAAAGCCAATAAATTGGTTTTCAACACAAGCACTACTCTGCACAGTCCAATAAAAACAAGAATAATTTCATATACCTTGACGTCTAAAGTACGAGCAGCCGCTCTTAACTTATTTTGGCCTTATATTGTTTTTGCTTCCACTTTGTCGCACGTGTGCTATTGCACATGTTTTTTCCATTTAAGTCTGCCAGAATTAACTGCAAATTAAGGACAATTTCACCTTCTGAAAATTCAAATGGACTTTTTTTTGAGACAATTGTAGGAGGCACTATATAATAAGCAGCGGATGTCAAATGGACGCCAGCCAACGCGTGCAAAGGCTGCCAATTTTGAGTTAAGCGTCTTGGCCCATGAGGCACGGAGCAGGGCTATTTTCTTTGCCAGAAATCACGACACATTCTCTGTGCTTGCTGAAATCTTGTCATTTGCGTCCCCGGACTGGATATAACACTTTGGGTTTTAGATTACAGGACAAATTAAAGACTGTCACATTGTTTGGTTTGGCTGCAGTTTAGTTGCTATTCATATTTGTTATCTGTTTATTTATTTATTTTAAGATCATTTTGCGACAAACATCACATATTGAACAAATCACCTGAAAAGAAAAAGGATTACAGGTTGAAACCAAAGGCTTATAAGAGACCTGTACATGTAGCCGCTTTGGATGCTTTTTCCGTCATTTAAACAAATTATTATATTTCACATCACTTTAAGACAAGTCTTTTTTTTTTGTACAGCAAGAAGTCTCAAAGGGCTGCATAGACCACAGATTATTGCAAACTGCAGACTACTAATACACCATCCCCTGATCTAAAACCTACATGAGGGCAAGGAAAAATTCAAATTTTACAGTCATCAGTTAATTCATTTAATGATTGTATTGTTAAAATCAAAATATATGCAGTATTTTACAATTTCTGAGATTTTGTTTTTTCTTTTATTTGTCAGGACCAGAACAGAGACAGGACACACTCGCGTAACGTTTCTCACATTTTTATTGGTAAGAAGGGAAAGGAGCGCACACACGATCCAGAAATCGCTGGTCACGGGGTGTAGGTTGCTCGGACGTGAAGGGGAACTTCCATGGCGAGCGATGGCGGTGTCGGGAACTGAAAAAAAAAACGGGTCAATGGCATGGGTGAAGAGCAAAAACGTGATCTGAATCAAAAAACGAATCGTTATACGGGGCGGGAGAACAGACGTGGTTGAGATCAAAACAGGTCATAATTCAGGACGGGAGAGCAGACGTGGTCTAGCTCAAAACGGGAGACTTACAGGACCAAAAAAAAACAGGACAGGCGAAAAAGGGCTTACCGTGTAAAAACAGAATCGCAGACAGACTGACAAAAGGGGAATGACAGGACAGAGTTAAAAGCTGACAGGGAGCCAATCTGTCAACAAGCTGCAGCTGGCGCCACACGGGCGGGGCAAATTGGGCGCCATGGCAACCGTGACATTATTTTGCTTTTTTTCACTTCATTCTTTCCCTAATTTCTAACAAAAATGTAATGCATTAAACCTAAGACAATTTGGCATTTTGTCATGATTTCTGAAATATGATTCGACGTGTGCCAAAAGTGCAGGTTATGAGGGCCCGGGGGAGTCTCAGTGATAGCCTGCGCCCATCCCCCACATCTTTGGATTTTTTGCAACTCAGATGACGTCAGCTGACGTCAGCCTGAGAAAGGCATTGTGGTTGTCTGTCTGGGGAGGTCAAGGGCCAAGATATATCGGCGCCATCCTGCCCTCCGATCAGTCACGCTCCTCAGTGGCTCCTCAGCTGTTTCACGGGGTGCACTTTGCACACCAGGGTCACTCAGATGAGCACACTGCATTCACAGCACTGGCCAAGAAGCCAGGACGTATGTGTCTTTTGGAATAATTTTTCCTCTTAATACTACTGGAGAGATTGGATATTTGGCTTTGAAAGTCAGTAAAACGTGCTTGAATTCGGCCATGAACAAGTTGTAAGAACGTGGCACGCACCCGCTGCCTCCAGCGGTCCTTTAATAAAGCACTACAGAGATTTTTTGCCCGTTGCGGTTTCTATGTTGGAGATGATTCTAGTTTCAGGTGACGTGCCTCATGCTCTATTAGCGGACTCTTCCGACCGCAGTTTTCTTTGGCAGCCCCTCGGCTTCGGACGCCAGCAGCTCCTTGCCGCCACTACTTTTCCACACGCCACCTTTCTCCTCCTCAATCAAACGAAATATATAAATATATATACAGTATACGTCTCATATGTATCCAGACATGTGGACGGTACACAAATAAACATCTCCATTTTGTTAATATACACATTTCCAGACACATCATCAAACATAATCGCAAGCAGACACTGACAGACGGGCATAACTGTCCGTGCTAAATGGAGCTCTGTTCGTGGACTGATATTGGAGGCTCTTTTATATATTTCGACGGGGCCCGTTTCGTAGGTGGGCTCGGATGGATTTCGGCTCCGGTCTTGTTTATCCAAAACATCCCGCCCGGGTTTTAGAAGTGGTCCGGGTGCCGGCATTCCTCCTGGGTGGCACCGAGTCGTGAAGCCACTTCAGATATATTAGACTCCGGGGATCTGGCGACCCCTCCGTAAGACATTTTCACTAACCTAGAGTTTGTACGAATGCTTGAAATCATTGAAAAGGCTTGAATTCTAATGTTGTGTTTCTAAGGTCAGGAAAATTCTTGAATTAAGGGTAAAGTGCTTGAAATTGTTGCCATTGCCATGTTTCTCGGAAGTCTGACGCTATTGACCTTTTGCACACACATGACCTAACCACTTGACAACACCATGATGGACGGCAGTCAACCGTAGTAAACAGTTGCTGAGGCCAGTGAACAGCAGACAACTCTAATACAAAAGCTACTCTATTCAAAACCGTTGGCAATGACGAGTTGAAAGAATATTGAGCAGTTATCAGATAAGGTGGCTCAACTTGTCGGAAACCACAAAGGGCACTAGTTATAGAACCTGAGAATTAGCATTAGCAGGGTAGCTACCAAAATATTCAGTTTTTCTCCTGACATATTCACACTTTTAACACATTTCTCTAGTCTGCCTGACTTCAGTTCACACCATAGGTACCACTTAATTGTAAATGGAGTGTCCCCATACACTGGTGCAGATCTAAAAGCTTATAAAAGTCTGGATGTTTAGCAGTTTTTCGTAGCTGATTGGGTTTCCTGTTCGTGTTGCTCACTGACGCAGGGAGGCACCTCATTAACGTGAGCTATGCGTGCTAATATGTATTATCCAGGGTGCATTTAAATATCTAATCCAATGTCACCAAAAGTTGTTAAACCTTTTATTAAGCTACAATTGCTACATATAGTGTATTTGGCGTGACTTTTGACGAATTTCTGATTCCGTATGGATTCCCTTGGCCAGCAATAAATCATTATCGTAAATGTGGTGGTTCTATTCTACTGTGGTGGTTATTAGTATTTTGTTTCAACTCAACTGACTATTCAACTGGTGTGCACTCTTGCCGTCCGTCATGGCTCTCATTCTTCCAGGGAAGGCGACGTGATGCTACGTGCAAATGGTCAATGGACCACGCAATGAATGAAGACATTTTTTTCAAATTTGTGTGAAAATGACACCAACACGCCCATTCTCAGTTATTACTGCGTTGTCATGTGAAGTGTAACCACCCTCATACTGGTCGCACCCAAGAGGACAGCTCTATTGAGAAAACTGACTCTTTATGCTCAGTTAACCGAGAAGAGCAGGCTCTTTCATCTTCCAATTGATCCCTCATATTTTATATACTTTCAATAGTAATAAAACATTATTCACCCAAAGTATTTTGTAAGTATTCAATTATTTAGTTATGATTTATTATTAGAAGTGCCATATGATTTGCAGGGGAGCCCTGAAAAATACATGGAATATGAATTAAAAAATTCACGGATCTACAAAAAAAATTGTAAAATACAAAACATCAGCTTTAGCTTTTTACACTGAATAACAACACAAAACCACTAAAATGAAAAACAATAAAATACAAATTAAGGATATTAACTCTTCAGCGTTATAAATGATCAAATGCAAAAAAATATATATATATATATATATATATACATATTTCTACCTATTTAGAAACATTTTTTTTATATACATACAGTATTTTTATTATTTTTGTTTACCATATTAAACTCATTTATAACCCAAAACCTTTAAAGGCCTTTCCGTGTTTCTGAACAAGTCTGACGTAGCCAGGCTGCCTAATGCATTGTTAAAGCAAAATGGTAGAATTCATGTCAGTTTATAGCAGCTCATTGACACAAAAATATAGGTAACCGTATATAGGAACAACTCAAAAGAGCACAAAGTAGGTATTAGCAGCAAGATAGTGACTTTAGTCAGCATAGTCAACAAGAAAAAAACAAAACATTATTGTGATCAGCGCTGATATCTTACTTTGAAGGTACTGGAAAAATTGAAAAAAATGTCATGGAATGTGCTTGAAAAGCGCTATAATTTGGCCATGAAAAAAAAAGAGTATTAAACCTGCTTACCATATTTGAAGTGTAATGCACGCTATTGTAAAAAGCACACCCGGGCATTCCAGTTTTCTCCCACATTCCAAAAACATACGTGGCAGGATAATTGGTGAATCGAAATTGTCTCTAGGTTTGTGGGTAGTTATATTTCTCAGGGTGTCCCCAGCTGGTTTCGGGGGGTCCCCTGGCCTTGCCCACTGCCTGAATATAGCTGGGATGGGCTCCAGCACCCCTGTGACCCTACTGAGGATAAGTCAAGTCAAGTCAAGTCATTTTTATTTGTATAGCCCTTAATCACAATTAGTCTCTAGATAAGTGGATGAATAATCATATTTATCTAATAATGTAAGAAACCTATCCTTTTAAGAAGCACAAATGCCTTGTCAAGCAAACAGTACATGACTTTTCTCATTTCATGAAATATTTTCGACCCACAATGGAAAAAACAAAAATAAAAAAAGAACCGAGGTATCTACTGTCTTTTAAGGAAATGCTGCTTATTTTAAGTACATATTTTCTTACTTTTCATATTATACTTAAAAGTCATATGTTACTTAAAATTTGCAAAATCTGCTTTCTGCTGGGGTAATATGTTAATGTCGTTGTACAGTAGTGTGCAACCAAGGGGTAAGTCTTAAAATTTGGAACTACCCAAAAAGAAAATAAATGACTGTCAGATTCTGTCAACAATTCTTGGAAGAGAATGGGGTCAAATCGACCAATTGCCTTTGGATGAGGATAATTACCGACTCCTTTTATGAAAAAAAAAGGTAGGAATCACACATGCCGACATTTTGACATGTGCAAACAAAGACTCTGCGAATACTTCCTGGAGAAAATATGTGTTAAAAAAAATGAGTCTCTATGTTTCCGCCTCACGGTTTAATTAGGTTTATCTGTCAAGCCTCCCAAGATGGAGACCTCCGCCGCCCGGCAAAAGCAAATACTGTGCAAATGTCAGCGTGCTATTCATTTGATTAATAAAGCTGCTCTTTAAATATGGCAAACAAATGCAGAGAATAACTTGAATGCTCACAGACAATCAGCATTCACTCCAAAAAAGAGCGATATCCAACCAGGATGATAAGTGAGAAGCGGCCGAACAATAACTTCAGGGGCTTCCGCTGCGAAACCACAAAGCGTGCCTTTGTGCACGCGTGAAATACCGTCTGATAATATACTTGTCACGTTGACAAAAAGACAAAACCCCATGCTCCAGCTGAAGGGGGGAAATTCAATTCTGCTTTTCTTTGAGGACTTCCTCTGCAAATGATGGCAGATGACACATTTTCATACAGAGTACAGTAAACCCCCGGGATACATCATTCATATATTCTAAATTGGGAATCGCAAGCTGAAATTGACATTAAGCGGGGTATAGAAACCTGTTGGAATTTCCATGTTGTGTTTTCCAAGGACTGAAAAATGCTTTCATTTTGGATGGAGTGCTTGTCAATGCTTGAAATTGTTCCAACCAACTCAACTTAAAAATGACGCCAACATTACGTTCTGATGGCTTCGCTCTTCCATTTTATTTAGTCTTTCCTGCAGACTGAAGGCAGATGTCATTAGTTTGTATGGAAAACCCTATGAAGTTCTTCGCCCCCTATAGATTGTGCCTAAGAGGACATGTGCATGGAACACCTAAACAAGGCATTTTAGAATGTTTATTAGCGCAAGGATTACGTATCAACTCCGGAAATTATTTCGAGCCATGCAAAAAAAATAGGTAACATTGCACAGTGGTAAATTGTAACAGGTAGAACTTCCTGCAACTGAAAATGTAAGCTACGTATAACTGTCATTTTTACCGAGCACCTATTTGTGATATTTGTCCCCTAAACATACAAATGTATCGTTTAGAGCTACAAATATATTTGCGATTTACTCAAAAAAGCTCTAAAAATCATGTGTCTGATAAATGCACACACAAAAGAAAATATTGCATATGTTAATTTCAGATATATTTGTAGATCTGCATAATACTTTATTCACACCAGATTTTTTTATGCTAATGGTACTAGAAAATTTGAGAAAAATGGTTCTGAAACTCTTTGAGTGCTTGAATCTGGCCATGAAAAAGGTGTACGAGGTCTGTAAACATAGTGTGTATTCATTACGTTTATTCTGGTGTGCCATGTCTATTCTTGTATAAACAATTCTCACGTTGTGGTTAGCAATGACAATAGTGACCAATAACTACTAATGCAAATGCTAGCATTGTAGATACCTCCACTAGCTGCTATTGTATTTGCGTTAAAGGCTACTGTTATACTATAACCAACAAGAAAACGTTCCCTTAAATAGTGCCCCTTTTTGTTAATGTATCGGACTCTATGTTACTGGAATCATCCATCCATTATCCTAAGTAGGGTCGCAGGAGTGCTGGAGCCCATCCCAGCCATCTTCTGGCAGTGGGCAGGGGACACCCTGAACTGGTTGCCAGCCAGTCGCAGGGCATACAGAGACAGACTCACTCGCTCATTCACACCTAGGAACAATTTGGACCGGCCAATTAACCTGAAATGCATGTTTTTGGAATGTGGTAGGAAACTGGATTGCCCGGAGGAAACCCACGCAGGCATGGGGAGAACATGCAAACGCCGCACAGGAAGGTTCTATCTCATGACCTCAGAACTGTGCCGCACACGCGCTAACCACTGCACTGGCGTCCTGCTACTGGAATTATATCTCTCCTTAAATAGACTGAGGCGTAAAATCTCACCTTTTCTTAAACTTATATTTGATGATATTTCCAAGACTTTCTCTGAAAGGTGTGAGATTTTCATACCTGTCGACTACAATTTTCACTCAGAAAAAAAAACGAAAACAAAAAAAGACAAAACAAATAACTGCTTATAGCTAAGAAGGTGTACTATTCTGTTCTAGTGACTGGCCCTGATTAACCCATATTTCCACAAATTCTTCTGCTAGTAGCATTGGTGAAGTTTATCAGCTTTGTGGCTTGATTTGCTCTAGCCACTGAGATTACATTAGGAGTTAATGGTTGATAATTAGCATCTAATGCATGTTTAACCAACTCCTGATGCTAAGGCTATCATTGTGGATACATCCGCTAGCCGCTAATGCAAATGTCTTTGCAATAATGTCTGTAAAAATCCAAATATTTTCTAAATTAATCTTGATTCAACCCCCCTTAAAATCTGAAAAATACCCACCAAAATAGAGCAACTTCTCCTTCAAGCATTAGCCCAAAACTCTGGAAACCGCTTGACCAACGGTGTTATTTCTGTCCATCTGACGGCAAGATGTTTGCGGAGAGGGATAATTTGACAGTCCGATAAACAGACAGACAGACAGACGGATAAACAGAAAGACAGGCAGACGGATAAACAGAGGGTTGGCCACTGACAGAGATCTCACTGTCAGTCTCACTGCCACTCTGTTCCTCGCTGGAGACCAAGGGGCAATATTTGAGCAGACAGTCTCTGACTCCTCCAAATATTGGACAACATGCCATGGCTACTTGTTTTATGTTTTTTTTCAGTCAATTTTGGACTTGCCATATCTGTTTTCTTCTTGTGGGAAAACAGAAAGAAAACAGAAAGAAAACATGAAGAAAACGTTTGCGGACTTGGAATGTCACATAATTGTCGTAATGTTTATTATGGATTATATGCAACACCATGGAAATGTTTTTCTAGGAAGACATGTGAGCTTCTGATCAGATTCCGGCATAGTTTTATTCAGACTTCCGTGATTTATCTGTTTCATAACCACCCCTATTAACTATTTTAATGCCAGATGACAACCAATTTTTATCATTTTGACTAAAGGCCTACGGAAAATTTTGTTTTGTAGGAACATAGGCCTAGGACACATCAAAAGATAGCTTGATCCCTTTTATTCAAAATAAATATGTTTTTAGCTTTTCCCATTAAAAATTGCTACATTTCTTGAAGATACTTGTTTCCCAGGCAGCACGGCGGCGCAGTGGTTAGCGCGTGTGCGGCACAGTTCTAAGGTCTTGGGAACCTCCTGTGTGGGTTCAAATACCGGACTTACTGTGTGGAGTTTGTATGTTCTCCCCGTGCTTGCGTGGGTTTCCTCCGGGCACTCCGGTTCCCTCCCACATTCCAAAGACATGCATTTCTGGTGGATTGGCCAGTCCAAATTGTCCCTAGGTGTGAATGAGCGAGCGAGTTGTCTGTCCCTATGTGCCCTGCGATTGGCTGGCAACCAGTTCAGGGTGTCCCCTGCCCACTGCCCGATGATTGCTGGGATGGGCTCCAGCACCCCCGCGACCCTACTGAGGATAAGCGCTGCAGCTGATGAGATGAGATAAGACTTGTTTCCCAAAACATGCTTAGGAGAAAAAACACTTTGTGAATAGCTGCATTGGAGGCATAATTTTCATTTTGAGCAACACCAAATCCTTTATATTAGAGGTAAGATCGGGCCTGAAAAATTCTGACCCGACCCGACCCGTGTCGCGGTTATAGAAGCCCGAACCCGTTCAAACCAGACGGATGAACCTAATTTGATGAACAAGCCCGAAATAAACCTGAAGCTTCAATTTACCGCCAAGGTAAACATGAAGCTTTACTCCCGCTTTCGTACTTCAGCACCGTGCTGTGCATTTCAGCTGAACTACGCAGTCTGGGGTTTACGCGAGTCTGAGTCCCTCAAATCAGGTGTGGACTGCAAGTGCGCACCAAAATGAACGAGTTGGCGCAAAAGTGCGCATTTTGGCGGCGTGTAGCAAACAAAAAAGTGGAACCGAAGAAAATGTCACAGAAAATAAATCAAATTATTCCGATTACAAGCAGCAAATAATGAAATATTTGGCCAAAAAACAGAAATAACGTCTTCGAATCTTGTAACTATCGGTGACGTGAGTGATGGAAGTCGAAAGCCGCACATCTTTCACCCTAATACTGAGGAGGAAAATGTGTTTGGCTTTAGTGATTTTGAGGTTATATAGAATGAATCAGTGTACTTGTGTGCTATGATTTTTCTCATCCGTGTTATTTGTATACCATGAAGCACTGTCGGACTTGTAGTACAGAAGCAAATGATGCATGCAAACTTAGAATTACTTGCTAAAAAGCCTTTTACGGGACATTTGTTTTTCATTTCCGCCCCCACCAGTGAAAAGGCTTTAGTCCAGGGGTGTCAAACAGGCGGCCCGCGGGTCAGACCAGGCACAAGGGATTTAATCCGACCTGCGAGACAACGCTGAGAGAAGCACAAGAGAAAAACAGGCTGCAGGTTGAAATATGTCCAGTTGGTGTTTCCAAAGCCAGGTGCTTCTCACAAAGACGCCGTAGTTGTATTTCTTTCTCTCTCTCTCTCTTCCTCTATTTTTCTCTTACTCTCTATCTCTCTTTCTTTCACTCTTTCTGTATCTCTTTTTCTCTTTGTCTTTTTACCTTCTTTTGCTCTCGTTTCTCTTTTTCATTTTCTCTCTTCCTTTTCTATTTTGCTTTCCATTCTCTCTTTCTCCCCTTCTCTTTTATCTCCTTCTCTCTTTCTATTTCTCTTTGGATTCCTTTCTTTCTCTCTTCGTTCCCACTCTCTCACGATTTCTCTATTCATCTATTTTGGTTATCACGTTCTCTTTCACAATCTCTGTCTCTCTCTCTCTCTCTCTCTCTCTCTCTCTCTCTCTCTCTTGCTCTTTTTCCTCTGATTCTTTGTTTCACCCACTCTCTTTTTTGCTCTCTCTTTCTCTTTTTATTTCTCTCTAATCTACTAGTCCAAGAATGTTTGTTCTAATGTGTGACCCCAGAGGTAAAATGCGTTGACACTCTGCTTTAGTCGATATATAACGGTCATATACAATCATATATACTGTAAGTCTTTACTTTCAAACATATGTTAACACAGTCATGAAACCAGGAACAAAAAGTTATACTTAAATTTATAACAATAAGACTTAATTAAAAGCTCCTTAGACTGTATTAAATAAATAATACAAGGGCAACTTCACTTTTGTTTATTAGTGAAAGTTTTTTCCCCTTTCATGTGAAGCCTTTTTTGTCATTCCAAAGATATTTCCTTCATTCACAGAGGCAGCATTCCAATTTGCCATACTATATTTACATCCTCTTTTCAAAAGACCCTCTCCCAACCTTACGAGCAAACGCGAGACACAAACAAACACCTCCGAGCTACAATGTAGATTGTCAGGAAAACAAGATGAGGGGAGGGGGAAATCATGTTTCCTGGCTGTCCATCACAGATTTATCGGCGTGTTATCTGCGCCAGACGCCCACCGTCCTCGGCGGCGTTAGCAAGACGGCTTCCAGGACTTCGGAACGTCTCGGGAAACTTAGCGGGACACCGCAAGAGGTGTGAAAACGTCATCGTGGTACGGGGGGCAAGGGGTTCGGAATTCTGCACAGGGTGCTTGCGTCGCAATGGCGTGCCCACTGATAGGCGCAGTCTGATATCGGGGAAACTTCACCAATACACACAAAACACGTTTGGGCTTGTTTTAAACCCTGAAAAATGAATGCCAAGGGTTTTTTATGAATTCTATGTCCTTCATTTGTACTACCATTATTGGTGTGGACAGAAAGTGTTAAATATCCATAGATTAAAGAGACAGTGTGTGGTATTCCGTGCTTCCTAGTGGTGCAACATGCTTTCACTTACCAAAAAAATGATTTTAATACTAGGCAAAGATAGCCGAATAATCATAACAAGGTTATTTTTTTATAAAAAAATCATAGGTCAATCATTATTTATTTATTTTACATATTGGAATCCCTGCCTAAGGTCGCTGACATGTTTATATGGCAACATGCTGCTACGTTGTGCTCTGTGGCACAGGTGTTTGTTCTTATTTTTTTTGTAACCTTATCCTCTTTGTTTTATAACCTTATCTTCACTGTTCCTTTATCTTATTGGTTTTTTTACCTCACTGTAAATGTGTGAACCTGGAGTGTCATGCCCAATTTCGTTGTTACAATATGTTAACCCATGACAATAAAGGTATATTCTTTTCTATTCTATTATTACAAAATACACTGCCATCCAGTCAAATATGACACACTGGGGGCTTTAACGTTTCAAACATTTTTTCAGATACAAGTAGAAGCTCAGATAAGTGAACAATGGTTAAACTGTGTATTTCACACCTAGGCCTTCATTGGTGCTACATCTGAATCAATCCAACCCTCAATAACTATTGTAGGTATAGAAAACAATAAGTGCAGTTACAGCTGTGACACAAACAAAAAAAAATCATTCATAATAATTTATCTTCATAAAATTGCAATATCATTTATGTTTTACTCACCAAAATCCTTTTTATTTTTGCACAAAAACCATCCTTCCTTTTTTCCTTAAGAATATTAGTTACTTGTCGTTATTCGTGTATTTCAGCTCCATCATAAAGCTAATTTCTATCGCTATCAAAGCTAATACTGATAATTCAGCCTGTCCATAATTCTGGCATGACTTTTTTTATCAGTAACAAGTTGTCTGTTTTTCATTTGATTTTGTCCTCAGTTTGCACTCCAACTTGAGAGTGTTTTAGTCACGAATGGAACAACTCAGTCCGTTTCCCTTCTTTGATTTTTTTATTAAGTTTAAGTTGGTGATGCAGGGGTTTCTCGTTTAGGTAGAAATAATAGAAATAAAACGCCACACTTGACACATTTGCGTTCTCGTCCCTCGCTCTCAGCAATAGGCAACTGTGGATAAGGAATCGCAGACAAAACAGTGCAGTTTATTGTAATCAGGGCACAATGACACTCTTCAGTGGCCCAAAAGAAGCGCTAGACCAGGAATGAGGGATCACAGCGATAATGGATCATGGATTTAATTTCAGGCGGGCTAGAATGACTTGCCTCTTGACAAAAGTGCCTTCTACACTTTGCAGCCGGAATGCATCGTGGGTTAAAAGATATTCTTCGATCCATTATCCCCGATTGCATATTGTTACGAGCGGGGGCCAGGAAAGCGCAATTTTGGTGAGCCTGACGCCTCTTTTTGTCGGTCTCTATACCAAAAGGTAAACTCCACTCGTGAGGCAGCTATCTACAATCCCGTTTGGCGATTGGGGACATTTTTTGAGACATTTTTTGTTTGTTTTATGATTATTTTTTTTTTAATGCTGTTATATTTCTTCCTAAATTGAACTAAACTTTCGCGGCCGCAATCTGTTATCCCCAAACCCATTTTTCTGCAAGCATGGACTGGCAGGGGTTCTTTTGTCGCGAGGTCTGCACTTTGTTGAGGCCACCATGCAATTATCCACAGTCAACTATTGCTGAGAGTGGGGACTGAGAAAGAAAATGTGTGTCTAGTTTGCTCTTTTTTCCGTTATTTTGCATAAAATCAACAGCACCTGTGCGATTGCAATCCATTACCCCCAGTTGACTATTGCTGAGTGGGGCCTAAAAGGCAAATTTGTGCCATGTGTGCTCATTCTGACCAGCTCCTTTGCATGAATGAGTAGCACCTGTGCGCTACCAATCCATTATCTCCGGTCCACTATTGCTACAAGCGGCGCACAGCAGTAAAAATGTGCAAGGTTTCCGCAGGTCCTTGAAAAGTCTTAAAAGGTATTGAATTCATTATTCTTAAAACAAAGCCTCTGTAGCATGAAAATGTCTTAAATGAAATTTTTGAAAGCATTAAAAGTGTGAACACATCAATAGTGTTAATATTCAGAAAATGGAAAAGTCTCCATACATGTGGCTGTCCGACCAATATTTTTCGCCCAAGGCTAAAAGTTGTGCCAGGGTAATGTGTCCAAGGAACGATCTATTGTGTGCTAGAAATATTCTTTTTTTTAATTTTGTTTTGTTTGTTTGGATCAGAGGTCGGCAACCTAAGACACACGTGCCAGCAGTGGCACACGAAGGGTTAACCAGTGGCACGCGAGTGCACCTCAAAATAATCATTATTTTTCAAAATTGCGCATTTTGAACTGAAATTTAGATATTTTTAGTTGCGCGCCGTGTTTAGAAGCTTTACGGTAGCACCCATCTTCTTCTGCTCCGTGTGCGAGTGTGTGTCGGCACAGCGACTCGCAGAAGAGGAGAAATCCGTGTTTTGACCGAGCCACAGAATGAATGAATAATGACAGCTCCTTCAGTGAAAAAAATCTCGTTCTGTGACTGACGAGTGGGGGCTTGTGTAAAAAATGACTGTGCTGTTTGTGCATTATGCCTCGAGAGCGTTGTACCTCACACATCAAGTGTTATACATCATTATGAGACGAAACATGAATTCAAGGCGTAAACTGTCACGAGGAGGGTGAGGGGTGACCGGACCAGAACGGAGGCAGGAGGCAGGAAGGGAGAACTCAATTGCGTGACGATCCAAAACTTTTATTTACCAAAATAAAAGTTGTCCATAACTCAGGGACAAGACAGAACAAACAGGCTTTAACAAAAACGTGCAAACACAGGCTTCTTCCAACTCAACTAAACAGGACAAGGCATAACAGAACGGACAATGTGTATAATGAGCCAGCACCCGCAAAACCCACAATCCAGCCTTAAATAGCAGACACGCAATTAGTTGAACTGCTTCAGCTGGTGCCCAGGGGGCGGGGCAGACCGGTCGCCAAGGCGACCATGACAGTAAACACTCTAAAAACCTTTGTCGCTGCTAAAAACACCACCACTGTATCAAGTTATCACATTGCTCACTTCATAGCAAAGCACGGAAAACCATTTATATCTGTGATCAAATCAGCTGTTATTTCTGTTGCACTTATTTTCAATTAGCCTTCTGCCTTGTTGCTGTTATTTCAAGTTTTGATAGTTTCTGCAATAAGATTTCATTGATGAATGGTATGGTAGCTGTCTATATAATTTCTTTTTTTTGATTGTAGTTCATTGTTGATGAAGAATGGTTGATTCAGGTTGATTCTTGAGGTAAAAATTTGAAGTCATGGATGTCTACAGGCCTCTCCACATGTTGCTCCCATGCATTTTTTTAGTTTATTGATGAACAAGAATAGTGGAAGATAAATTGGTCAGTTATACTATTTCAATGTATATCCGTGTTGTATATTCGGACTGATGTAAAATTACAGCTCTTTCGGATATAAAAAAAAAATGTTGTGCGAGTCATTGATCTTGGTGTGGCACACTGATTTACAAGGAAATTTGAAAGTGGCACTCCACATCGAAAAGGTTGTTGACCCCTGGTTTAGATTTTTTGTCAACTTGGTCTTAAATTTGATTTCAAACGGCATTGAAAAAGTCTTGAATTGTACTTACCTTAAGCTGTAGGAACCCTAATTGAGACCAGGGCCACTTTGCGGGGTTCTCTGGACCCCATTAACTGCAATAAACATGGGATTACAGTACTGGTAAGATCAGTCTCCTATTGCCTTAATGTTAGCTTACCTATTGTCTTGTTTGCTTCTTTACAAATGTCACTATTCTCTCCTTGTGGTGCCAATAGAGAAAGGCTATAGTATTTTGTGTCAAATCACAGCAGGAAAGTTTTCGAATCATGTAAGGTTACTTATGGCAGAACTTCTTTTCTAAAAGAAAAAAGGCAATCCATTATTTATGAACGTATTCCCAAGCCACGGCTAATTGTTTATTTTCTTCGCAATGGCTTTGATGTAACCAGCCAGACACTCGTGAAAGTCTGTCGGAAACGGAATATTTTCCGTTATACTCTTATAATATATAATTATTGCGAGTCTTTCCGCTCAGGGTTTATTTTAGTTCAGAGTTTCCCACAATTTGGGTAAATTAAACACATCGTGTCCCGAAAACGCTTTCCCCTTTCACTATGTCAGAAAACATTTCTTGTTCCTTCGACAAACACGCTAGCTTGTCATTGGCTGGGCAGTCTTGTTATCTTTTATCTCTGCTGTTGGAGAAACCATTTCAACTTAACAGAAAAATCCTTCATCTGGCTCCGGGTGCAATAACACGAAACGGCCGTCCGGTTGGCAGTAGGCGGTACGTTCTTCACGCGGCTTTCTGTAATTAAGCAGGCTGCACTTCCCTCACTTGACTTTAAGTCCCGAGACACCCGATCGGCACTCGGCGGCGTTTAGCCAAATTTAGGGCGGGGGCGGACGCCCCAGCCCGCAGAAGAAATCAAGCGCTCGTAAAAAAATCATTTGAAAGTACAACAAAGAAAACGGACCCTGTTATTACGGGTGGGGGATATAAAACATAAAAAGAAAACAAGGGTGTGTATGCGCAACCCGTATCGACGCTATATATGACCTTGGGGGGAAAGGCTATTGCTTGTGTTGGGGGGTGAAGTGGAAATGGTCCCGCTGCGCTTGTTTTTGAAACGCCTGTGAAGGATTTTGATCACACAGTAGTCTTATTTATTTTACAGAAAAAAAAAGTATTTATTCTGCATCGTAAATCTCCTAATATGTAGCTTAAAAAATGCATTAAATTTCTCTATTTAAATTGTTGATGCTAACAGTATTGCAGCTAGCGTTTCTGACCCCAAAAAAAGAATTTTGAAAAACTTTTTAGTTCATAAAAAGCAAAAAAAACAACTTCATATTCTGACTTTTAATCTTAGACACGCAGATTATATTGAATAGTTTTAATGGTGTACAATTAATGATGTTAATGCAGTTAGCGTCACTACTGCTCTCAAATATGTTATTGAGCTACTTATCACTCATAATTCTTGTCAAGTAAATTGTATTAAACATTTTTTCAATGACGTGCAATTATTTGTCATGACATGTTGGACTTTCTTATCTGAATGCTTTCTCTCCCTGTTCTCCTTGCAAGTTTGAAATCTACTAATGTAAGAAAGTGGTTTTTAGCCTGTTAGTCAATGTCTTAAGGCAGTGATTTTCAGCCACTGTGCCACGACACACTAGTGTGCCGTGAGAGATTGTCAGGTATGCCGTGAGAAATGATCCAATGTCACTTTTTAGAATTTAAAATTTTATAAAACATTTATGAATCTCATCTCATCTCATCTCATCTCATCAGCTGTACCGCTTACCCTCATTAGGGTCGCAGGGGGGCTGGAGCCCATCCCAGCCATCTCCGGGCAGTGGGCAGGGGACACCCTGAACTGGTTGCCAGCCAATCGCGGGGCACACAGGGACAGACAACTCGCTCGCTCATTCACACCTAGGGACAATTTGGACCGGCCAATTCACCCAACATGCATGTTTTTGGAATGTGGGAGGAAACCGGAGTACCCGGAGGAAACCCACGCAAGCACGGGGAGAACATACAGACTCCGCACAGGAAGTCTGGAGCTGGATTTGAACCCACAACAGGTTCCCATGACATGAACTGTGCCGCACAAGCGCTAACCACTGCACCGCCGTGCTGCCCCCATTTATGAATCATTTTCTGCAAATATTATGTTATTGTCAAGTGTCTGTGCTGTAAAACTGGGGGTATTATAAATTATATCGTAATTAAACATACTGTTCAGTGTTGTTTTATAAAATTTTGGTTAGTGGTGTGCCACAAAATGTTTCCAATGTAAAAAACATGCCCCGACTCCAAAAACTTTGAAAAACACTGTTTTAAGGGACCTGTCTTATCTGCAGCAACACAAATATATGGTAGATGGGATGAGAAGGGGTCATTAATTTTTTTATCTCGACTAGGCAGAGAACAGCCTATTGTTATATGGGCAGTGTTTGTGACTCTTTGTAAAACGTTCCTGTCTGCAGCCGTGCTCCACGCATAACACACCATGATATGCGCCATTTGTGCATTTCGACATACCAGGGCCGCCCCATCTGTCCCGAACTCGGCATTCCCAGCTGGCAGGCCACAGGAGGCCCCCACAAATTCAACCCCATCCTTTGGAGCGTCGGTGCCGTCCGCATGGTCGGCATGCCAAAGTGCCCAGTGGCGGGATCGGCATCTTTTGACGGGATATCGGCTTTACTGGCATCAAAGTGGTGCGAGCGGTGATATCCTCCCCCCTCGTCGGGTGAGCGGTAGGAGCGCACCCACCCATGGGATGGGGGTGGGGTTGGTCTGATGGATAGGAGAAGGGGGAGGTGGTGAAGTAATGGGGGGAGGTTTTGAAGGGATAGGAAGATGAGGGCTGGGTTAAGGGCCTGCGGGGCTTGGAAGGAAGAGGGGGGATGTTTGCAGTCAAGGGGAAAGCGTGGATGGCAAAGTTGGTGAAGAGAAGGCGGCATACTGTATTCATATGTACATAACGCAGTGTTCTCGTTTGCCCGCGTCCCTGCGTCCTAGACGTATTATTTTAGCTGGGGACGCATTGTGTCAAGTCAACATGCGTCCCTCCGACGCAACTTTTTTGACACGAAATTGTCATTATCATTTTTTAAACAAAGATTTACCACACTCCAAACTTTTCTTGAGGCAGATCCACCATTGTTGTTTTGGTCTCGCGGTTCGAGTTTTCGTCTGCACGCCGATCTCCAGTTCGAGTTGTGTAGTGAAAGTCCGTTTCTTTTTAGAGAACCGGCTTTTTTGGCTCAACTCATTAAAGAGAGTCGGCTCTCAAACGGCTCACTTGCTTTGATGCATTATATTACGAATGATTATGTTGTATAAAGAAGTTAAGAAAAAAAGGAAGTATAAAAGGAGAAAATGAAAAAAGACAGTTAATAATGTGAATAAGAAAATGTATTATTCTAATTAATTATATTTGCATGTATTTTTCCTTCTACAGTGAACGCCTAAGCGACTTCATTTTTGAACTTTTTTTATAATTAACCTCATTCATGTCGAGCAACTCATGTCTCACAACAAAATGTTCATCAACAATATACATGATATAAGGAAACACATGTACAATATAACATGTTAAACTACATAAATAAACATGTTTGAAAAAAATAAGATTTTTTTGTATTTCTGAGGGAAAATACGGCAGTTTGTAAGGGCATGGAGCACACAAAATTTTAAGGACACATAGATCTCTGTTGGGACTCATAGATTTTTGAGCATGCGAGTCCCCGGGACCCATCACTTTTCAGAGGTAAGATGAACACTGATAACGCCCATTTTTTAATCTAAGAAACAACTCAAAGTTGAACAAGGTTTTACCGTATAAAAATATCTCTGATCACAGTTGAAAAACATTGGATGTCAAAGTAATGGAACCCCGCGTAGCGGCGTTAGGATGAAATCCTCTTCATAGAACCAACAGTGATAGGATCACTGGTTGGCAACCTTTTCTCTACCACGGATCCGGTTCAATGGCTTACTATATTCTATCAGCCTGGCTAAAGAGCATAGATAGCAACAATAATAATTATTTGTATTATTGTTGTTATTGTTATTATTTTTTTAGCCCAAATCCACTAGGTGTAATCACTAGACCACACAAAATCTAAAAGGCATTACAATTGATATATTATTACTTTATTTTTACTCAAGATACCACATTGTAAAATGTTGTTTTGGCTGAACTATTTCCCATAATGCTCCATTACAATAGTATACAACGTGGCACCATTAGTAAAACTAGTATGGTGGTGGGATCAATTTAAATGCTTTTTCATTTGTAATTCTCAATCCCCAGTAGATAGGGTTCAGCGTTCTCACCGCCATGATCCGGGTTTGATTCCGTTGCATCCAATGCTTAACAAATGAGGTTAGAGATATTTGTCGACTGATTAGTGATTGTGATATACTGGCTTAAAACGTCACTATAACGCGCACGGAAACTTTGCGTTTAATTTGGTAAAACAAAATGAGTCTATTCACGAATAATTACAAGAGAACAAAAAAAAAGGCAACATTTTTGGTACCCGTCTGTGGTTGCCGACCACATACATGAAGATGACAAAAGAAATAGCAATAGGTTTAATGTCATTATTACCCTTTTTTGTCACGGTACCAAAGAAATTTAGTGAATGTTAAAGAATGGAAAAAACAAAGTCTACTTGAACGATCTAAACACAAAAAAAACATGACATGAGAAATGACTTTTTGGTGCATTTGATGAAGAATTAGGCTTTGAAGGACATTAAATATGTGCATTTTAAATGTTATGTTTGTACCGTAAACTAAAATTGTGTAAGGTAAATTTGAATGCCATTTCATGTGATGATCCAATGGATAGGTTTCGGCACTCTCCCTGCAGCGACTCGGGTTTTATTCCCATTGCATCCAACCGTAAAGTTCAAGCAGAGAAAGTGAAACATAATTTTATTCCTATATTTAATAAGGAATTAGGAGTGCAGTTTGGGGTAAGTACGGGTACATGCAATGCTTGAAAATGCATAAATTTAATATTGTGTTTTCAAAGTTTGCTGGAATTGTCACCACATTTCTCCGTAGTCTTACTCGATAGACCACACATTAAACAAAGGAAAATATAACAAGTCTACTCAAAACTGACATTGAGTTAATGAATGATGACTAGAAAGCGAAAAACACAAATATTGGCTCACATCATGCTGAACAATATGCAAAAAAGAGATTTAACTTTTCACAATGGGAGAGCTACTGCGCTCCAGTTATTTGAACGATAATTCATGGGGATGACTAACTTAACTATTTCTTTCTTTTTTTTTTTTTTTTTGCTCACCGTTACAACATGCCTGACTTAAACAGGGCACTATAAAATGATGAAATGTGTAAAGATTACATAAGTTAAGGTAGAATTTCCTGCAACAAAAAGGCTGTATTGGGTTAAACAAATTGGCTTTAATATTTCTGTAGTAGTACTTTTGTAGTATTTCTGTCAAGTCAGGTCATGTTTTTGTATAGCCCTTAATAGCAATAAGGGCTGTAAAGACTACATATAGATAGTACACCATCCCCTGATCTAAAACCTATATGAGGGCAAGGAAAAATGAAAGCTTCAGTATGAACAGAAGAATAACCATTACGCAGACATCATTAGATATAAGTAATAACAGAATGTCTGGTTGAAAGCTTCCTGAGATCAAAATAATTTACAACCTCTTGAATATAGGTGTGTTTTAAGCAACAACACTATCCTCTTATTTGATTGGCACGTTTAACATGTTTGTGCGATATAATGTCAAACAAGGAAAGTGTTGTCAAAGGGCATTAACAGTGCTCATTATACATTTTCACACCAGACCAAATGTTGCAAACTGTGGAGTATTCGGGAATGGTGAGAATCCCCCCCGCCCCCCATAAAATAATTTCATCCATAGAATAATTTTCTAATAATAACTGTAAAAAGGAAGTGGCCCTGAAGTCATTGACTCAGTTTCTCCCCATTGATCTGAGTCACCCTCTCAAAGGGGAGAATGTGTGATACTTTTATGATTGTATGAAAGTATTACTGTAGTGGTATTTTGTAGTATTTATGTGGTATTTTTGTTGTATTTCTTTGGTATTTTTGTAATATTACTGTAGTTGTGTCTTTAGTTGGCCTGTTGTAATATTTAGGGGCGGCAGTGGCTCAGGAGGTAGAGCGCTCGTCTTGGGATCAAGGGATCCCAGTTCGAATCCCGGCTCCTCCGTGTTACATGTCGAAGTGTCCTTGGGTAAGACACTGAACCCCTAAGACCCCCAATATGCAGGTTAGCGCCTTTCATGGCTGCACGGCCGCTATTGGGAAATGTGAAGCACACTGTAAAGCGCTTTGGGAAGTCTTGACTTGAAAAGCGCTATATAAATGCAGATCATTTCATTTCATTTCATAATATTTCTGTAGTGGTATTATTTTATTATATTTTCATTGTTGTATTTTTGTCGTATTTCTGTAGTATTTTTTGTAGTATTCCTATATTGATATTTTTGTTGTATTTCTACAGTAATAATTATGTACCAGTAGTTTTCTTGAATATAGTATTACTGTAATGGTATTTTTGTAGTGTTTGTATGGAAATATTTTATAATTACTTCCAAATTAGAATTTATGTAGCATTTTTATACTATTCTTTTTATATTTTTGTAGTATTTCTCTTGTAATGATTATGGAGAAGTACTTTTGTATCTGGCGACTGGCTGGCAACCAGTTCAGGGTGCCCACTGCCCGAAGGTAGCTGGGATGGGCCCCCACACCCCCGTGACCTCACTGAGGATAAGCTGTTCAGATAATGGATGTACTGTAGTATTACTTTTCTTTTCAGATTGAAAGCAAAATAATATATTAGGTTCCTTTATTCATGCACACAATTAGTTTTGTGGTAATTTTGTGGTATTTTTGCAAGGACAAAGTTGGTACCAAAAATAATAATGTTATTCGTAGTACTTTATTGACTATAATATACAGTATATTGTCATTATATTTCGATTATTTTTGTTTGACGGGCCGGATGAAAAAGCCTGATGTGCCCCATGTAGCCCGCAGGCCGTAGTTTGCCTTACGCCTATGAGTCTATTTACTCACCCGCTTGTTTGCCGAGAGCGACAGGGTAACACCCCCCTCCCCCAGCCCTTTCCTCCGACTCCACCCTTCCTATCCCCTCTATCATCTTCCTGGGAGATGTTAGAAGCGAGGTGCAACACTTTCCCCTTCCTGCTCTCTTCCCCTCTAAGCGAGCTCTTTTTGATACCCCCCCTCCGCCCTCGTCGTTCTCACCCTCTTTCATATCCCAGAGTGCTCCTTCTCTCTTCCGAATGGCGACGTCTCCTCAAGGTATCGGCGCACGGCGCCGAGTTGCAAGCCTTCTTTTAAAAGTGCTAGCTCATTAAGGAGCCGGAGTGTTTGGATACGCGTAGTTTGTATTTTTAGTGTGTTTGTTTGTCGGCGTTCCTCCGCGCGCTTGTTTGCGGGCGTTTGCGGCCTCCGAGTGAGCGCCAACCGTGCTGAGTCTGGTTCTTTTTGTTCCACTCCGGTGTTGGGAAAGAAGAAAAACTTTCTTCCTGCACGGCGGTGTTGTGGCAAATCCTCAAAAGCATTTGCACTTGCATATGTAGAAATAGATTTGCATACATGTCTACATTAACTTACAATACATTACTTGCTTGTGGGAAAAGGTCGGGGTGACCTCGGTTGAATACCGTTACCAGACGATTAGAGTTTACCTTGAAGATACCGTTGCCAGACGGCGTGCAAGGAACGGTCACGTACTCATACGGCGTACACGGGACTGGTCACGTACTCATACGTGATACAGGACCGCCTTTTGGGGTGTATCCAGCGTAATCGTCACTACTGCTTAAAACCATTGTCATGTTCACCGTTCTCTGAGAGAACCTTCGTTGCAATAAACGTCTCTCCCTCCACGCTGGCTTCTGTTTATCTGTTCCCTTATCTACTTATCTATCGAACCGACAAATTCTCCAATGTTGAATTCTACAACAAATCAATGGCGCCCAACGTGATGATCTGGCCATAAGATAAACAGAAAAGGGAAAGGACTTCTCAATGGAATGGTCTCGAGCGGGCGACTGAGGTAAGGAGAGTTTTTTTTCTCTTCCTTATTTCAGTTTGCTCGTCCGGGATTCGTGGGAAGTACGGGAGCCACTGTTGGAGCTAAATTATGAGAAAACGTGCACGTGGATTTCCGTCTTAAAGTCTGGCCCCCAAGTTAGGACGGATGAGATATGTAAACTGAGTTGAGATTTTTTGTCCGAACGGGAATTATGAGCTCAGATAATCCTGTTTTTATGGGACTGGCTGCGTGTAAAACATAACAAGGCTAATTTTATCTGGATAAAAGATGGGCAGCGGCGTCAGGTTTTTTATATTTATGATTGTCTTGAGATCTGTGTAAAGCTGTGATAAGACGTCGTCATTGGCTAGTGACAGTTCAAAATAGACGATTTATATATTGTTAATACGGGAAATATTTATTTGTTTCCCTAGTGGATTTATGATTTGGGAGTCCGACATGTGACCTTGCATTTAACAAGAAGTGTGGTGCATGAAAGATCGCCATTTTCTAAAATCTGATTTTATTAGACCGACGCTAAAAAATGAGCAGTAATCGATGTTTTATTATTAAAATACTTTCGCATAGAACAGGCGATACAAAGAATGTGTGGGAATTGATGACATGTTTTGGTGTGGGAGATGTCTCATTCGGGAATGTTGGTGTGTGCCAGCTAGCGAGAACTGTGCGTGTGTGTTTCTGTCTGTGGATGTGTGTTCTCCCCCGCCCGGCTAGCTCAGTCGGTGGAGCATGAGATTCTTAATCTCAGGGTCGTGGGCTTCGCTGAGTGATTTTTATTTCAATGGCAGATAACATCGCTTGCTTAAATGTGATTTCTCTTTATTTAAATAATAACAGTCATTAAAAAAAATGTTACCAATGAGCGAACGTTACTGCTTTTATATTTAATATTAAAAAGAGGTAATTATATAATAAAAATAAATACAAGTAAAAGTGTCCTAAACGTTTGTTAAAGACCCTTTTGAAATGTAATATTTATTTGACTGTTTATGCAAATTATATTCTGTATTTTTGTAAAAAAGGAAATAAAATATCTTATTTTGTACGCGGGTGATTTATAGTTAACTGTTTAAGGGCGAGGACGACGCTGCGCGGAGGAGAACCTTTGTGTTTTTGTCTTTTTTGTTTTTGTTTTGTTTGGCGTTGGGTGTGGAGTTATGGAGGCATGGATGAATGATGGAGTGACTGCTTCTTGGTTTTTGTGGGTTATTAGCGCAAACCGTTGGTTCTTTTTGTCTTTTTTGTTTTTTGTTTTCTACCCCCCCCCCTTACCCCCACCACTCTGTCTTTCTCCGTGTGTAAGTTGAGCTCGACCGTGTGTATTATTTTCCCTTTACTTTATGTGACGTTATGTTAAGTGGTGTCATAAAAATAAAAAAAAGGAGGGATTACTTAATTCGTCAAGTCAAGTGCTCCGTTTGCGTGTGGCCTTTTGATTTGTGAGATCTTGTTCCGATAAACGTAATAAGCATAGTTTGGGTAAATTGAGGACAATTTGGCAAGCTTTTTCAAAATACAATGAAGAGCAGATTACTCAATCTTGAGGAAGACCATGAAAAATTTAAGAATTTAATTGCTAAGGTGATGTCTTCATTCATTCATTCAGTCATTTAACCTAGACTAAACATCCGAGTTTGTAAACATGACCGATTTAACAGGATTCAGAAGTCAGACGATCGTTGAAAAGGGCTGAAGATGGACAGAAAAACGAGCAAAGAGCAAACAAAGACGTTCACTAATCCATTGTCTGGCCGCTTGTCTACAGAAGGGTCGTGGGGACACTGGAGCACGTCCAGGCTGTCCTCAAACAGTGCTGATTGCAGCCAGTTACGAGGAGAAAGGGGTAGACAGCTGAGCACCAAGGTCAGTTTGGTACTGATAAGCTCACGAAAACATTCCGGCGGCAGACTGCGAGTGAACGTCACAATGGATTGAGCCAGACGGCCAAGGCCGTCGACAGGGCGGTGATAACTAACAACACACGTCTGCTTTGAATCACGCTAGAATCTTGTTGATTGACGTAGTGTTTACAAATCTGAGGAATATTGATACGTTTGGATTGTGAATTATTTTATTTTAACACAGAAATACTGCTAAAATTGTATTTTGAATCTGCATTCCAGGAAATCGGTGATTGTGTCTCCAGAGGCAGGGAGAATAGGTAACAGGGAAATACCTTTGACTTTATATCAGATAAATTTGTTTGTTCTAAAGGTCGTGAAGGGCATCTTACAAAAACAACACATTAAACAATGGTTCCGTGGGTGAATTAGGTACAACCCACTACAGTACTTTCATTTATAGATAAACTCTTCTGCCATAACAAAGACATTAGAGGTATGTTCTAATGAGTTACTTTTCATTTGGTCATGATACAATTATTTGTTCATGAAATTTGAACTCTTCAACATGATTTATGTGTTAACTTAGTAATCACATGAGTTAGATATGATGGTATTCTCAGTGATAGTTTTTAAAAGCAAAGGTAGTCCAATGTTTTTTAATGTGGCTGATTTTGACTTAAACTGTAATTTTATATGGGAAGATACATTGAAAATTGATGCTGTTGTTTTGTCTATTTCTTTGTCATCTGAATGCATTGAAAGTACTTTAAAAACACGGAAAACCCATGAGCTTCGGGGGGGACTTCGCCCCACTAGTCCCCCCACCGGGGCACTGCCCTGGACCCAGTTGGGGGCCCGCGCCCCCCAGACTACCACCTAATTTTCAGATAATTTCACTTTGGTCAAATCATATCCCTGTAACAGGCAGACCAGCACCGCATCTGGGCCACTCGAGCAACTACAAAACACTACAAACTGAACTGAGAGACTGAATGTGACAATTGACGGCTGTCATCTACTAGCTGGTTAAGAGACAGGAGTCCAAGGTCGAACAACCAATTGAAAAGACGTCCCAGGGGATCTCGTGTACATCAAGGTCGACGAAAGAGGAACCATCAGAGGCGTGAGGGACCGTACACCGTCGTGAGGGCAACGCTGGCCGCAGTCCAGGTCGAGGGCTCACGCTGCCACCCGGGGGTCATCATTAATTGATTTTTGGAAAAAAAATAATATTTAAGTGCGAAAAAATTAAAATTAATTTTTTTTCGCGGCAAGGCCAATTGATGGGTATTTATTGGATTTCTAGCCATTAATTGGTAATTTAATGGTATACTAGCCGTGTCAATGTGGTCGAACAAACTGGTCCTTTAATCTTTACTTTTAGTACAAAAAATATCTTCTGAGTTATTGGTGATCACATCAGCTACCGGCATGTTGGGGCTTGTTTTATAATTATAATTTGTCGATTCCTCCTAAATTAATATGCGAATTGACGGAACACTAACTGAGGTTAGATGAACAGTAACATGCGCAGTAAGACACCTTAGTAATAAGAGGTTTTGCTATTTATTACACATTCATTTATGAACAAAAATGTGTACAACATAGAAACATCGGAGATAGTGAAAATGTTAGAGATTTTCATTAGATGAAACGATGTGGGAAACAAATTCGCTGTCCCAGAAGCGGTTGTTATAAAACAAAAAAGTTGGGCTTCTAGGCAATTTGTTGACAAGGTTGAATTTCATTTCTCATAAAAAGCTGGGCCTTATAATGGGGGAAACACGGTAGCTTACGCGTATACATGCACTGTCCCGATTGTGCGTATATGTGCCCTTGACCGCATACGAAATGCTCGCGCGGCGAGAAAATTTACACGTTTGTTGACGCAATCGACTAACAAAAAACCCGAATAATTTCGCAATTAATGGGTCGCAAACTCGCAATAATTGCTAATTATTTAAATTTTGCAATAAATGGATTTATGAATATAAGCAACCATTCCATTAATTTTTCGCAATTAATGGCATTAATTTTTCACCAATCATTTATTGCTGACCCCTGCTGCCACCGTCAACGAGACCAAGCAAGATCAACAGGACAGTAACGTTCAAATTAGGAAAACAAGATGTGGGTGACAAAGCTGTGTGTGATAATAAATTGTCTGATATGGTTGTTACTAGGAGCAGAGCTCGAGAAATCGCAGCGGCGAATGGAAATTGCGGTTCCGAAAGTGCAACCGGAGATCCGAAAAGCGACGCTGACGACCATGACGCATCCTAGAGACAGCGACCCGGTTAAGTGTGACACTACTGTATAACATGCCAAAACGGTTGGTGATTTGGGAAGTACAAGTACACTTTACCTCATGAAGGGCTCACTGGCCCTGAGGTAGATAAGCTCTAAAGTACCAAAATCAAAAACATTACAGGAAAAAAGAAAAATGTGAGATGTGACGAAAATGTGTAAAATATATTTTTTAGAATATGGTTTCGTAAAAAGCATGCACTCGAAATTTTTTAAAGGGACAGTGTGTATAAATTGACCGCAAGAAGTCTTTGCACTGTGGAGTGCAACCAAAATAAAAGTGCTTTACAGGATAATTAAGGGGGGTCACAGTACCCACATAAGCACTATTTTTCACTGCCTCTAGGTGATGCTCATATTATGTTATGGAAAAGTCCAGTAACTGCAGTTTACAATCGCGTAGTCACACCAGCAATCCCTGTTTTGGATATAAATTGCTAAATACTTTATAAGAAAGCTAATTAAACGATTTAGGTTCACTATCAAGACATTTCTAATAAAAACTCGCAGGAAAAAACCTTAACCGACAACGAAAGTTTTATCCAGAAGCTGTAGCAAAGAAACTCAAAAGTTTTGATTAGGTAAGTGTTAAGGACTATAAACAGGACATGCGCATTTTGCTCCATTGCACAGCGCCCGTGCTAAAAGTAAATACGTAAATATCTTCAGTTGTAGGGATTTTTAACATTTTCATTTTGGGACAAAATGACAGACAAAATGACCCTTAGCACTCATAAGTGACGGCAGGAGTCAGTCGAATTTTAAGTCACTCAACACTCAAAACGTTACACGGTAAAAATTAAAATCGCTGAAGGAAAGTACCGTAGAAATACTACGACAGTAATACGGTAATAGAGAAATGCCCCTAGAGGTATACTAAACAGTATCACAAAACTAACGATTCAATATAGTACTTTAAAACAAAGACATAGTACACTACATCAATTAAAAATAAGTAACTACAGAACTAAATACCAAGTTAAGTGCAAGAAAAGCATTTATGAGAGGGCTCTCTTCAATAAATTGAGGAAAAAGCCGTTTTGTCCAATGAAAAAGACGGACTTAACCAATTACCAACAACAATGACGTAATCTCGGAGCGACGAGAAGGAGAAAGAGAAAGACAGAAATCCATGGAAAAATAGGAAGAGTAAAAGAGAATAAAGTAAAAAGACTGAGAGAAAAAGAGAGACGAGGGGAGTGGAAGAGAGATAATGGTTGAGAGAAAAAGGGACGAAAGAGAGAGAGAAAGAATGTACAAATACAGCGTTTGTGAGAGCCACATCAAGTTGACATATTTAAACCTGCAGCGTGTTTTTCTCTTGCGCTTCACTAAGTGTTGTCGCGGGCCGGATTCAACCCCCCCTGGTGCTGATAACGCCAAGGTCGCGGATTCAATTCAATCCATTAGCGGGCCGCCTGTTTGACATCTGTGCACTAAAACATCTCAGTACGTAAGCACGATAAGACTTAAGGAGACTCTAAGTGCCCCTGAATTCCACAGAAAGTTAACCTAGTATATTGTTTTGCTTTAATTCTGAAAGAAAAGAAAAAGAAACACTAAGACAAACATACAACATAAATTATTTAAATAAGGATAATTTGCTGAAAATTGGGTATGAAAAACTTGCGACAAAAGTATGAAAAACAACACATTAGGTAGTGTTTTTGGAGTTCCTCAGGGTATTGGAAGCACTACATATATACGCATCATTTATGATAAGAAGGAATATAACTTTACGGACATAGTTACAAAACGGGTTCACACATTGTAACTGACAATTGAATTTGGCATGACACTCCATCTTCAAAGTTAGGTAAAGGAACGGAAAAGATAAGGTTATAGTTATAATTAATACAATATGTACACAAGAATGTGCATTTAAAATGTTACATACAGTTGAGGTCTGTGTAAATATGCATTTGGTGAAAAATAGTCATTGTAGTCCCAAAAAAGTTGTCAGCATTGTGCAAAACATACAACAGTATTTTTGCTTTAGAATAAGAAGATACGTACCACGCAATACATAAAATTTTATTATAGAAAAAGATGCTGAGCACAGGGGTGAACGAATTAATCAGATAGATAGATAGATACTTTATTCATCCCCTGAGGGAAATTCACATTTCCAGCAGCATCCCTGAGCCGGGAACAGTAAAATAATAAAGCCAAAAGAATACAATATACAAATACCCAGTGTGATGTGCAAATGCCCACTTTAGCATGTTATATAGAGTTACTAAACAGTGCTACACAGAACGCATAATGCAATAAGATTCGGTAATGTCCAATGTAGGTGGTGTTGTTTAATGTGGGCCTTGACTCTGCTGGGTGGAGTTAGAAAGTAATCCAAGTGTTGCAAGGCACTGATGAAGTAAGCAAAATAAATAAACAAATAAATAAATCACAAAGGTAGCGAAAATAACACGGAAGCTGCTGGAGCGGCTGCCATTCGTGACGGCGCCGGAAGTAACATTATCAGATACATTTTTCCACAATTGGGTCTGAATTAAACCTCTAGGGTTTAATCCAGCCATTCATGTGCAGTAAACTAAAATAGAACAAGAGATGAGATGGCAAAAGGTTACAATAATTTAAATCCTACTGCAGAAATTTTATGAAATTACTAGAAAACGGAATATAGAGCTTGAAAAATAGGACATAGTATATGGTACGGCTATAATTCTAAAAAGACCAACTACAGAAATTCTGCAAGAATACTGCTACAAAACTACAACAGCATTAATACTAGCGCTACTAAAGAAATCCTGCAAAAAATAGCCTCAGGTGTACTGCAACCAACTTCGAAAATACTACAGAATCTTATTTAGTAAATATTATAAGATACTACTGCAGGAATGGTTGAGCTAAGTGCAGACCGGACCAGAATTCAATCGCGTAACGACCAGTTACTTTATTTAGCAAAATTGTCCAACACCCAGGGACAAAACAAAACAAAAACAGGCTTACAGGCAAACAGGAACTCAAACTTGGAATACTCATAAAACAGGCTTTTACTCAGAACGGGCAAGCCCTTAAGAAGGACACATGCAAATTAGACGGTCGCCACAGCGACCATGCTGGACATGGCAGAAATACTACATACGTGCACAACTACAATAACACAGTTGTACCTCTACTTATACGTTTAATTGGTTCTACCAGTAAATATGGAATGATGAAACTATTGTAAATCGAAACACATTATCAATTTGAATCAATTGGATTGAAACGGGATTAGTCCGTTCCGAAAGAAAACGAACCTTGTTGAGTCAATGGCAATTGCCCTGAAGGTATGCTGGTGTTCAGTAGGGGTTCGTACATAAACAAAATCTAAAATTCTATGTTTTAAAACTAACAATATAAATGTGTTAGAATAGCCAAGCCCAAGTCCAGACATAAATAGTGCTTGTGGAAAGATCTGAAAAATGGTGTATCCAAACGATCACCGTCGTACCTTTGGGAACTGGGGAGCGGTTTTGTAAGGAACAATGGAAAAATAACAAGGAACAAACGCTAATATTTCAGTTTGATGTGCAACCATTACACAAAATAAATAAACAGGAATTAAATATAATGAAATACAACATCATAATTGTAAATGAGAAAAATTGGATGTGTTCCCAGGCCGTGACGACAAAAGTTTGCCCAACATTGACTTAAAACTATTGTTTTTGGGACGATAGACTGGTGGTTAATTGCGCTTTTAATGACTGATTTTTTTTAGGTTCTTTTAAGAAGCAGAATGTTGGAAAAAATTTTAAGCTGATTGTAGGCGATGATGAAATAGGTTGGTAAATTCTCTATAGAGCGTGACGTCTCGTTTGGTTTCATGTTATAGTCGTCATAGTTCCATTCCACTCCTTGTAGTTATTAGTATCGATACGACGACACACACACACACACACACATACTGCTGTCGTCTTAATAAAACTGAATCGTCTCTGCGCAGCACAACACAATAGCCACGATCACACTCTCAGTCCACTCTTGGCGCCCGTTCTCAGTCATCCCTCTCCTCAAAGCGCCCTAAACCTTGCTTCCTTGATTGAGTAGAAGGGCGTGTATGAATAGTGCAATTCGCGATAGAAGACAAGTTTGAATTACTGAAATTCCGAGTATCATGGGATAAGTCAGACGAAAGATAAACGTGCAACCAGTCGGAGTGCCGACGGACTACCAGAAACCAAATATGTTAACGACAGTACAGACTAAAGTGACGGATAATAGGCTAAACCTTAATGTGACGATACAGGCGAGAAGGGTACTGACACACCAAAGTCCAGAAAAACCTACACCCACGGCGACAGCACTAAAGAGCGAGGTTACAACGCCGACAGCCAAAAATGAGTGCACGGCCAGTACGTAAAATTCGGGAAATTGTGTAGAAGAGGAAAACCGTAACCCTAACTCGGTAGTTGTGTAGGCACATGGTCTCAATGTGCACTGACTTAATTTGACTAATTAACTTAAATTTTTGTGGGCCATTTGTCTTGTCATATGTTTTATGTTTGTTCAATGTTGTAAACGTTTGTATTCTTTCCTGTATTCTCTTTTTTCTTTGTCTTGTGTTTGTCTTGCGCTCGCGTTTAAGCGGCCCACGTAACTGAAAAGGAAGAATAGAAAAATAAGAAGGAAAATGCCGCGGACGAGAGCGCGTGCGTTTTTTAACAAAGAAGAAAAAGGAAGCGAATTTAAGTGCACAATGCAACGACAGAAACGTTTTGTTATCAACAGTAAGACCGTTTAAAAATATTGTTTTTGGGTGGAACCGAGAGCACATCGCGTCAGGAATCGAAAATGTTCGTTTTTTGGGAAATCAGTGTTTGACGCTAAGGGTGTACTACATAACGCATAGGGGCCTAAGGGGTTCCAATAAATATTTTTTACGGTCCAAATTTTTTCTGTTTTTTCAATTGGAAAACGATAAATTTAGGAGTGGTAAGTTTGGAAAAATTATGTTGAGTTATTTCAGATTCATAGAGTTAATGCCAGAACCACACCATAGAAAGATGGAATAGTGACAGAAAATGAATAGAAATGTTTCGTTTTCAGTTAAAAATTGGAAAATAAAGGAATGTGAAGACGAGGAAAAATCCAATTGAGTGAATTAAATGGAGTAATTTGAAAATGAAAAGCATTGTTGTACGAGAATAGTGGAAAAGCGTGAGTTAATACTTTTTTTTCATTGAATATGGAGGAAATATTCATTGAATGGAATACAAATGAGTAAGATGAATCGTTGTAGATCAATGCACGTCGTTTTCGAATGAAGTAGGTGAAGCTGGGATAGTAGATTTAATTGGTTTGGAAAAAATAAATAAATGAATTGAAAGATTAAGTGAGATGGTTATATGTCAATTTCCCATTAAACTAGTGGGCTAAAAAGCATGTGTTAGGGGGCGTAGGAGAAGGGAAAGTTATGTAGAAAATGGTTTGTTGGCAGAGCAAGTAAGGAAGTTACAAATACAGAAAGATAAGAGTTAGCAAAGGAAGAAGTAAAAAGGCGAAAAGAAAGTAGGCGTTGAGGAAAAGAGAAGAGAGGGATATACAAGTGGTAAAGGAAGAAGTGAAAAGGGGAAAAAGCAATTAAATGAAATATCTTTGTTGACAATTGGCCGGAGTAAAGAAAACATATGTATGTGGACGGGTATGGCTAAATAACATCGGACAACCGAGAGTAATTCCAGAGTAATTTATAGCTAGCAATGAAATTAAGTCTGGATTAGGATCGGTGTTTATCTGGATAACTCAGAATAAGAACGCAAAATGGATTAACTACATTTATTACAACCAACAACGTTTATTAATTACATTAACGAGGCCTTTAGTGCAGTAGGAGAGCAATTACATGAGACGTCTAGGATGGCCTGGCAGAATCATCAGGCCCTCGATTTTCTCTTGGCCAGTAAAGGAGGCGTGTGTCATATGATAAAGGACAATATCAAGTAGCACTAGGAATAACAGCAACGAATATATTGGTTTCTAATTGTGATTCTTTTGTTGGTATGTCACACTGCCGGGGAACAAGCTGCTGCCTGGGATGGTCATCGTCGCTTCCGGGTTTTTGGCTGCATGGAAACTGAGCGTGATGCCTGCTGGGATAACACTCACTCCAACATCTGACTTCACGACACCCGTTGACGAATACGACAATGCATGGTCTTCAAATTTTTCAAAGGGGTCGGGCCAAAGGCCGATGTGCATGCTGTATCACTATCCAGTCTTGCGCTCATCTTGAAATGTATCGACTGTTAACGAAATTGGTTATCGATGATCAGTTTAATCATTCATTTACCTTTATCACGTACCGATCAACCGTCGACGGTCCACGTGTATAATACAGTATGTACGGATAAAGATAAATGAAGGGGGGGGTTAGTGCATGGGTCAGATGTTTGGAGTGTTAGGGGTTTTTTCTTTTTTATTTAATGAAACATGAACAATGAAAGTTAGAGTAATCACAGCAGGCTGACCGCCAGAATTTTATTTTATTTTCGATTCGCGTAAACTCTGTCCTGTATTGATATCTATGATTGGTAATAATTTGCCACTACTCTGTATTCCTTTTCAATTTTAATTTCCATTCAAAGGAAAAAAAAAAAAAAAAGGGGGGATTATGTTGTGGCAAATCCTCAAAAGCATTTGCACTTGCATATATAGAAATAGATTTGCATACATGTCTACATTAACTTACAATACATTACTTGCTTGTGGGAAAAGGTCGGGGTGACCTCGGTTGAAGATACCGTTACCAGACGATTAGAGTTTACCTTGAAGATACCGTTGCCAGACGGCGTGCAAGGAACGGTCACGTACTCATACGGCGTACACGGGACTGGTCACGTACTCATACGTGATACAGGACCGCCTTTTGGGGTGTACTCAATCGAAGCCTAATCGTCACTACCAGCTTTAAATACATTGTCATGTTCCTAGCTCTGTGAGATCTTTATTGACGCATCAATAAAGTGACAATCTCCCTCCGTAACGAGACTGGCTCCTGTCTATTTCTTTTATCCACTTATGAGAAGACTTTCTCTCGATTATCGGACCTCCAATTTCTACAACAGCGGTAACATCTGTTTACAGTGTCGAACACAGCCGACACCGGGCGAGGTGAAAGAAGATGTCGGGAAGTCTCGCTGCATAATGCATGGATGTGGCGATGGGAAGGATGGTGGCGGTAAAACTTTGCAACGAAACTCGTTTCTTTTTGGGTGGAAAGCATTGGAGGCGGAGAGTGAAATGAAATGGCGCCAGTGGGAAAAAAATATTTCAAAGAGTTCTGTCGTCGTTTAGGATTTTTGTTGTAATTGTGACTGGGAAATTGACGCAAAATACAATGGTAAAGAGCAGAACAAGGCAATCGCGAGTTATGTTTTTTTGTAACATAAATATTAGTCTTTTTTTTTAATTTATTAGCTTTACCAACTTTTTTTTTCAAACCACTTGTCTCAATTGAACACTATTGGGGATTAATAAAATAAATTAAAAAAAGCTCTGATTGTTCACACGGTATCATTACTTTTAGAACCCTCATGGCTTAAAACTGACAAATAAAGACTTTGCCCTACGAGATTCCGGACAATCGTTCGTGAGTTGAATTTTTTTCGTAAGTTGCTTCAGTGCTATATTTTATATGTTTAAGGTTTGAATACGTATGTATAAGGTTTGTATAAGTAACCTGTATTGTTTTGAAACTAAAAAAAATCAACGTTTGATGAAATGAAATGAAATGATCTGCATTTATATAGCGCTTTTCAAGTCAATGACTTCCCAAAGCGCTTTACAGTGTGCTTCACATTTCCCAATAGCGGCCATGATCTGTGCAGCCATGTAAGGCGCTGACCTGCTTATTGGGGGTAATTGGGGGTTCAATGTCTGACCCAAGGACACTTCGACATGTAACACGGACAAGCCGGGATTCGAACTGGGATCCCTTAATCCTAAAACGATCGCTCTACCTCCTGAGCTACTGCCGCCCCATATTGATAAAATAATATGCTCTATAACAGGGGTCGGGAACCTATGGCTCGCGAGCCATATATGGCTCTTTCTACGAGTATCTGTGGCTCAGAGACAGATTTGATTGCATGCAAAATTTCTCCATCTTGTCCAAAACTTGATTTGTCTATCCTGTTAAGTTACACGCAAAGCCAAACCGAAACTTACTGTTAAATAATTACTTCGCAGTATATATATGGCACGTTTTTCACTACAATTTACAGTCGAGGTGTCACACAAAAAATGGGGAAAAAAAACTCGTTTTAGCTGTACAACGCTAAAGAATCCTTTATATAAAAGTTCACTATGTAATCTGTGTTCAGTGTTCAGATACCTTATGATGAATTCACAGAACTGTAAATACGCCAAAACACCGGAAGAGAACTTAGTCATTTGATTGGGTGAGTGGGAGGGATGGGTGGAGCTATGCAAAAAGTACAAGCACTCCTTCCCATCTCTCGCCAAAGGTAAGCACATAAGGCTCCCTATTCTCAGAATGTTGTGACGTTTTTACAAAATAAATGCTTGCATCTGGTTTTGAAACCAATATGTATGATAAAAAAGGGTCAAAAGGAGTTTAACCGATCTTGAGTCATTGCAAGAAAGAGACAAGTTTAAAGTGGTATGTTTGTTGATTTTGGGACAGGGGCTCTGGCATTATTCTCTTTTCATAATTTTTATCAAATCATCAAAAATAAATGTGCTGAAGACTAATCTTTTGTCTGGGGCGCGGGTTTAGCAATTCAGTAAATTTGTCTCATAATATATGGTGTGGCTCTTTCCCAAAATAAAATTAATATTTTTTGCTTTTATGGCTCTTTGAGTCAAAAAGGTTCCCGACCCCTGCTCTATAACGTTACAAGGCAGGCTGAATGATAAAGCATAGTACTAATAAACAAAGCTACACATTAGGCATTGACATTCAGTGGTCTGTGAAGCCCTTTGAGACTCCTTGTGATATACTATAAAGATAAATAAAGTTAAGTTTAAGTTACTTTTGGAAGAGTTAGACGACGTCCTCCTATGTGGTGAAAAGGGGATGAAAAAAAAGTGATCCAACCATTTTCTCAACCGCATCAAGCTTTCTTATTCCACTTTCATTTCAAAAGAAACATCTCTCCTCTTCTTTACACTTTACACCAACCATACTGAATAAATGCACTAGATATTAAACAATAAAAATGTGAAAGTCCTTACCCACTAGAGGTAAAGTGCAGTATGTCTACACACAAACTAGGAAGTAGAAGCCGGATTTCTTCTTCAGGATGGATGCTAGGTGGCCTCTCACCGCGCTACACGGCAGAAAGAAGCACTTCAGTAATGTCCTGTACCCGGAAAAAGGTGCACACAATACAGCAATGTCTGGATATTTTTTGACATTCCTAAAAAAATGATTGCATAAACCGTTTTGCGCAAGTCGTAAAATATGACATTGTAATTTTCCCCAAAATTTACATTTACAATGACACAACTCCTAAAGACATATTTTCATGTAGTTAACTATTTTTTAACCGAATTAATTTTTCCTGTTAATTTCAGAAAATATCTTTTTTTTTTCCCCTGAGGAAAGAACAACCTAAAACGTTCTGTACTAAAACAAAACACTGTGAAATGCTTGGCCAAAAAAACCCAGATTACATGAATTACGATCAATAAATATATGTTGCTCTGACATGCTCAAAAATGTACAATATAAAAAGATGAATAACCACCTTTGCATTCCACAAGACGCCAGGTTTTGTTATTATATTTATTAAAATCTCAGAAACAAGTGCAATAAGCATTTAAGTGCTTTAAAAATCCATCGTTTCATGAAAAGTCAAACTGATGACAGATAGAAAAAATGCAAACAAGACAAGCGAGTCCATTCTACTTTGAGCAAAGTGGCTGCTTACCATGAACATAGTTAAACATGCCTTTATTGTACAATCTCGCTTTCCCCGTTTTCTAAGTATATATTGTTGTGGCATTTCAGCTTTTAGTGCACAGGACAGTGAATGCAGACAAGAGGAACTGGTAAAGAGAGGAACTGATGATGACTGTGCAGTAGTTGGCAGTCTAATCCAACAAACGCGTCACATATATAGTCGCCAAAGTAAAAAATAACAATAGTAGCTCAAACTCTTGCCATATCTAGTATTGCGCCAGACAATTTGCTTCTTTCTCTGTATTTCATTGAGAAAGTTTGAAGCAGATGTGCTTGATCAATGTCATATAATCCATCAGAGCTGTATTCTTACAAAGCTTTGACAATCACCTTTTGCATACGTCATTAACCGAGTAATAAAGGAAATGAGTCTTTCAATGGCAGCCGTTTTCTGAAAAGATCTACCATTTTTACTCTATTTGAGCATTCACATCGATAGCAATGGCCTAAGCTAGGGAGATATAAAGAGAGGCTACTAAATGAAAATATTGGGCCCTTATATTTTATTGACAAAAAAAAGTTTGTTTCTAGCTGTAACTGTATTTTGTTTGAAATCATTTAGGTAACCACAAAATCATACGTAATGAATTATCAGCGAACGGTCACTCTAAAACTCGTCGTATTTATAGTTTGTCATTTGAGCTAATACCCAAACAATGACATCGGGAAACATTTGTGTCCCATGGCGTCATGTGCAGGCTGCGACACTGGACCTTCTGCGGTCTCGCTGTTCATCCTTTAAGACCTGTGTTCAATAATTTGTCCTGACAGTAACCCTGTTTCAAAAATACAAATGCATTTTGGATGTTTAATTTCATGTAGTTTTCTTACGTCATAAAATATATGCTCAACATAGGTAAAAACAGAGCAATTGCAGAGAATGAAACGTTGCACGGCCCTTTTTCTTTGGCCACTTTCAAACCAGAACGACAAAGACAACAGATATTCAAGCTTGATTTACGCATGTAGGCATTGCACACTTTCACTCTCTTTTGCTGCTGTAAATATGTCATCGGCTGCACGATCGTGGGCAGAAACAAAACAATAGCAGTGAAAGGCAAGCTGCCTGTGCCTTGTTTAATCCGCTTGATCTATACATGCAAAAGGACGATGTGCTGTTCTCCCTGTATTTCATTGAGAAAGTTTGAAGCACATGTACTTGATCATAACACGTCATATAATCCATCAAAGTTGTATTCTGACAAATCTTTCACAATCACCTTTCATCTACATTATTAACCGAGTAATAAAGGATATAGTATGAGCTGACCCGTCGTATTAACATAAAAGATAACTAAATGTGTCACACACCCTGCACGTTATGTGACACTATGCAAAAGCCATTACAATTGAAGGCATTAGTAACAATAGTGAACAAGTAAATGAAAAATATGAAAACTATATGCGCCACACAACCTGCACATCTAGTGACACGAAGAGGAAGCCAAAAAGAATGAACCCCGTAATAATACTAGTAAATGAGTAAGTATATGATAACTATACAGTATATACACCCTGCATGTATTGTGCTACCAACAAGAATAATGCTCATAGTAAATACTAGTAAATGAGTAAATACCAGATAACCATATGCGTCAAGCACCTTGCACGTCTTGTGACACCAAGAGGAAGCCAAAATAAATGAATACCCTCAGTAATACTAGTAAATGAGTAAACACCAGATAACCATACGCGTCAAGCACCTTGCACGTCTTGTGACACAAAGAGGAAGCGAAAAAGAATGAACACCAAATTATGACTAGTAAATGAGTTGTAAATGTATTACAAATATATATACCATGCATTTAATGTGACACCAACCAGAATGAAGTCAATTGTGATACTATTAAATGAGTAAATACTTGATAACCATATGTGTCAAGCACCCTGCACAACTTGTGACACCAAGAAAAAGCCAAAAAGAGGAAGCCAAAAGAATGAATCCACATTAATTCTAATGC
Source organism: Urocampus carinirostris (assembly GCF_059441175.1). NCBI lineage: Eukaryota > Metazoa > Chordata > Actinopteri > Syngnathiformes > Syngnathidae > Urocampus > Urocampus carinirostris. Next base: position 27,552,618 of record NC_142353.1, on the reverse strand, counting down.
ATGAGTATAACTAAGAATAGGATAACTACATATACCCTGCATGTATTGTGACACCAAAAAGAATGACGTCCATAATACTACTAGAAAATGAGTAAATACCTGATAACCATATGTGTCAAGAACCCTGCACGTTTTGTGACACCAAGAGGAAGCCAAAAAGAAGGAAGCCTATACTAATACTAGTTAACAAGTAAATATATGAGAACTGTATGCACCCTGCATGTATTGTGACACCAACAAGAATAATGTCCATAGTATTACTAGAAAATGAGTAAATACCTGATAACCTGGTAAGTTCCTGGTAGCCATAAGCACCCTGCACGACTTGTCAAGTCAAGTCAATTCATTTTTATTTGTATAGCCCTTAATCACAAAGAGTTTCAAATGGCTGCACAGGTTATTGCACAGACTATTATTTCAGACTATTATTACACCATCCCCTGATCTGGAAACAACAAGAGTGCAAGGAAAAACTCAAAAACCTCAACATGAGGAAAATGAAGAACCCTCGAGAAGGCACCCCACATGTGGTATCCCCCTTTCAGGATTACCAGGCAAAGGATGTTGCAAATTACAAATAATACACAGATATTGTCCACAAAAAGTATAGGTTATTCATATGCTATGGAGTAGAAGTGTGTTTAACATGTGACACCAAGAGGAAGCCAAAAAGAATGACACCCATAGTTATACTTATACATGACTGAATATATGAGAACCACATGCACCAGGCATATATTATGACACCAAAAAGAATAAAGTCCAAAGTAATACTCATAAATGAGTAAATTGATGAGAACTGTTTGCATCACACAACATAAAAGTCTTGTTACATGAGGAAGGCAAACTTAATGCAGCCCACTTCTAACAGTGAAACATAAGTACTGAATAAATAAATATATAAAAACTGTATACATTTTTTGACCACTTCTAAGAATGTTGAAAATAAACATGTTTTTTGGATAGCCTGCGTCATATCAGATCATACGTCACGTTTCCCGCTCAGACAGCAAATGTGCAGGGATGAAAATTCGCAGACGTGTTAATGTGACTTTGTGCCGGTCCCATGCATCGGGAAGCTTACTCCAAATATTTGCGTGTTGTCCCCAGTTGCTGTCACTCTATCTGCTGTCAACGGATTGCACGCCCTTGGTCACCTCGTAGACACATCTGTAAAGTGGTCTTTTTCTTCTTTTCTTTTTTATCTTTATCCGCGGTGTTTTGATCTTTCAATCTATATATAAATGTATTATTGGGTGTCAAAAAACACCTGGGAAAATGTAATGCAGGCAAAGCGGGACTGTCTAATAAATATGTAATAAATGGGTAATAAACATGGGAGCAGGCAAGGAATGAAAAAGGCAAGAAAGGATAGGGCCAAAAAGAAGGGGTTAAAGATGGAAGGAAACAGTCAAGAAAGGAAGAAGTAAGGAAGGAAGGGGGAGGCAAATAGGAAGGAAGGCAAAAAAAGAAAGAGGAAAAAAATAAGAGAGGTAAGGATGATAGGATGAAATGAAGGAATAATGTAAAGAAGAAAGCAAGGAAGGATGGAGTCTAGTAAGGAAAGTAGGTAACGAAGAAGGATGCTTTGAAGGAAGAAGTCAAGGAAGAGAGCCAGGCTAGGATGGAAGGGAGGCAAGAAATGGACAAAGTAAGCAAGGAAGTGATAAAGAAAAAAGGAAGGAGCAGAAACAAGGTAGGAAGGAAAGAGTTAATAAATTAAGAGAAAAGTTTTAAAAAAGGGAATGCGAGGAAGAATGAAGGAAAGCAAGACAAAAAATGAAGGAAAAGAGAAAAAAAAACAGGATGAAGGAAATTAACAGTGAAGGAAGGGAAACAGGAAATTCAATAAAGAAGGTAGAAAATAAAGCTAAAAGCAAATGAATGATGGGGAATAACAAAAGTAAACAAAAAAAGGAAAAAGTGAAGGATGGAATGAAGGACAGAAATGAAAGACGAAATGAATGGATAGAAGGACAAATAAGTGGAAAAGAAAAAAGAATGGAAAGGAAAAAAAGAAAGGAAGGAACAATGGATGGAAAGTATGAAGAACTCAAAGGAAAAAAGTAAGTAAAAAAGAAGAAAATTAATGAAAAAAGGGAAGAGGAGGAAGGAATAAATTAAGATAAAAGAGTGCAAGAAGGAAAACATACAAATCATTAAAGCATTAATTTAAGTGAGTATTTCAATAATTAGTAATAATATAATTAATGTTCATGTGACTAAGACTCTTGCCCGAAAATTATTAACAATGGTTAAAATTTTGTTTAAATATAAATACGTATTTTTAAAACTAATATTTTCCAAATTTGATTGTTCCTCACTGAGACTTTTTGCTTGATAGAATACATTAAACGGATACAAAGAATATAGGGAAATAACAAAATAAAATAAAATGAACAACATTAACTCCGTAGAACAAGGGTCTCCAACGTGATACTCGTGGGCACAAGGGTGCCCCCCGATGACAGCTGAGGTGCCCGTGGACCTGTTCTTAAAATATCTCACTATTGCTCGGCAATTTTGCTGAGTTTCCGGCAATGCAAAATTATTTTTCTCTTTTGAATGAATTGACTCATGTACTATTGCAAAGGTTGTACGCCCTACAAATGTCGTTAATTTTTACAATTCTTTCACAAGATATCCATTTCCTGATATATTTTGTCACATAATATTAACATTTTGGGGGGCTTATTTAGTCGGTTGTAAGATACAGAACTGTACTTGATCACATTTTTTTTGTGGAAGTACAATGTTGGCAACGAGATTCACTTGATATACGGTAATTGAAAATTATTTGAATGCAACACAAACTTTTTCTTCTTTTTTCCATGTTTTTTTCTACTTTTTTGTTACTTTTTTCTCTTTGTTCTCCATTTACTTTTTTTCCTAAATTTCTTTCTTTTCTTTTTTTTCTGTTTTTTTTTATAAAATGTTTCCTTGTTTTCTTCTCTTCCTTTTGTTTCTTTTTTCCTCAGCTTTTCACTACTTTTTCATTTTGGTATTTTTTTCTTTTTTGTTCTATTCCCCCGTCCTTTAAGTCATGTTGTGCATAATTTTACATCATATTTGGTCATGTTGGGATTAAAGAAGCAAAAACAACCTGAAGAGCCGTTTAGGACCCGAAAGAGCCGGTTCCTTTCAGTGAGCCAAGCCGAAGAAGCCGGTTCTCTACTAACTTTACTAAACTTCGTTCGACTTCGACTCTACTTCAAAATACCGCATTTAGGACACAACGTCAGGGGAACCCGTGTATTTTTACCTTCATGCACTGTAACTTTGAGTTAAGTCGCTTCTTAATTAGTAATTTTGAGCCCTCATTTTTGTGCGCTGGCTAGATTTTCTTGTGCGCTGAGAATGTGCGAGCAGTGCGCTATTGCGGTCACTGTGATTTACAAGCTCAAATTTTCTTTTTTGGGGGGTTTAGTTTTTCAACCTGCCTACCAATAATAACCATGGTAATAACATACGAACAACAAGGCAGTAACATGAAAAGTTGTTATTTTCCGCAAATTAGTAGCAAAAAGTTGCTCTAGGCTTGAAACAGGTTGAAGGCTCCTGAAATAGAATATAATTTTTTGTCATAGGATCGTGGTATCAAGGTAGTTTAACATTAAAACATGTACATTTCCTCAGTTCAACTTTACTTTTTCTGCGTATAGAACATAAATTACCATTTTAAAAGGTAACCCGTGTGGAATGAGGCAGAAGTTTAATTTGGACTCTTTTCTAACCACACAAGCAACACCAGAACTGCGAGTTAAATGTGTGAAAATATAATTCCTTTTTTAACACACGCTACACATGTCTGCTGTATATTTTTGGAAAAATAAATGGGAAAGGTGTTTGAATTTAGATGGTATATCTTTCAAAAATGTAGTTATTTCTATCTATCTATCTATTTTTAGGAAAACCATGTTGCATATAACAATAGACCCCCCAGGACACAGTGACCCCACCTTAAGATGTTGTCACTTAGTAATCATGGGTATTTTTCCCCCTCTTTACAGCGTGTTCCCCATCATACATAATCAGCATCAACTTCTCATGCTCAATAAGTTATACTACTCTGCTGTGTTTGTTAGTATTAAGAGTTGCATCCCGAATGTCTTACTGCTTTTTCTCGACGTCATTTAAAATCGTGAAAAGGCTGATCAGACTGCAAAGTGTGTGATGCAATATCCTATTTTTTTGTACTGGTTTTGTTTGCGATCAGTCCCATAGTTTGCAGTGATGTTCAAGGGAGAACCAAAAGCATGCTACTCCCTATTGTTAAAACTACAGTGATGATAAAAGCAAGGACATCCTCCAAGGGTATAACAATCCTCGCAATGGAAATTATAAAGTTTGTCTCATTTTGAATCCACTGTCACCATCTCTTTCCCCCTATTGCATCCACCCGCTACTCCGTTGGATCAGTTTGTCACATCACTCGAAATGTAAATACAATTTAATTTTTCCGTTTTCTTTTTTATGCATATTTATACACATTATTGTTCAATCATTTGCACAGATATTACACAGAAGTGAGACAATTTCACCTCAGCATTGCACCTCAGAACATGTAATTGTGGTATCTTGGGGGTCTACTGTACACAATTTGTCTTACGGTTAGACAATTCAAAGTTAGAAGCAATCTTTTCGAGATTCCAGTAAGATTTGGCTTATGCCGTCCACAGTATAACCACCAGACACGTTTGAGGAGGCCCTGTGGAAACAAGCATACCTTCTGCGCCTGACACTACAGACGCTCCCCTACTTGTGACCATTCCACTTACGAAAACGGGAGATACAAACATTTTTTGAAAGATGTCAAAAAATATTTACGTGGAATATGTCAATAGCAATCAAAGAGTATTTTTGGCTTGTCCGAAGCTGTCTGACTCCTTTTTAATTGATTTGTTTTTAACTCAAAAATAGTCTCTTATATCATGTTGACGTCATTTTGAACCTGACAATATCCGGACTTTGCTGTAAGTTGGATTTTGTATTGTGTGCATCTATTTTAGAGTACAGGACATTACTGTAGTGCTTCTCCCTGCCGCAACCAATGGTGCTATGAGAGGTCACCCAGCGTCCTCATCCTAGTTTGTGTGCTAACATTCTATGCTGTATCTCCAGCACACTAAGAACGTTGAAATTTTTATTGTTTAATATCTCGTGCATCCATTCAACATGGTTGGTGTAAAGTGTAAAGAAGAGAAAGCCGTTTCTTTTGAAATAAAAGTGGATTAAGAAAGCTTGATGCGGTTGAGAAAATTGTCGGAACGCTTTTTTTTGTCCACTTTCTACCACGGAGGGAGGAAGAAGTCACCTAACTGTTGAAACTTATCTTCCAAAAGTAAGTCAAATTTAACTTTTATCTTTATAGAGCATATCATTTTATAAAATGTTTATTTTCAGTACAAAACAATACATGTTGCTTATGCAAGCCTTAAAAATACTTATACAAGCCTAAAACATACATTCCATACAAAACATAGCACTGAAGCAAGTAACGAACTAATTCAACTTACGAAGAATTGTCGGGAACCTATCTCGTTTATAAGTAGGGCAGCGTCTGTTCATTCTTCATCAATGCTGGAAAGTAAACTGAAATTAATATATGTTGAATTACAATTTTTTAAGTGGTTTCTCAAATTGAAAATATTTTGATCCAGAAAAAAAATACTCCTCAACATATTCATTTGGATCCACATGTCTTTATTGAGTGCAACTCAACCTGAAATTTGTGTATATTAAAATGTAATTGAATATACACAATGCTGCATTGTTTAACTTCAACTTTGCTTCTTCTGTATCAATAACTAGCTTTTTTTTGTTCTTTTTCTTTTTTGTCAAAAGTAAGTATGAGGTCGATCTGATTCCAATTCTAAAATCCCGGTATTGAAGGAAACGAGAAGAGCGTCGGACTCGGGGGAAGGGTTCATGCTGCGTATGTTTTTCCCTGTAAACATACACAAACATATCATTCCGAAGCATATGTAACACGTGTATGCAAATTCTATCTTCTTTGAAGCTCATGACTCCGTCAAATGATTCTCCCGGCTCACAGATGGGCAAAACAGTTAACGGAAAGACAATAAATGACAGGCAGGGACGAGCCAGAATAGGAGCGAGAGCTGGTAAAAGAGACGGACGTTCTTAATGGGGGGAATCTAAGATGATGTAAGAGGTATTGAACCGACAATGCGGAGCAAATGAACAACACATGAATGGAGACTTGCTGAAGGATGAAATAAGTGTGGAGGAAAGACAATCGCTAACAACGCCATATTGATCCTTGCATTGAGTAAGGCCTGTGTGCAATAGTTGTTTTTTTATTTCTTTTTTTCTCAGGTTGCCGTGGATGCATCACACAGTATATTACACCCCCAGGATACAGCATGAATCCGTTCTGAATAGCTGTATTGCGGGGATAAGAATTTTTGGTAACTTGCTGCTAGTGCCTTCCCACGTAAAAAACATTTAAGATTTAAGAAAAAAAAAATATATATATATATTTAGTAAGTACTATTTCCATGTAATATATGCGCATATAAGTAAATGGCATTTTAATTAAATATACACCTTAAGGGTGCCCTGCGACTGGCTGGCAACCGGTTCAGGGTATTCGCTGCGCATTGCCCAAGGTCAGCTGAGATGGGCTACAACACCCCCTAGTGAGGATAAGTGGCCTAAAAAATGGATGAATACACGTAAAATAAAAATAAAACATTTTTATGTATATTTGGTGTGATGTGACCTGAGTTGGTCGAGTGTGGATGCAGAGGAGGGGAGGATATGGCGATGATGGATTAGAAATGAAATGGTTTTAAAACTTGTGAGTATTGTTATGACCTTAGAACATGTATTTGCGTTAATTGCTTTCTTATTTTTTATAAAAGTCCCAATCACTGATTGGTTATGGCCATACAACTTAGCAAGGGTAGCGATTCGTCTGTCTTCCTCGTATGTTAATCGGAAGTTTCGTTTCCATGGTTATTAAGTTTTTGCTTGTCCCTTTAGCATCACTGCAAGTGTTAGACCCATTGTGAATACATTTGGTACAAAAACTATAGTACATTATTTCCTAAGCACTCGAGATTCTGAACAAAATGCATACAAAAACTTTTTTTTTTTTAATCTACCGATTTTTCAAAAATCTTGACTTGAGACTATTATTATATTTAGAAACGAGAAGTATTTTTATGTGAATAATTCAATGCAACATTATACTCCTGATTTGGTTAAAGTGAAGAAGCAGCACGGCAGTGTAGTGGTTAACACGTGTGCGGCACAGTTCTGAGGTCATGAGATCAAACCTCCCTGTGTGGAGTTTGCATGTTCTACCCGTGCGTGTGTGGGTTTCCTCCGGGGACTCCGGTTTCCTCCCACATTTCAAAAACATGCATAACAGGTTAATTGGTCGGTCCAAATTGTCCCAAGGTGTGAGTGAGCAAGTGAATTGTCTGTCTCTGTGTGCCCTGTGACTGGCTGGCAACCAGTTCAGGGTGTCCCGTGCCCACTGCCCGGAAATAGCTGGGATGGGCTCCAGCACCCCGTGACCCTACTGAGGATAAGTGGTGCAGATAATGGATGGATGGATGGATGGATGTTCTGGAGACTGATAATGTTTTGCGCGTGCAAATATAGTGCGCAATCAAATTTACCGCTTTTTAACGTCACATTTTTGGCATGTTTCAGAATGAATGGAAAGGCATTATGGGATTGTACTTCATTCAACAGCATATTGGTATCGTCATGATGATGTGATGCAAACCAAGAGATTACAGGCATCTTGTAAGGCACGTCATATGCACAAAATTGCAAAGGTAGAATATTTTTCTGTTTTTTTGAATAGCAAACTAATTGTCTTTTGTGTAGTCTCGTAGGAAAAATGCCGTAACAAGTGGCCCAAAAACATTTTATTAATGCAAAAGTATTGTAAGGTAGGGCACCGTAAAAAAACAAAAAATGACCAGATAGGGATGGGCGCCGCCAGGCTGTACTGCCCAATCCACACCACAGGAAGTGGGGCCCCTCAGTAGCTAAGGGATCCGTGAACATAAATCCACTTATTCGTCTCCAGAGCAGCCAAACAGTGAACAAAAGTGCGCTTTATATTTTGTAAAATGCGGTAAAAAAAATCCTAAAAATGAACACATTCTATAGTTGACCTGCCATAAGCTCCATTTAGCCCACAATCTGTTGGGCCACAGGTGGTCTTCCTGTCATAAGCAGTTGACCGTGACAAAAGGAGAATTAGCCGGCCCAGTTCGAATACCTCGGGAACAATTCGACGTGAGACCAAAACACAGATTGTGCCGATTGTGTTAAGAGACCGTCTTAAAGTGAGAAAAATGAGACTGAGTTTCGCAAGGCGCCGTGTTAGCTTAACCAGAGCTGCCAGACGTGGCGAGGGAGTTGTTAGCGACGACCCACTCGTGTTTTCGTGCACCCTAGGTCTGAGTTATTCAAACAAAGCCAAATGAACCTTTTGTCAATTGTATCATTATTAGAGTTACATTTTACATCCACAAGCACAAATTCACAGGTAGAAAAAAACACATTTTAATGTAAGTTTAACAGTACATTGTTTGCCTTTCCCAACCAGAAGGCCTTTGAAAATATTAATATCTATAAACATGTTTTTTTTTTTTTGGTAACTTATCTGTCCCACTGTGTCATGTTTATTTGTATTTCTTGCCATTTGGATTGTTTGTACAATGTGTTAAACACATTATTGCAACATATCTGTGGAATATTTGTATTTAGGAGCATATGTGTCTGTTCAGGAAAGCATTAAAAAAGACACAATCTTGTCAACCTGACGAAAATTGGATAATCAAGGCATCAATAACTAACCGCTATGCAAATTCCCTCAAGTCAATTACGTAACATTTGCCTCTGGATGTGCACAGTTCATGCAGAGTTGACTCTGTTTCTCCACAATATTCCCCCATTTGGTGATTTGAGACCGTCAACCAGTTTTATTTAAGCACCTGCAACATTAGTACAAGTTTAAAAATGGAGGATCAGAATTTCTTCATTTTTTGGCGGGTAAAAATCTACCTATTAATCTGCCACAAACTCTGAGATTTTACCTGTACCTCGATTCATCAATTTTAGTGGTTGTCAGTATGTCAATGAGGTTAGGTCGATACTTCAAATAGAAAAAAATACAATATCCATATTTTCATTGATAAAAACGTAGTTTACATTGTTTACAACAATATCTGTCATGGTTATGGACTTAAATGGAAAAATAGGTTTGACAATTGAAAGACAATTAGGACAGGCAATATTCACAAATAGTGCTTGAGTGCAAATAAAATAATGCGATACCTCATGCATGCTAGTCCCACCAGCTCAGCCCTCCATATTTATCGTCTACCTTTTTCGGGATGCAAAGTTTATGAATATGGAGCCTGGAAGTATCATACGGCTACATCCACTTTTCACCTTTATTGTTTTTTTGACTACTTGAATCAGCTAGGAGTCAAAATATACAGGAATGGCCAAAGTGCTAAGGCCAAAGATTTACACCTACCTCTAAAAAAACTAAATAATACATAAAACAATACAATTCAAATAGTGTATTGACATTTGCAGCAACTGAAAAAAGTAGAGAAATCAAATATGAATATACATTTTCCTATACAGAGGCAAGCCTTTTTTTGACAGTTTTGGGTGCTTGTTTAGGGTGGTGATGGCCCTTGGTAAGAAACTGTCTCTGAGATTGTTAGTCCTTGTTTTAAAGGACCTTTAGTGTCTGCCTGAGGGCAGCAGGTCAAAGAGGACGTGGTCCCGGTGAGAAGAGTCTTTAAGAAACAGGGTTCCTATGGGTGCTTCAAATATTTGAAAGTGCTTCAAATTGAATGTGTTTCCACGGATTTATAAGTGATTGAATTAGCGTGAAGTACTTGTAAATTCTAATATTTCTTAACCTGTTAAAAATGACGCTGACACTGTTCTCTGGTGGTTTCGCTTTCCTATTGCATTTGTTCTTCCCGGGTGATTAACGGCAGCTACCATTGGTTTGTATGGCATTGTCTTTTAAAGCGCTCCCACCCCCCTACGGGTTGCACCCAAGAGGACAGGTGCAGGTGCATCCAAACTATGATTAAACATGGCATATGTAAATCACAGATATACTGGTGCAAAATACATGATTCACACCAGATTTCTTCTTTTAACGGTACTGGTGTGGAGGTACAGGGTTCATATCCATCTATTGCAGCCTCTCTGTTCAGAGTTTGCATGTTCTCCCATGGCTGTGTGGGTTCCCTCTGGCACTCCGTTTCCCCCCATATTCCAAGGTCAATTGGCCGGTGAGAATTGCTCTTAGGTGTGAATGAGCGTGTAAATGGTTGCTTTGCACCTGGCTGGCAGTTCAGAATGTCCCCTGCCCACTGCCTGCTAGCTTGGATGGGCTCCAGCGCCCCCACAACCTTAGTCAGTATAGCAGCACAGAAAATGGATGGCTTTGAAATTCCTTGAAAAGTGCTAGAACGTGTCCAATAAAAAGCTGTACAGACACTGAATACTATGATCAGCTCTGCTTCAGTAAACTGGGCAAATAGCAGCCAGTTGTTTTCTGGCCTGTGTTGAGGACTCTCCGTCAGGTTGTACTGTTTGCCAGCAGAATATCACCTTGACTGTCCAGTTAAAGAGCGAGAGCCGTATCGCCACAGGCGCTAAATCTAAGCAATTGAAGAGGAACTGCCCCTAAAGTATGTTGCGTTCACATTAGGAACCCCCAGGAGAGACCCCATCTCAATGACTTACTACATCCGAGGTAAAAAGACGGCATTGAAGCCAGAGTCACGTGCACACATGCGTACTTGTCATGAAGCTGTTTAATAGCACACACGTCTGCTGTCTTTATAAGACAGATGCCGGTACAGTCTGCTCACCGCTGGGATTTAACTCTATTCTATATTATTCCCTTTATTTGCTGGGCAATTAGGCAGCATGCCAGGCCTCTCTCTTGTAAAATTAAGGTAAAATCACAGTGTTAATGGGGATGCTAAATAGTGTCCATATGAAAATTGTAATTGGTCTCTGCGCAGTCCTCCTCCTATTTACGATTTGTCTTTTATTTAAAGCTCAATTTTAAAATCAATGTTTAGGAAATATATAATGAATACGGACAGAAGTCGTGGCATGGATCTTTCGTCACAAATTTGGCTATTTAGCTTTGCTAAAATGTATTGTTGACGTCTATAACTATATATGGTAAGACTTGATCTGTGGCTAATGTTTTTACTCCAAGTGTGTTCATGGGTCAAAGAAAGTGTTTGACACAGTATTTGTAGTGTCATTGATATGACACAGATCTTAACCTTCAAAGAAGAACCGTGGCCACAGGTGACTTGTCATTGAGGCTTTAATTTACTTCCCCGGATGGTTAAAACTGCAATATTACAATGCAGTGCATTGAGAACATGTGCCAATATGTTCATGAAAATACAACGCATAAACTTTACATCTGTCCAAACTATTACAAAATAGCGTTGCTTTAACATCACCTAAACACTTTTAGCAACTTACTGCTTTGCTTTGTTGATCCTCCATCGTGGCTGGAAATTTATTTGACATGGGACCGTCAAGTCAGCCACAGTATTGGTCTGTTTACTTAGAGATCGTCTGATTGGGAAGTGACGCGAGGAACCTCGTATTAGTCGCTATATTTTTCAACGTATAGCCAAATAAACATGAAATATGTATATGGAACAATTTTTAATTAACTTACATCTACTGTACCTTTGGCCTTGAACTATATACTGTATCAACACAGTAAATTAGGTTTTTAAAGAAAACTGTTTCCTTGAGAAGAAGTCTTAATAATGAAATATTAGTGCAGAATGTATTCACATAAGAAATAAGAGGAGTCACGTGGAAACACTTTCTGAATTTAAAAGCAAAAGTGTAAATATAATCGTCAAATTTGTGGTGTGGCTCTAGAATTGGTCCCTATCACAATACCCTCCCTGCTACACTTAGAATTAAAGTGCTATGGCAAAACATATTAAATGTGTTTGCGGGTGTACAGAACTCATGACAAATTTAATAATCAAATTATCAGTTTAAAACATTATCAAATGTTAAATAATAGTAGTTGCTCATGTCACATGAAAACATTATTGCTGAATTGAACAAAGTAAATTTAAATATAATCTTGTAATTTGTAGGTTGTGTCAACGATTGGTACTAGGTCAAAACGTTTTTCTGTTATACGTCTACTTGCAATAATATTACTTCCATGTATGCTTATAAATATGTTACAAATAAAATAGAACATTATGTAATGGTTAGTTGCTAACAAGCTTTCTATGAATAGTCGTAAAAGTCTATAATATTTTCTAGTACAAATACTTACGATATTTACCTTTTTTTAATTTCTCAAATCGTATAACTCTCATCTAAAGCGTGGCTCAATGATAATATTTTACTGTTTAAGAGAACAACAATAAAAGTACTTTATGAGAAACCCAAAAATACAATACACTCCCGGGATTACATTAATCAGTTCTAAGATGGGGATCGGAAAGTGAAGTAGCCGTATAGAGGGGGGACACTATACATTAAAAAAGCTAAGGAGTACATGGTAAGTATACATTTTGTGTATATATGTGCACATGATGCAAATATAATACACAGTTAAATGGAAAATGACATTTCATTTATCTCTGGTGTGATGTGGTTTGAGGTGGTCAAGTGGAGTAGGCAAAACATCCACTGATAATGCCTTGCTTCGATAACCCCTTTATTTTTCATAATTGTCCTGATTGTTGATTGGTTATGCCCATATTCCTTAGAGTTTATGTGGTTATCATAATGTGTTGCCTCTCCCTGCTGTTCCATTACATGTCTTGTGACTCATAGCTAAAAAATACAGTACAAAAAATACAGTGTTATATTGCTGATTCTCAAGGTCTTTATGAAGTACACAAGGTTGTGAACTGAATGAAGAGAAGGGAGTTGTGGGAGAGAGTTCAACCAATAGCGTATTATGAAACCCAATATCAGACCAGCGTTTTATATAACGTCGACCAACTGAGCGGCATCTTGCATACACAGTTTAGGTTCTGAGGCATGCAAAATCATTTGTTTTTGATCCCGTATAGTGGGTAAAATGCCATATAGTGAGGCTGAAAACATTTTAATCCACACTGTAACGTAATGCTGTATCCCAAGGGCTCCACTAGGGTCAAATAGGATTTCTCAACCACCACATTTTTTCAATTTTGTCAAATAATGATGTACATTTTTAAAATATGAATTTTAAAAAGAGGATCTAAAATGCAGGATCCAAAAAAACAAGTTTTTGTCATTTTCCTATTAAGCCTGTGCATACTTCTATGTAATTATACATTCTGACTGCATGTTGATTAGAAGCAGATTTAAAAACTTTTATTTTTTCTATTTTAAAGAATAAAGTAAATAAATACGTAACTGTAAAATCCCAAATGTAAAGTTAGTACTTTTTCACAGCCGGTCAGCTTGTTCATTGCCATGAAACTCCAACCGGAAGCCTCCGATACTATTTTCAGAGACATTTTTCTTTAAAGCCTGTAATTGTGGATTGTTATAATTACAGCCCCAGATGGTGCGCTTAATTTTTTTCTTTCAAACAATAGTTTATACTTGCTATGGACTGCCGTTTCGGAATATATGCACAAACAGTAGAAAAGGGTTCTTCCTCATCTTCCGCTTACAAAGACAAACAAATGAATCTGATTTTGTTTGATAATGTGCACACCTGAAATATGACATACAGTGAAGAAAATAAGTATTTGAACATCCTGCTATTTTGCTATTTCCCCCATATTGTGGGGTCGGACATTTCCATCGTAGGTGCATGTCCCCTGTGAGAGATAAACTAAAACAAAAAAAATCCAGAAATCACAATGCATTTTTTAAAAAATGTATTTGTGTGATTAAGCTGCATATAAGTATTTGAACACCTGAGAAAATAAACGTTAATATTTGGTACAGTAGCCTTTCTTTGCTATTACAGACGTCAAAGGTTTCCTGTAGTCTTTCACCAGGTTTGCACACACTGCAGGAGGATATCTCGGCCCACTCCTCCACACAGATTTTCTCTAGATCAGTCAGGTTCCTGGGCTGTCGCTGAAAAACAAATATTTTCGTTCTGGTTCTGGTCTGTAGACTGGCTGGGCCATGCTAGAACCTTGATATGCTTCTTAAGGAGCCACTCCTTGGTTTTCCTGGCTGTACGCGTCGGGTCGTTGTCGTGTTGGACCCAGCCACGAACCACCTGCAATGCTCTGACTGAGGGAAGGAGGTTGTTCCCCAAAATCTCACAAAACACGGCCCCAGTCATCCTCTCTTGAATGCAGTGCACTCGTCCTGTCCCACGACTCCTCTGTAACATGCACATGGTCATATACAAACTTAAGACGGGCCTTGACATGTGCTGGTTTAAGCAGGGGAACCTTTTGTTCCATGCATGATGTCTTAGTGTATTACCTACAGTAACCTTGGACACGGTGGTCCCAGCTCTTTTCAGGTCATTGACCAACTCCTGTCGTGTAGTTCCGGGCTGATTCCTCACCTTTTTAAGAATCATTGAGACCCCACAAGGTGATATCTTGCATGGGGTTGCACTCTATTTGAGATTGACTGTCATGTTTAGCTTTTTCCATTTTCTAATGCTTGCTCCAACAGTGAACCTTTTTTCACGAAGCTGCTTGGCAATTGCTCCGTAGCCCTTTCCAGCCTTGTGGAGGTGTACAATTTTGTATCTGGTGTCTTTGGGGAGCTCTTTGGTCTTCGCCATCCATCCATCCATCCATCCATCCATCCATTACTTGCACCGCTTATCCTCAGTAGGGTCGCGGGGGTGCTGGAGCCCATTCCAACTATCTTCGGGCAGTGGGCAGGGGACATTCTGAACTGGTTGCCAGCCAGTCGCAGGGCACACAGAGACAGACAACTCAATCGCACGTTCACACCTTGGGACCGGCCAATTAACCTGTTATGCATGTTTTTGGAATGTGGGAGGAAACCGGAGTCTCCCGAGGAAACCCACACAAGCACAGGGAGAACATGCAAACTCCACACAGGAAGGTTCGATCTCATGACCTCAGAACTGTGTCGCACGCGCGCTAACCACTGCACTGCCGTGCCGCCATCTTACAAGTTAAAGTCTTACTGATTGATCTTTAAGGGTCAGAATTCTAGATGATACACGGAATACTTATTTGCAGCTTTATCACACAAATACATTTTTAAAAGAACATGCATTGTTATTTGGATTTTTCTTTTTAGTGTATCTCTCTCACAGTGGACATCCACCGACGATGAAAATTGCAGACCCCTCCATGACTTCTAAGTGGGAATAATAGCAAATAGCAGGGTTTCCAAATACTTATTTTCTTTACTATACATATATCTCTTGGGGATCACATAGTGAAATTGCCGTACAGTGAGGGATAGAAGCATATAGTATAAGCTAATGCCAGTATTCCCAAAAGCACACACACAATAAAACAAGATAAAATAGTGTCTAGGAATTACTAATTTAAGATTCATGATTCTCTTTTTTGTCATACAAATGACGATAACATTGTCTTTGCAACCTCTTTGTACAATGTTGTGAAATGTTAAACTAGGATACAATGCTTGTATGTTCTGTAATTCCCCAAATAAGAAAAAAATAACCGTACAGATATGTGTCATAATCAAGCAAATTAGTACAATTTTCGTTTGAAATGCCTTATCCAATTTGTGAAAAACTGTTGTTGTGGCATGGTATAGAAACAACACAATGTCCTTCAACTGTTGAGCAGTATTATTTTAAACTAGTTCTTTTTTTAGTTATTCTCTAATTTTGATTCCAATGTATATGTACATCGTATTATATTACCAATATATTACATATAAAGTGCTGGGGGGAAAATAGTTGCCGCTTTCCCTATTTATGTGTCCGTTGCATAGTTATCACTCAACTAAGCTTTCAGATCATTTAACCAATTTTAATGTCACACACAGACAACCCAAGGAATTACAAAGTGTAGTTTTGAAATGTCAATTCCATGTATTAAGGCACACACTCACAAAAAAAATCATGAACTATCTGTCCCTTGTGAAAAAAAGACGAACACAAATACACACAAAAATTGGGTGTTATAAAGTGTCAGGGAAGACCAGAACAGAGCAGGAGACCCCAGAGCGTTCGTACAATTCTTTATTTGGGGAAGCGTAAGGGTTAGCGGGAAACACGGTGACCGTCGAACGTCAGCAGCAACGTCGTGGCGTAGCGTGGGACGGAAGCAGGTCGAGTTTACCAGGAATGAAGAGAAGATCGTAGCGTCGGACGGAAGCAGGTAGGCAGGCAGACAGACAGAATCAGGTAAACAAGGCACAGGTAATCGGGAGAGTCTTACGGGGTACAGAAGGAATCCTCCGACACAGAGTTCTCAGCGTAACGCGTTTAAATAGGGAGCATTGACCAATCAGGAAGCACATTCCAGCGCACCCCATGATTACCCCAGGTGGCTCCACTTGGGTAATCATGACAGAACCCCCCCCTCAAGGAACGGCTCCAGAAGTTCCCCAGGAAAAAAATTAATAAATAAAAATAAACCCACAGCACGTCACAGAGTAACACAGGAAAATCAGGAGAGTCAACTCAGGACAGGAAGAATCAGACAGGACAGGCAGATTCAGAAGAGTCGGACTCAGGGGGGATCAGATTCAGAAGAGTCAGACTCAGGGGGGATCAGATTCAGAAGAGTCAGACTCAGGGGGGATCAGATTCAGAAGAGTCAGACTCAGGGGGGATCAGATTCAGAAGAGTCAGACTCAGGGGGGATCAGATTCAGAAGAGTCAGACTCAGGGGGGATCAGATTCAGAAGAGTCAGACTCAGGGGGGATCAGATTCAGAAGAGTCAGACTCAGGGGGGATCAGATTCAGAAGAGTCAGACTCCGGGGAGCGGAAAGGGAACAGACAAGACAGGAGAGGAAAGACGGGACAAAATCAGTACAGGCAGACTCAGGGCAGGCATGGGAGTCGAGCAGGCAGGCATGGGAGTCGAGCAGGCAGGCATGGGAGTCGAGCAGGCAGGCATGGGAGTCGAGCAGGCAGGCATGGGAGTCGAGCAGGCAGGCATGGGAGTCGAACAGGCAGGCATGGGAGTCGAACAGGCAGGCTTGGGAGTCGAACAGGCAGGCATGAGAGTCATTGCGCAGTCATTCGGCCGGAGGTGCCTTGGCCAATTTCGCCACGTCGGAAAGGACTTGCCGAACTGCACATTCTGAACAGGAATTGCGCTGCTGATTCAGGCTTTCATGGTGGTCAGGGGGCAAATGTACGAACGCGGGGTCCATTCTTGGTCGGAGGATTCTGTCAGGGAAGACCAGAACAGAGCAGGAGACCCCAGAGCGTTCGTACAATTCTTTATTTGGGGAAGCGTAAGGGTTAGCGGGAAACACGGTGACCGTCGAACGTCAGCAGCAACGTCGTGGCGTAGCGTGGGACGGAAGCAGGTCGAGTTTACCAGGAATGAAGAGAAGATCGTAGCGTCGGACGGAAGCAGGTAGGCAGGCAGACAGACAGAATCAGGTAAACAAGGCACAGGTAATCGGGAGAGTCTTACGGGGTACAGAAGGAATCCTCCGACACAGAGTTCTCAGCGTAACGCGTTTAAATAGGGAGCATTGACCAATCAGGAAGCACATTCCAGCGCACCCCATGATTACCCCAGGTGGCTCCACTTGGGTAATCATGACAATAAAGTAGTTTAGATAATCGTCCATTGCATGTGCCTTCTTTGTAATTCTTGATAAACTTTTTTTCAATGGTTTTATTGATTTTGCTTCTTCCTTTAGCACCAGCATAAGCCCATAGAGTATAAATACAGTACAAAAAATACAGTACTGTATCGCAGACACGCAAAGTCCTTATGAAGTATCGGTACACCAAATTTATGAAACAAGTGGTGGCATTTCAATTTGTCCTGAGTCTCCGGCAAGTAACAAATCGGAAATACATCATTATTTACCCCATTATTTTCAAGTTTTACTTTAATTAAGAAACGCCACCTTGTATTTTTTTTTCCACTTGCTAATGAGGGCACAGTGATATACTCAAAGAAAGTATCCAAAGCGGCCGAAGTAACTTACAAACTCAACGCAGGTATATGTACACTGCATTGGTTACAGTGGGTATTTTTCTGATTACCATAAAACATACAATACACATTTTTTTTTAAAACAAATTAGACATTATTATGTATACACATACTGGGATCCACTGCGTACGCCAATCTCAGACTACGATGTGACCGACGTCACATCAGACAAAGTTATTGGCCAAAAGCTCACGGTACCATATTCTCTCACTGACAACAAACCCACCAAGCAGCATTGAATAAAAATAAAACACTGCAGAACAAAAACGTTTCGGTTCCCATAGATCCTCTGCACGTTGAATTGATCGTGAAGCCGCCCGCATGCCTTTATCCATCTCAAACATTTCACCAAATGTGTTTTGGGTCGAGGAAAAGGGACGAAACTCATCGTTCTGGATATCCCTGATCTACCTTACAAGTGCCCCAGACACGTCATCGAACCATTTTACCACGGGGTGTCCTCTGCCTCGCGTTCTGATTGGCTGAGAACAAGCGCTGTGGGATCTATGAATTTGTTGGCGAGGTCTAGTAGGGAAATTGTTGTAAAGAGGAAGCAAAAAAAACAACATCTTATTTCACACCGTAAAGTTAAAACTTCATAAAGCGAGGTCACCTTACCCTGGGGGTCTACACTAATTTGTTGCGAACTTTTTACAGATGATTTTTCCCCTCATGTTTCGAAATGTTATTTTCTGCTACATGTGTTGTTCCCCTGTGGCAACGGTGGCAACGGCGTTCCGTTATTCTGGAATGAGTGTAAACGCCGCAGACATCTGGTTTTATTGTCACCGAACACTTTTACCCGTTTGCCGTAACGTCATCCACATCATTGGCCGACAAACTTAAGTCGCAGTTGTCACCCGTTCGGCATTAACAGCCACCCTGGTTTCACAGACGGAAGATTTTAGGGAAAAAAAAGAGGCAGTTTCATGGTTATAAATGTTAATGAGCTTATTTCCCATCCCCAAAGCTAGCCGTCCTTTCGAAGACGTGGGATATTCCCAAGCTTGTGGGAAACAGAATTTGAGAGGATTCCATCACTAGTCCACAGTGCCATGATACCACTACAAATCTTAATATTTTGAGCCGCGGGATTCAAACTCCTATTATCATACAGAAGTAAATAAATAAGATATTGGAGGACAATATACAGAAAAATGATTTTCTCTGTAAAGAATCCAAAACTAGTTTAATTTGTGTCCATGAAATGTATTATAATCCATCATTTATCAAATGACTTATTAACTCATTCAGTGCCAAACGCGGATTTTCCCTGTGTACCCCTCAAAAATGTTAATAAATGCTAAAATGTACACATTTGCCTGTTTTAAAGTACAATGGAATTATAAATAGAAGTAAACATATTTCAAAATGAAAAAAATATATATACTTAAAATAAACAACATGCCATTTTGCTCATCTTAAAACAAAACATCTACCAAAATAAAACAATTAAATGAGCAAGATCTAAACGTGTCACGAGACGTGGTGGCGTGGAAGGTGACCGGACCAGAACGGAGGCAGGAGGCATGAAGGGAGAACTCAAATGCGTTGACGATCCATAGGTTTTATTTAATAAAATAAAAGTCGCCCAATACTCCGAGGCAAAACAGAACAATACAGAGTTCCTCCGGCACGAACTCAACGGGACATGGCATAACAGACTAAAACAGGACAAGGCATAACAGACTAAACAGGACAAGGCATAACAGACCAGGATTGTGAAGAATGAGTATTAATGAACCCGCAACCGCAGAGCCCACCATGCAGCCTTAAATACAGACCCACCATTAGTGGAAATGCTTTCAGCTGTTGCCCAGGGGGCGGGGCAGACTGGTCACCAAGGCGACCGTGACAGAGCCCCCCTCTTAAGGGACAGCTCCCGAGGTCCCAAAAAAGAAAAAATTACAACCTCACGCCCCGGAATGGTTCGACGCTCACGATTGGGGCAACCCCGCTCCCTCCTCCGAACACGCAGGAACGGGGAGAGACAGGCGCCATCTGCGTCGGGCGGATCGGAATCGGCGCTCGGCAGGTGGGGGTCCGGCGGGCAAGCTGGACAGGGGATAACAGACAGGCAAAATCAGAGCAGAATCAGAACAGGTAAACAGGACAGGCAAAATCAGGACAGGCAAAATCAGAACGGGTAAACAGGACAGGCCGATGCAGAAGAGTCGCACTCAGGACAGGCCGATGCAGAAGAGTCGCACTCAGGTCAGGCCGATGCAGAAGAGTCGCACTCAGGTCAGGCCGATGCAGAAGAGTCGCACTCAGGTCAGGCCGATGCAGAAGAGTCAGACTCAGGGGGGGATCAGATTCAGAAGAGTCAGACTCAGGGGGGGATCAGATTCAGAACAGACAAGACAGGACAGGAAAGACTGAACAAAATCAGTACAGGGAGACTCAAGGCAGGCATGGGAGTCGAACAGGCAGGCATGGGAGTCGAACAGGCAGGCATGGGAGTCGAACAGGCAGGCATGGGAGTCGAACAGGCAGGCATGGGAGTCGAACAGGCAGGCATGGGAGTCGAACAGGCAGGCATGGGAGTCGAACAGGGAGGCTTGGGAGTCGAACAGGCAGGCTTGGGAGTCGAACAGGCAGGCTTGGGAGTCGAACAGGCAGGCTTGGGAGTCGAACAGGCAGGCTTGGGAGTCGGAGTCGGGCTGGCACGCAGGGGAGACGGAATAGCAGGCAATCGGCACGGGAGTCGGGCAGGCAGGCATGAGAGTCGAACAGGCAGGCGTCAATTCCTCCCGGGAGTCGATTCGAGGCACAGCAAGGGCCACGACGGGCGGGGCCGTGGTTCGAACGAGCAGGGAAGGCCAACTCAGTAGGCGCCTGCCGAACTGCGCTCTCCAGCTCTCCCCAAGTCGCGCTGGGATCGTTCGCTGAGTTCAATTGTTGGCGGGTTCATTTCTGTCACGAGACGTGGTGGCGTGGAAGGTGACCGGACCAGAACGGAGGCAGGAGGCATGAAGGGAGAACTCAAATGCGTTGACGATCCATAGGTTTTATTTAATAAAATAAAAGTCGCCCAATACTCCGAGGCAAAACAGAACAATACAGAGTTCCTCCGGCACGAACTCAACGGGACATGGCATAACAGACTAAAACAGGACAAGGCATAACAGACTAAACAGGACAAGGCATAACAGACCAGGATTGTGAAGAATGAGTATTAATGAACCCGCAACCGCAGAGCCCACCATGCAGCCTTAAATACAGACCCACCATTAGTGGAAATGCTTTCAGCTGTTGCCCAGGGGGCGGGGCAGACTGGTCACCAAGGCGACCGTGACAAAACGTGCTTTTTTAGTATAACATCTAGTGGTCAGATAATACACACTGTCCCTTTAAGAAATATTTTCCACCAAGACAAGAAAAAAATAAACAAATACAAAATCTACTAGAAGAGAAAGTTGATAATATTAAAAAAACACATATATAAACGACAATTCCTGACAAAGGAGTAAGATCCCCCCCACAAAAAATATACAAATGTGTTCTAAAACTAAGTAAAAATAACAACTTCAAGGTTCACGGATCCCCTAACCTTATGAGTCGTTAGGGCCCCAATGAGGACGTGACTCTGGACAGCTTTCTCCACTGTTGACAGTCCCTGGCCTGTTCTTGGGTCGGAGCAAAATTGGCACCAGTCTATTCCTTATTATTTTTCGGTCTTCCTCTTCCCCTGCCCCCTTGGACTGTGCCGTGGAGAATTGTCTTGGTCAGTCCTGTTGATCTTGAGACATAACCATACAACTTAAGTTTCCGTCCGTGCACAGTTAACAACAAGTTCTCCTAAGGTCCAGTGGGTCCTCTGATGGTGTTGCCGCATGGGCTAACTAGCTTATGCCTTCGACTTTCTTGTAGCATCACATCTCCATGACCTGGATTTTCTTTTCCACTTTTGTTGCGAGAGCCCATGTCTCACGAGCGTAGAGGAATATGGAAGTAACCAGCGCTTGCATGAGTTTGATCTTTGATTTCACTACTATGTTCTTGTCCCTCCAGGTTGGTTTAAGTCTGGGAAGTGTGGCTGTGGATGAGCTATCCTGGCCATGATTTCTGGTTCGGACCCCTCTTTTGATATGACAGTCCCGAGATATTTAGATTTGGTGGCAGGTTCTAGCTCTCTGTGGTCGATAGTGATTTTTGTGGTGATACCCTGAGGATAGTTGGCCATTGTTTTTGTTTTTTCTTTGACAATCGTGATACAATATTCTTATTCACTTGGGAAAATGATTCTGTTCCAAAATGTCTAGTATCACATGGTACAAAACTAAATTGTCGCATCACTTGTTGCTTTTTAATTTAAAAACCAACATTTTGTGGTGATGACCTCCTTCGCTTTTGTGACATTAAAGTCTCAATGGCTCTTGAGAAATAAATAACGTTATATTTCTGATCTATGTTCACAATATTTATGTACTTACATGAATAAATAAAGAAATGAATAAATAAAACAATAAATTGTCTCTTTCAAAGATAAATTAATTATTTGAAATAAGTTACATAAACATACTTCACTTAATTGGTTCAGTTCAAAATACATACATTTGTTTCTATATAAAACTGTTCAACAATATTCAATTACATAGATAAACCAACTATTTTGCCACTTGACATCCACAGTTTGACAAGATCTGCCCAACCTGGAGCATTACCTTAAAATGTTGAAAAGTGAGTAAAATTTTCCTTAAAGTGACACAATGGGAACTAGCTCACATTTTGTCGAGTCAATGTTTATTTTGGTTCAATCTATGAGCCACTAATGACTCACCGAAGATCAGAAGTAATGCTGTACACGTCTTAAAATGCATAAAAAAACAGTCTTTGTGTTGAAAAAAAACCTTACTGGTTGACAGGTATGAATCTCCCTCTACAAATATCGCCTTTCAGTAAAACTGTCCATCACCTCCAACCTGTCACGATTAATATTGTAACAACTCCGGTGTTGACTCCTGTTTGGAATTTCGTGGATAGCAAGGGTTAAACAAACACACCGGCGAGGAAATCAGAAAATAAATTCAACATTCAACTTGGTTCCTGCCGGATCACTTCCACGCATCATATCATATTTGCTGCTTTTTTTATTTCCGCATATGAGCAAACAACGTGCTGGGGTGCAAACAGTACCTGGACACTAAGTAGAAAGTGTGCTGACCGGCGCCTCCAGTCTGTCCGCTGCCTCAATGCAAGTATTCACCGACTGGAATCCGACAGCAACCAAATGGACGCGGAGAATCTCCTTGCGAAATACACCACATTCCACTTGGATTCAGAAATCAGACTTTTTTTTGTTATTATTACAGTGTCTTGCAAAATGATTGCCAGATTGGCTTGATCATTCTAGCACCTTTGTATTGTTAGTTTTAAACCATTGCACTGTAAATCCTGCTTTGTATTGAGGATCGTAGTCCTGTTGGAAGGTAAACCTGTGCACCATTGTCAGGTCTCTTGCATACTTCAACTGATTTGCTGCCCTGTATTTGGCTCCATCCATCAAATCTAATGATCTTCTCAGTCCCTGCTAAAGAAAGGCAACACCATTGCATGATGTTGCCACCACCATGTTTGACACTGGGAATGGTGTTTCCAGGGTGATGTGCAGTTTTACTCCTATGCATTCAGCCAAAAAGCTTAAATTTTGGTCTCATCTTACTATAGCACTTTGTTCCACATGCTATTTGTGTCTCCCATGTGGCTTCTTACAAACCCCATTATTTTTTTCTATGGAAAATGTTTTCTTGTGGGAACGTTGGGTAGATCAAGATACATGATTGATTTAATACATTCAAAACATTGTAAATGTTGTATTTTTATTTTTTTGTAAAGTGCATTTTTTCAATAAATGATTTGAACAGGTTTCTCTATTTTCTTTGTATATTTTTATTATTGAAAAAATAAAGTAATTAAAAAAAGGTATAAATCAGAATAGATTGACGATAAAACATTAAAAATATAATTGAAAACTTAATTGAAATACTAATACAAATAATAATTATAATATAGTTTATTAAAAACAGAATCATTAAAATAAATGATAATACATTAAAAAACGTAATTAAATATAAAACAAAAAATAATTAATAAATAAAAATATATTAAAAAAATAAAAAAGGACCATGGTGTTTTAAAAAATACATTAAAAATAAGACAAAAAAAACCCATAATCAAATTAATAAAGTAAAAAATATTTTTTCAAAATGAGAGGAATAAGTCATTATCAATTATGTGATGATTGTACAATGTGTGATTTGGATAATTAAAAACAAAACTAATAAAAACTAATAAACAAAAATGGTGAAATCCTCCCCACACTGTTTTATTCCAAGCAAAATGTTTTTAAGCAACACTACCACTTTAAAGTTAATTTATTTTTCCATTTTGGACTTTGTTTGTCCTGAAAAGCTAAATAACACATTCCAGAATAAATGTAACTTTTTGTGAAATAAACCATTATGTAGATCTTAAAAAAATAAATAAATAAATAAATATGATTTCAAATGAATAATAAAAAATATAGAATATTTTGAACTATGGGCTGTTGTCTTTTTTTTTTAACCTAAATTTGTATACATGAGGTCAGGTGAAAATATTGAATCAAACCAAAAAATTTGCATTTGAACTGGAACTGTTTTTTTCTATACATATATATATATATATATATATATATACAGGGTTGGGTAGGGTTACTTTAACTGGATTACTTTCAATGACTTTTGGATTACTCCAATACCAAATATGCTAATAAAAGACAAAAGAAACTGAATATGAATAAAATTACAAAATTGTGTGCAGGCTTGGGGAGTAACGGAATACATGGAACGGCAAAAACGATGTTGGCAAGCTGTTTGGATTTATTTTCATTTTGTTTTTGTCGCATTTTATGTTAGTTTTGCCGGAGATCAAAGAGATCAAAGCCAGGAGAGAAAGCTTACCACGTGTTGTGAGTCATAATTTTATTCATATTTAGATTCTTTTGTCTTTTATTAGCATATTTGGTATTGGAGTAATCCAAAAGTAATTGAAAAGTAATCCAGTTAAAGTAACCCTACCCAACCCTGTATATATATATATATATATATATATATATATATATATATATATATATATATATATATATATATATATATATATATATATATATATATATATATATATATATACACAGTGGGTTGGAAAACTATTTGGCCCCCTTGAACTTTCTGACCTTTTTGCCACATTTTTATATAAAACTAAATATATGTCCAAAAATATCCGGACATTGCTGTAAGTTAAATTTTGTATTGTGTGCACCTTTTTCCGAAGTACAGGACAATTCCATAGTGCTTCTTTCCTCGCTACAGGAGTGTGGTGGCACTGTGAGAGGTCACCTAACATTTACCCCGAAGAAGAAATCTGGCTTCTTTGACATTTTTATTGTTTAATATATTTTGCATCCTCTTAATGATTGGTGTAAAGTGTAAAGAAGAGGCGAGTCATTTCTTTTGAAATGAAACTGGAATAAGAAAGCTTGATGCGGTTGAAAAAATGGTTGGATCTCTTTTTGTGTCCACTTTTTACCATGGAAGAAGAAGTCGCAGAAATCTTCCAAAAGTAAGTTATACTTCTATCTAACGATCTACCCTGGTCATATCCCTTGAGAGGGGTAACCGACAGCAAGACAAACACATACAAAAACAAAGAAAATAAAAAAGGGAAAGAGTAGCAAAAAACACACACAAAAATTTTGGGACCATGGCCCACCCAAATGTCCGAACACCCAAACAAGTTAAGCACCTCGGCACCAAGTTGGTCATGCATATCCTTCAGATGAAACATGACACAGGAAAGCGGCCATGTCACTCAGGTCAGGGTGACACAACACACTCTTCTGTTCAAGAGCAGGGCCCGACAGCTTTCACTGGTTTACCCCTGCCGCATCATACAGGTGCCCTGTTCATCCCTTAGAGCGCGTCAAAACATCCCACTATCTTTTCACAGCACCTCTCCACTCATTCCTATCACCAACAAGATCTTGAACTTCCACTATCTTTAGACCTCTTTCCTGCAGTGCACTCATAACACCATCCCTCCACATCAATCACAGTCCTCCTTTTGGTCTCCTTTCATTTACTTCTGCTCTGTAGATCTTCTTCAACATTTGGTCCTCATCCATCCTCTCCATGTGTCCAAACCAACCGTGGAGACAGCAAGTTATATTCAACTTTACTTATCTTTATAGACCATATTATTTTATGAAATGTTAATTTTATAGTATATAACAATAGTTTACTTTTACAGGCCTTAAACATAATTATATAAACCTTAAAATACAAAATATAGCACTGAAGCAACTTACGAACAAATTTAACTTATGAACGATCGTCCGGAACCTCGTTTGTAAGTAGGGCAGCGTCTGTACAACTAGACAAGTTGTTGCCTGTGTTTGCCACTTTGAATACTGCAATCCTGCTTAGTTATAATTCAATTTGGGAGTTGTCCTGTCCTGAATAGGCGTTCAACACATCCCAGCATGAAAAGCAGCGGGCCCGTAATAAAACGTTTACGCCAAGCACATGAAACTAATATGCATCACACAGCCTAAAATAAACAAGCCAACGAGAATGATTCTGATCTTTTATTGCGAGAGTACGTAATTGTTTTCTCCCACCTGAGCAGATGCCAAAGCGGCGGGCGAGCGATCAATTTGCCGGAAACAAAAAGATAAAGCACGACTCTTTGGAGAGTGAAGATTCCAAAGCGAGTTCCTCTTCCCGAAAGTGAACGGCCCCCTCCCCGATCACTTTCTCGTTGTATCCGTCCGTTTGACTGATTGCAGTCGGGATCTCGCCAATCGTTCCCGATCTTAAAACTTTGGCTCTATTGCTGCTCGGGGTCACATCAGAGCGATACTGGCGATTACAAGTGCAATTTCAGCCAGGTATTTTTACCTTTTGATGAGGAAATGAAAATGCTTTAAATGTATTTTGCCTTGGCTGATCTACCCGTGTTGCTCTGAGGTTTGTGAAAAGTTTTCTATGGAAATCTTTTTTTTTTCTTGTCCACCAGGTTTCATTTCTTCATGTTTGTGTTACGGTGCCTAGCGAAAGTATTGACCCCCCAAAGAAGGTTTTGTGATTTTGCCGCATTCCAGGTGTCAAACATAAAGCCAAAAAATTGAAAATATTTTCAACACCATGTTCGACACATTCGTGAAGTGAGACCAAAGTGTTTCCACATTTTATGCTATACTGTATCTACAAGGAAAAAAACTGCAAAGTTGGTGTTGCCAAAAATATTGCCCATTTTCTCTTAGCCCAGTCAACTGACTCAAGATGTTCCCTCATGACTTCTCATTAATCCAATGTCTATTTAAATGTCTAACAATGACAAACAGAGTGCATTAAGTCTCAGGATAAAATCAACTGCTGTGTGATGGGCTCAGAGGTCTGTTAAAGCAGACACTGGAGAACAGATATCATTCTGAAGGCCAAAGAACACACCAGGCAGGTCTAGGATAAAGTTAGGAAAAAGTTCAAAACAGGAATTGGATACAAAGAGATTCGGCAACATCTACACATTTCCCAGAGTACTGTGCAAGCAATCGTATAAAAACAAATGGAGCATAAAACCACTGTAAATCTACCAAAATCTGGCCATCCTTCTAAACTTTTGGCCCAAACAAGAATAAAACCAATCAGAGAAGCAACCAAGAGGTTTATGATCACATTGGGTGACCTGCTAGCATGCACAGTTGAGGTTGGTAAATATCTGCATAAGACAACTGTTAGTTGTACTCTACATAAATCTGCCCTTTATGGAAGAGTTGTAAGAGGAAAGCCCTTTCTGAAAGAATCCCATAAAAAGGCCTGTTTGGTGTTTGCAAGAAACCACTTGTGATAGGCAGATAACATTAAAGATCATAGATTTCATTGAAATAAATGTATTTATTGTCATTGAATTTAACATTGTAAAACATTGTATGCAACGAGATTAGACATGGCATTCCAGGGTAAAAAAACTTAATGGAGACTTTGAAGAGAAAATAAGATAAGACTGTCTGGGTAAATAGGCAAAAGAATTAATTACAACGTAGTGCCTAGAAAACTGGCCTTCTTTATAATAATAATGCAATGGAAAAGAAAAGTGAATAGTATTTGAACTGTTTTTAAGGCAGCATAGGCAAATATTTCTGCCTTAAGATGTGAAAAACGAATAGGGACATACCCAAAAAGACTAGTGGCCATGAACACAGCAAAATGAGTTCATAAAAAGTATTAAGTCAAAGGGATGAATGTCCAGCGCGAGAAGTCAACATTGTTAGAATTGATTGTGAGGAGTTTTTGTTTTAAAGCTTTGGTTATATAGAGACCCTTTGCTACTTCACACTGCAGTTATCGCTGGTTCCCTACTTCTCGGAAAAAAAAAGTATTTAATGAAAAAAAAAAAATTGCATTAAAAACGCGTGCTTCCTGCACTAACAAAGAATGTTTCGGGCAGCCAAAATCCTAGCCGTACAGCCTTGTAATTGAAAAAAATAAAAAATAATAAAAATACAAATAAAAGATGGCGAAGGATTCCCACACCACAGAGGAACGTTTTGGACAGCCCAGATTCACACTGATTGGTCAGCATCTCTTGACTTGATATCTCCTTTGCCAATTGGCCAATATTGATCATAGTTTTTCGTAGTGTACAGTGACCAGACACCTGCTCTGCGTACATCACAAATCTCACTGCAAAGAGTTTGTTTCCTGTTCCACTTCATCATTCCGCCTAAACAATACATCTCTCTCTGTATCTCTATTTCCATATTTACCTCTTTCTTCCTGTATTTTTGTCTCTCTCACTCTCTCTCTTGCTCTCTCTCTCTCTTTCTCTCTCTCTCTCTCTCTCTCTCTCTCTCTTTCTCTCTCTCTCTCTTTCTCTCTCGTTCTCTTGCTCTCTTGCTCTCTTGCTCTCTTGCTCTCTCTCTCACTCTCTCACTCTCTCCCTCGCTCTCTCACTCTCTCTTATATATATACATATCTCATCTCATCTCTTTAGCTGCACCGCTTATCCTCAGTAGGGTCGCGGGAGTGCTGGAGCCCATCCCAGCAATCATCGGGCAGTGGGCAGGGGACACCCTGAACTGGTTGCCAGCCAATCGCAGGGCACACAGGGACAGTCAACTCGCTCGCTCATTCACACCTAGGGACAATCTGGACCGGCCAATCCACCTGAAATGCATGTCTTTGGAATGCGGGAGGAAACTGGAGTGCCCAGAGGAAACCCACGCAAGCACGGGGAGAATATACAAACTCCGCACGGGAAGTCCGGTAGCTGGATTTGAACCCACGCAGAAGGGTTCCGAAGACCTTAGAACTGTGCCGCACACGCGCTAACCACTATTAGTCTGTCGAAAATTGGTATCCATTGATGATTAAGTATTTAAATTTGTGGATTGATAAAGAATCAGACTTCAAAGGACATGAACTAAATACACTGTGAATTTTATTTCGGTATTGTGTTCATAGTTTACATTGTCAATAAATCATTTTAATCAAGGCAGCATGTATTCAACAACTCGTGACCCTTAAAGTGCTAAGATTGAGCTGAGAAAAATGTATTTTTTAATCAAAAGTTAGGGGTGCGCAGGAATCCGCGTTAGACACCAGAAAATTAAAATTAGTACATACCGAAAAAGGTTGGTGACCCCTCCCCATCGTATCCTTTGCAACAGGCTTAAAAAAAACACCCACTCGAGTTCGGCGTCTGAGCCAAACAGCAAAGCCACCTGATGCCAACCGAAAAAGCTCCCCCATCAAGCATTCTACCTGCTTTATTGGCTCCGACATAAGCGCCCATTAGCGCGTTTGTCGAGGAAACCCGCCATCATCCTCGTCCGCAGCCAGCCTTCGCCATTTTCTCCGTTAACGGAGCATAATTGCTGCTTAATGTCTTAAATTATTTATTATTGTAAAGATCTGACAGTGTCGCTTAGAAGCAAATTGGGATCATCTTCCATGACCACCGAGGATTTACAGATTGGAAGCAGAACTAAGTTTATTTCCCCCTGCTCTGCTTTTATCCCTGCAAAGGAAGCGTTTAAAAGGATCACCCGCAACAGATAACCACGTTACTGTACCCAGCGAAAATGTCGCCGCCGTTCTTAAGATCGTTTTTTTTTCCTGCCTTCAACTCAGTCTAATTGTGCTGATGCTCTCCCCGTGGGTTTTAATGTTTGACACGGCCAAACGCTCTTAAATCCTGCCTCCCTCACCAGGCCGAAAATCTTAAAAGGAAAAAAAAGGATGTATGTCGAATCAGGAAATTTATCACCTCGCGAAATGATGCATTAAATGAGAGGGGACACGCTCCCATTTGAAATGCTGACTTGAGAAGGAGAAGTTGTGCTTTTTTTTTTAGTTTAGCCGGGCTATCCATCACCCTTCTGCCATAGCTTGCCTCCTTTCTATCTCAATTGTAGGATAGGAGGACATAGGGCAGCTAATTTGTCTGAACTGGGCTCCGTTTGGGAGGTTAATCTTATTTTTGTAGGAACGCAGACGATGCCTCGGTTATTTGGCATGCTGTGTGCAATGCAGTAGACAGAAAGCTTTTAGAGAGTCATCAACTCAGCCCAGAAAATCATTATCAATTTGAGGATACATTTCTTGCACTACAGTCAACTGAATTTTATATTAGTTTTATCTTATTACCTTAACTCTTGAGTTAATCTTGTATTTGTATCTTTTTAATATACGTAATATTATTTTCTGTATACATGTATATAGTTTCTTAGTTTCTATTTTTACGCTGGCAACTGTGTGGACAACAAAGTAGAAATTTCATTGTGCAGGTCATTGTGGTTCTTTACTGTGTACATAACATTTAACACTTTGAATTTGATTTTGATGGGAAGAAATGTGGTGGCAGATTTGTCTGTCGTGCAAAACATAGAAACATTTTGGCTGTGTTAGGGAAAGATGATTTTGTTTTTGTAGGAACACAGACATTGCCTCATTTACGTCGTATGCAGGGAGTGTCATGATTACTGATGCGAGGCGCACGAGCCTGCTCCTTTGGCAGCAACTGCCTCGGACGCTGATTGGCTACCTGTCACTTTTTATACCCCCGTCTTCCTGTCACCGGTTGTCAGTCCGTCTGCGAACCTCAGCTTATGCTAGACAAGCTTTTTGACCCTGACTCTCTCCTGTTCTGTTTCCCATCTGTTTCCCGGCTCCGACCCCTTTTCTGATCTCGACTACAATTTTTCTCCCCCGTCCCGGCTACTGATCTGTTTTTTCCGCCCTCGACACCGCCATCGCTCGCAACGGAAATACCACTTCCGCGTCCAAGCAACCTGCTCCCCGCAGCCTGCAATCTACAGATCGTGTGTACTATCCTTTTCCTTCTTCCAAATAAAACTAAGAGAAACGCAGGCAAGTGGGTCCTGTCTCCGTTCTGGTCCTCATAGGGAGCACAGCAGCAGACGGAAAACAACTCCAGAGAGTCATCAACACAGCACAGAAAATCATCAGCAGTTTGAGGACAGGAAGAAGACATATGGCGGCTGATTTGTTTGCCGTGCCGAAAGAGAAAAACTGTGCTTATTTAGGGGTTTAATTTAATTTTTTAGGAATATAAACAAGGTCGAGCGGCACGGTAGCTGGGGGGTTAGCACGCATCCCCACGGTGTGAAGGTTCAGGGTTTAAGTCCAGCTACCGCCGCCTCCTGTGTGGATTTTGCATGGGTTTTCCTCCAGGCACTCCAGTTTCCTCCCAGATTCCCCCAAAACATGGATGTCAAGTTAAATGGCCGGTCCAAATTGTCCCTAGGTGTGAATGAGCGGGTGAGTTATCTCTCTATGTGTGCCCTACGTACGAAGCAGTCAGGTTCAGTCTATTACCATTCCCATCACAACCGATGACGAATGTATGTGATTTTTCATAGATTGAACAAAACCGATGTTGCTCGGATACTTGCATTTATAAGTGAAGGATCAATATCTAAATCTGTCAATAGCACTAAGTTCGAAAAATTAATTGTTATGCCTTTTGTTGTCTTTGCTGTAAATGAGTTGATGTACATAGAATTGAAAAAAAGTAATGGAGTATCAGTATATTAGAACTAATATTTGGGTTCGTTTGAGATATATCATTTAGCAGTGTTCCTCAAAGTCAGACTTGTGGATATTATCTTTTTTAATCAACCGTCCAATCGCCAATGATAAGAAATACAAGCCACAATATGGAAATGAGCCCTTATATTATTATTCGCACATATTACTATAATGTATATGCTCTCTTCGATAGAAGATTCCATTCTCTCCGGAGTATTCCAACCCCCCGTAGGCCGAACACAGAGTCGGTTTGAACTCAATTTCAAAAGCGGTTCAGTTGAAACTGAAAGCAACTTCCCGGCAGGTCAACCTGCCAAGAAACGCATTTAAAGAAGGAGTGAAAGCGTTTAAAAGACTGCTTCGTACGTAGAAACGCTCCCGGGGGACGTGTTAAAACAAGGGTGAGGACGAGACTGATGACAAGTCTGTCCGTTGGGAAACAAGGTGTAGGAGCGCCACTCCCGCCAGGGTGAGACAAATTAGAAGCTTCTGGGGAAAGTGTGAGGGAAATGGAATCTTTATTCTCTTGGATGCTGCAAGAAAAGCAGCAAATTATGGTATGTATGCTCAGGTTGATAGATAATGGGAGCAGACATCATAACTTGAGCATGTTTTTGGAGATAATTTTTTTCCCGCTAAGATTTTCATTTGGGATTTTTTTTTTCAATGTATTGAATGTTACATTAAATAATTACAATATTACATTAACATTTTATTATATCATGGGGATATTTATTTTTTTATTTTACTCAATATTTACGCTACGCTTGCAATTACAAGTTTTGTTTGTACTGTACCTTTAGCAAGCTATGAATTTTTACATTTTTATTGTTTAATATATCGTGCATCCATTCGATATGATTGGTGTAAAGTGTAAAGAAGAGGTGAACCGTTTCTTTTGAAATTAAAGTGGAATAAGAAAGCTTGATTCGGTTGAGAAAATGGTCGGAACACTTTTTTCGGCCACTTTTTACCACGGAGGAGGACTTCTTGAAGGGCATTTTCCAAAGTTAGTTAAACTCAAATGTATTTATCTTTTCAGAGCATATTATTTTATAAAATGTTATTTTTTTTAGTACAAAACTATACAGGTCACTGATACAAGCCTTAAACATACTTATATACTTATATAAACCTCCAAATTCTATACAAAATACAGCACTGAAGCAACTTACGAACAAATTCAACTTACGAACGATCGTCCGGATTGTTCGTAAGTTGGACAACGTCTGTATAGTGAAGTGCTTTTTCTTCTAATTAAAGAAAACTATTAATTGTGTATTAGTTGTTACTGTTAACTAATTGGAGGTTATACTTTAAAAGGATATATATATATATATATATATATATATATATATATATATATATATATATATATATATATATATATATATATATGTATATTGTCTCATTTAACTAAGATTTTTCATTTTTCTTTTTTTTTTGCCCAGAAATGTTCCTAAAGCACAAAAAGGATGAATCTTGATCATAAAGTTTTTTCACCAGTTTATTTTTTTTTTTTATGTCGTTATGGAAACGTATTGCTTTTTAAATACACATTCACTGATGTATTTGCTAAAAGGCTCTTGAAGCTGTTAACATAGCGCTGGTACTTTTCATCCCTTGTCCTCAAGCTCTGAATCACGGCAAAATGATTTTCCTTTCTGTCCGGTTCGAAATTGCCAGTGCATAATCCAAAACTAGCAAGATTAGAAAAAAGAAAAGAAAAACTGAAAAACTGAAAATGATACTTTTTTGGGTTAGTTGGTCACTTCCAATATCTTCCAGGTGCAGAAACAGTTTTAGCATTAGTAACTTGACACGAGTTCCGTAAATTGTTATACATTGTAATACAGTTAGCAATATCAACACGGTAGATAACCTTAGCAAGTTGAGTTCCATAAATAGTTGCAGCACGATTGCTAGCATAGCCACTTCGTTTATGCCGAAGGGTAGAAAATCCATGCTGTTAACTCTAATTGGGCTAGCATCATTGGATCGGATGCTACGATTAGCGACAAGAGATTCGTTCGAAATGTTTGTTCCGTAATGCCGTAAAGAGCAACTTAAAAAAAAAATCCTAATCCACAATGCAAGGTGAAAGCGTGGTAAGGTAGTTTTGCCTTATCCCGGGGGTCTTCTTTACTATTAAAGATCAAAGTGTTTCTCTGAAGTATTCTGACCAGTGATGAGCAGTCAGTGGAGAAAATTGAAATCTAAAATATATGAAATGGTAATATGTTTTTTCTGTGTTAGTTATTTCTCATTTAACTTCAAAATTTTTGAGTTTTTTTTTCCAAAATGGTCTAATTCTTACAATATTTTTTTAAATATTATTAATATAATTAGAACCAGATTGAAGGATAATTGGATAATTAGTACCAGGCCTGGAGAAGGATGGGCGCCACCAGGCTGTGGTTGCCCAAGACACACCACAGGAATTGGTGCCCCTGGTGGTTAAGTGCTTCACCCACCCACCCTTGTAAGATTTTACTACTCTGAGCAGATGCCAATGTGAGGCACACAATTCTCTTGCCTCAAGGCAGAGGGCGATGGTAAGACTATAAATATGTTTCTGAATAGATTGAATGATTGTATTAGCAAGCTATCATCAAGTCGAGCCATCCAGTTTTAATTATTTTTTCTTTGCATTGATAGTAAGATCAGAAATTCTGATTTGGCGCATATTACTGCCTCACACCCAATGGAATTAGTCATAGTAATTAGCAAACTACAATCATTGATGTATTTATTCTAAAGGACGAGCACATAAACATTATTTATAAGACAATTCTATGTTTTTTTTTCCTATGCTACAGTTTATTGCTTTGTTGTTTTGCCTATCAAATGATGAAAGAGATCTAGGTTCATTTACAGTGATACTTCTAAAAACATTATTTTTGGTATACGAGATGTTTAACAGAAATCTACATCGCTGTTTGAACGAAAATCAAAATTATGAGCAGTGCCAAACGCCAACACTAGAGACTGCTTAAAGCCACTCTTCGCTCATGACTGTTTACCACAAGCATCCGCTCGTCCGGTTTGCACCTGAAAACCACTACCATACAAAAATAAAATATTGTGCCGTAAAACATTGTGTGTACTTTCATTTAAAGTTACAGTAACTTTAATTTTAAGGGTACAGCAAGTGATTATATGTCATAAATAGGTTCTCGATCTCATACCTTTTAACATTCCCCAATCGCCCCCTCCTTAATAATGATTAGAAATCCTCCTTATTAAGTGATAATAAACCTGACATACACAACATTGCACCTATATACCCACGGCAAGACAAACTATGTAGAATAACACCTCAGTATTAGAAATTTACAATGAGGTTGTCGTCTTCTATCAGCAACAGAGACGATCCGCATTAGAGCTAATGACAAGATGATATAACTCTTTTTATTTTTCTTTACTATGCTATTTATATTATACTATGCTTTTTATACCATACAGACGCTCCCCTACTTACGACTATTGGACTTATGAAAAATGGTATACTTTTTTTTCCGAGATGTTGAAAAATATCCTGACATTGCTGTAAGTTAGATTTTGGATTGTGTGCACCTTTTTCCGAGTACAGGACATTAGTGTAGTGCTTCTTTCCACCACTGGGTGGTGGCCTTGTGAGAATTCACCCAGCATCCACCTTGAAGAAGAAATCCGGCCTCTACTTACTATTTTGTGTGTAAACATACAGTACTACTTGCACTTTGCCTGTAGCGCGCTAAGAATTTCGATGTTTTTATTGTTTATATATCGTGCATCCATTCAATATGGTTGGTGTGAAGTGTAAAGAAGAGGCGAACCGTTTCTTTTGAAATGAAAGTGGAATAAGAAAGCTTGATGCGGTTGAGAAAATGGTCTGAACACTTTTTTCGGCCACTTTTTACCACGGAGGAGGACTTCTTGAAGGGCATCTCCCAAAAGTAAGTTAAACTCAACTTTATTTATCTTTTATAGAGCATATTATTTAAAAAAATAAAAAATATAAGAATAAAACATTGTGCCGTAAAACACTGTGTGTACTTTCATTGAAAGTTAAAGTAACTTTAATTTTAAGGGTGCAGCAAGTGATGGTATATGTCATCAATAGGTTCTCGAGCTCATATCTTTTAACATTCCCCAATTGTTTCCCCTTAATAATGGTTATGAATCATCCTTATTAAGCGATAATAAACCTTACATACTCAACATTGCACCTATTTTCCCATGGCAAGACCAACTACGTAGAATAATACCTCAATATTAGAAATTTACAATGAGGTTGTCGTCTTCTACCAGCAACAGAGACGATCCGGATTAGAGCTAATGACAAGAAGATATTATTATTTTTATTCTTCTTTTAGTCTAAAAAATGTTATACAGAGTACACAATGTGAAAGGATCAAAAACCTATAAAATACTGGGAAAATATAAAGTTGAAAAGTACGGGATTTCCGTAATGTCTCCTTTCAAACCCTTCCTTGCACCACGCAGACACCCTAGTTACAGCAGTAATGATAAACTCGCTTTTGATTTCGTTATCATCCTATTTGTCTTATTACTGTTTTGTTTTGTTTTTGTTTGTTTTTTGTCGTTTGGGAAATGTGCCTGTTACACGTGCAATTCCGATTCCTGGAACGAATTAAGCTCCTTAGCAGAGGTACCACTGTATTCGGAAATATGATTAGTAAATATGACACGAACCTCATCATTAATCACTGATCCTGACGTCTGAATTGGTGGGGCTACAAGATTTCAAGCTTTGCTAAGTGCAGTGGGAAAAGTCCTCAAGTTCTGTTAACTCGTATTTGTGTAGTTTTCTTTTAAACCCTACCCATAAAAAAGAAGAAGAAAAAGCATCCCTAACAGCTGCCGGCGGCTATTTGAGAGGCGGTAAAGGTGATCAGGTGATGCTAACTCCTCCCCCACTCAGCATCCCCGCATCACCTCGCCCGGGGGGGGGTCGGAACAACTCTTCTTGATGGGGGGGCAAGCGTTCCTTCTGTTCTTCCTCATCGCCTCCAGGTGTACTACCGACTCCCGCCCCGATCTCCCGCCGCCTCGCTCTCTCGCCAGGATTTCTCTCGCGCAAACACGAGCTAGCACTCACATGTGAACCCACTTCACTCGGCGCTCGGCGCTCTCATCTCTCATCTCTCGACGCTTTGTAGCCGAGCTCGCCGAGGAGAAGAGCGAGAACAAAGATGAGGAAAAAGAAGGGTGGAGAAAATAAGGATGAGGAGGTGGGCGAGGGATGGTGAAGTGGTTGGGGGGAGGGATGAAAAAAGGAAGGAAGCTCTCGCGTTCTGTCGTCGCAGCTTGATGCCGAGGTCGTCCTCAGCTGCCGAGATCGGAAACGTCGCCGCACGCTCTAATTAGACGGGCCTAAGTGCCTAAACGGGAGGGGGGAGACCCCAACGCTGCCGTCCCACCCGCCCCGACTCAAAAGGACCCCCCTGTGGTAATTACAACGTTTCACAAAACAAGCAAGACAGCTCCGGGAAGTTTTCAATCACAAGGATCTTCTTACACTCGCATGTGAGCGCTAGCATTTTGTGGCCATCACCGGAGGGCCATTTTTTCCCAGAAAAAAAAAGATGGAGTTGATGAACTGAGCACATTTTTATCGTAATTAGAAAAAGAAAAATGTAAAACAATTAAGAGATCTCTCGTCGTTTTGGGTTAATGGGGACCATAACCGCCTGCGAAAAGTGAAAATCCACAAAGTTGTGTCTCACCTTTTTTTATGTTTTTTTCTTCCGCAACTTACATTAGAACAGACTACTGACTCAAAGAGAGAGAGAGAGAGAGAGAGAGAGAGAGAGAGAGAGAGAGAGAGAGAGAGAGAGAGAGAGAGAGAGAGAGAGAGAGAGAGAGAGAGAGAGAGAGAGAGAGAGAGAGAGAGATGCGTCACCTAGGCAGCATGACAAAGTGGAGCGTGACACAAACTCTTATGAGCGAGATGTAGAGCGTACGCGGAACAGGTGTCCTGAACAATACAGTATAAAATGCTATGATATGAATCAATTGGCATCAGAGATCTCAAATCATGAGGTGCCTGCCAATCGGCATGAATCTTGGTTGTCAGAAATATGCCTCCGTGTTGAGTAAAGCATTCTTTTTTATTTTTTAAATGTTTTTATTTGTTTTAATTAAATTGCCAATCGGCTTGAATCTTGGCTGCCCAAACGTTCATCGATGGTTCGGGAAGCATGTTTTTTTTTTATTTTTACAGCGAAAGAGTGAACCAGCAATAACTGAAGCCTTAAGTCGTGAGGCGTCTCTGTTCCACATAATTGACCAACACTAGCGCTAGTACGTCTAGTATCATTGCCACAACTAGTAGCATTATTGACTACCCCCAAGTTCAATAAATGGTTGTATCAAAGCTGCTAGCCAAGCTGCTGAGTTTACACGAGCGGAGAGGAAGTGCATGCTGCTAGCTTATGTAGCTAGCATGATTGTCACAACTGCTAGTATTAGGCGACTATCGACACTGTGCAGGTGCAAGTTTTCAGTATTAGTTGTAGCACAACCGCTAGCATAGCTGCTGAGTTAAGGCGAGAGGGGAGGAAGTGCAAGTAGTTCACTTCACCAAGGATAGCCCATCAGACACAGCCACTTGCATTAGCAACTGGTGACATGTTTTCACTAATAGTTGCAGCACAACCGCTAGCATAGCCACTGAGTTTATGTTCTTGTGCTGCTTACATTGTTGACACTGCCACAAGCATTAGTTACTGGTGTCACGCTATATGTGCGAATTTATAACAAACGGTTGCAGCTTAACCAGTAGCATAACTGAGTTTACGCAAAACTGGAGGAAGTATATGCTTCTACTTATATAACAGCTAGCATTGTTGACTCAACCGCTAGTGGGTGCAAGTCTTTTGAATAGTTGCTACAAGATCTTTAGCACAGCCACTGAGATTACACAAAGGAGGAATAAACACAAGCCTCAAACTGTAGTTCATCTTTTATTCACACGGCATTAGTACCTAGAGACGCTATGTAGGTGTGAAGTTCTTAAATTGTTGCCGCACTATGGCTAGTTTAGCCGCCGAGTTTACGCCAAAGAAGTAGATGTGCCTTAAATTAAGCTAATATGGCTAGCATGATAGACAAAACCTAGCATTAGCCGCTATAGACACTCTGTCGGTTCCGTAAATGTTTGTTGCATAAACCCACTTATCGGTATGTTAATCTCATTAGCACTGTGACGTAACTGTTAGCATTTGGAACTGAGTTCACGTTTTAGATGTTTTCTATGGCATCTTTATACACTGGGAATTCAATTTTGAGAATGCTCCCAATAAAGTGACGTATCAGTTCCCTGTTTTTCGTTATTATAACATGTAGAACTTTAAGAGGTCGATAATAACATTTTAAAATATTTTAGTTACGCTCTGCAATTTATTGATATTAATTTAAGTTTTACATTTAGTATTTATTTCACTCCACAAATAGCTTTTTTTTCCGGTAGCACGCAACCAAAATAGTGGTAGTCAAGTCCATGTCTGTATGGACACAGGATATTGTGTTAAATAGTATTTCAATTAAAATCTTGTCTTGCGGGAGCTGTTTGGAAACAAAACCATTTTAGCGTTTTTGTTTTAAAGTAAATCCCAGAATGGTTTTGAGATCTAGCTAGCTTGCGCGGCAAACTGTTTGCTGGTTGTAAGTCGCTCTATTTTCCCGAAGTTCAGATTCACAACAATAACGCAAAGACTCTTATGAAATAAAAGCGTTTAGCATGTTTATTTTGAAGTACAACGCAGGACAAAACTACAACCGTTCATTCACTAGCTCTAAGAGTCGCAAAGTCTTCAAACTTTAGACTCAAAACACTAACTTCAGTAATTAAGGATCCCTATTTTGGTCTGTTTCCTGTTTTTGGCATCACTCATGCTGAATTATCCGTGCAGGTAGAAAACGACTAATCTAAATGTGACTTTCTGGATTAGCCAAGAGTGCCGTAGCACGGGTGTCAACCGGGATTAGATTTTAAAACGAAAAGGGAAGCAAAATGACTTCACTGCCAGACCAAGTCACTTGGAAAGAGTTACTGGGATCCTTCCATGTTAATGTTGCATTCGTGTCTTTGAGATTTCGCAGTTCCCTTATTCTTCTTAAAGCCTTAGTGTGTAAAAAAAAAAAGGTTATCCTTTGAAATAAAACACCACTGATTTGAAGAATAAACAAAAAAACACATGAACTATCTCATAAAGATACTCTACATTCTGTTAAGACTCATAGGTTTGGAAAGATAACTGAGTTTGAATTGTTTGGTGGCCATCTTACTACTACGTAGCCCAAATGACTATTTAGCAAAATAAGGTTATTGTTTTTATACAACGATCACTGACCTTTCATAGCTAACCCCTGCATGTGATGGTCGCCAATGCCCATCATTCAGCCATCTTACACCTTTTTTCCCCCCAACACTTTCCTTCTCTAGCCTCTCAAGGTAGCCACATGGGTGCAGGCTATGGCTCTCTGCCAACCGCCATTGTTATTGTTAGCTCCCACTGCTTCAATCCTTCAGTGTCACTCTCTTTCCGTATGCAAGTGAGTGTCATTAAGTTCCGTGATCCAGGCATCTTTGACTTTTTTCTCACCCTTTTCTTCGCTAGCCACTCATGTTAGCCATTTGACTGCAAGTTATTGCTTGCTACAAGTGCTATTGTTATTGTTATTTGCTCCGTGTAAAAGACTAGCCTTCTGCATTTGGCTATGCAAGCAAACTTCACTGAGTTTCAGGCTTTTTTCCCACAGTTTCCTTCTCTAGCCACTCACGTAAGCCACTTGAGTGCTGGCTCTCGCTAGCTGTTATTATTAGTTGCTTTGTAAAAATGAACCTTCCACAGCTGTTTATGCAAGTAAACATCACTGATTTGACAGCTATATTTTCCACAGTTTCTTTCTCTAGTCACTAGGCTAGCTATTGTTTTGCTGCTATGTTAAATAAAGCTTAGTTTGTCCTTCAGTGTTTATCCTTTTCAACTTTTTTCTACTGTTATCTGCTCTAGCCACCAATGCTAGCGGCTTCATGTAAATAACATTTGCTTCATTCTTCCATCTCACTCGCTTTACACAAGCGGTTATGAGGGCGACCATCGCTGAATTCCATGATTAAGACGTTTGGCTATTTTATATTCTATATCCTTCTCTAGCCTCTCACGTTAGTCTCAATTTGTATTATTGTCTACTAATGCCTCGCCCATCACTGTCACTTCTGTTCCTGAGATTTTACTCCAAGCGACAGTCGCTAAATTCCATAATTTTGTTATCATTGACCTTTTTCCTACTTTTTTATTCTCTAAACACTTAGCTACAGGCTATGGTTTTCTGCAAGTCGCTATTGTTATTGATAGCTGCTCTTTGTTTGTCCTTCACTTTCTTTTGCTTTCCATAGCTGCTCATCAAAGCAAACATTGCTGAGTCACAAGTATTATATATCTTGCACTTTGTTCTACTATTTTTTTCTTTAACCTATCTTGTAAACTACTTAACTACAGGATGAGGCTTGCCGCTATTGGTAGCTTCTAATGTGCTGTCCATCAGTGTAACTTGCCTTCCACAACTGCTTATACAATTTAACTCGTGATTCAGACATCCACCATTTTTTCAACTATTTCTTTCTCTAGCCACCCAGTTTTTAATCCACAAATGGTATGGAGCTTGTAGTATTCACCTGAGGTTGGTCGTCAAGTATTCACACTTGTAATTTTGTGCATTTATTTTATTTTTTATGTCATTAATAATGAAGGAGCCTATTTTACCAAATAATTTTGGTATGAAATCTTAATTTGAAAGGATGAGAAAAAAAAGGATTTGTCTGATCAATATTCAAATTTATACAATGTTTACTCACTTACTAATTTCTGTAATCATTCTCGTCGTTATCCGCCTCTCATTTTAAAAGCCACTTAAACTTCAAGCTATGGAAGGTAATTACAAGCACACTAAAGAGCTTTTAACCGTATCCAAAATGAATTAATTTCACAATTATTTTGCTTATTTTTCCCAAACATTCCTCCGATTCAATTAATAGGCAATATCATTAAATTTACAGTTTAATTTGTGTCTACTATTTAAGCTGCTCCGGTGCCTGAAGGGGGAAAAAATCCTTCCTCGCTAAGTGGATTAATTAATTTGAATCAATAAAAGTCTCTTAGTCCACGTGCGGCAAATAACACCAGCGTAGCATTATCAGCTGGCGGGAAGGTTCAGGATTTTCTGCTCGTTCAGCAGTTTTACACTTTAAAGAGCTTGCTTGTTTGTAAGGTTCTCCTCTTGTGGAATTGGAGATTCTCTTGTTTAGTGCTCCAGAAGTATATTGGAAATATACATGGTTATAGTTCCCCCTTGTTATTTTCCTTCTTCTTCTGCATTTTTTTCTTTCTCTGATTTTTTTTCCCTTTTGCTATAAACCTTTTGCCTCCTTTTTCTTCTCCTGCTCCTGTGTCTTCTTCTTTCTTCCCAACTAATTATTCTTCTCCTTCATCGATGGCTTCTTCTTCTCCTCACCAGCATGTTCTTTTTCTTCTGTCCTATGTCATTGTACTTCTTCTTTTTTTCTTCTTCCTCTCCACCTTCTTCATCTTAATGTCCTTCTCCTGTGTCATCGGATTTATCCTCTCAATTATGTCCTACTTCTTAATCTCCTCGTTTGACTTCCTTGTTTTCTTTCTGCCAATTCTTTCTGTCTTTTTTGTCCTTTTCCAGAGTCGTTTTATTTTTCCTCCCCATTACATTATTTTCCTTAGTGCTCTCTTTTTTCCATCTCTTATTTTTTCTGCTTTGTTTTCTTCTGCATTTTATTTTTTCTATCCAGCTTCTTCTTCTTCCTTTCCTAATTATCTCTGACTTTGAAACTATTCTCCATTATCCTCCTTTTTCTTGTTATCCTTCTCTATTGCCTCCTTCCCATTATTTCATTGGTTTCTGTTTCCTTATTTCTTTTTCTACCTCTTCTGTCCTTCTTGCATTTATATCATCCATTTACATGTTTCCTCTTTATATATTGCATTGTGAAATAAGATGATGCCTCATATTGTTGAATATATCCTCCATCCATCCATTATCTACACGGATTCAGTAGGGTCGCGAGGGTGCTGGAGCCCACCCCAGCTTTTTTCGGGCAGTGGTCAGAGGACACCC
This sequence comes from Urocampus carinirostris, assembly GCF_059441175.1. Taxonomy (NCBI): domain Eukaryota; kingdom Metazoa; phylum Chordata; class Actinopteri; order Syngnathiformes; family Syngnathidae; genus Urocampus; species Urocampus carinirostris. The sequence continues at coordinate 27,509,223 of NC_142353.1, read as the reverse complement.
TGAACTGGTTGCCAGCCAATTGCAGGGCACACACGGACAGACAACTCATTCGCTCATTCACACCTAGGGACAATTTGGACCGGCCAATTAACCTGATATGCATGTTTTTGGAATGGGGGAGGAAACCGAAGTGCCCGGATGAAACCCACACAAGCACGGGGAGAACATGCAAACTCCACAGAGGAAGGTTTGATCTTATGACCTCAGAACTGTGGCACACACGCGCTAACCACTGCCCCGCCGTGCTGCCTGAATATATCATATTTAAGATAAAAACAAACAATCAGGTCTTGAAAATAACTTGGACCAGCAACACTCCAGATAAGGTTTCAATTTAAAATTTGCCAAACTTGAGCCTTCTTGATGACTCATTTTAAACTGATCAGCCAGGAAACATGTATAGCTCACTCTTTCACCCTACATATCAAAATTCTGTTTATTGTGAAGATTCTGTGGTCGCTGCAACACAAACACCCAGAACCCACACCATCTGATTCGTTTGTCGTAGGTGTGTTTGTTTTTTCCTCAAGGAGCCATCAAGCATCTCCACAAAAAGAGAATAAAAATCCCACCTCTGTGAGCTGTCATCTTAAAAAAAACGTCACCACGTTGAAAAAAAAAGCCCGACGTCTTTTTCTCAAACCAGCAATACGGTTATAATCACGACTCTGAGCTGAATTTCAAGTTCAGCTTAAGAAAATAAGGATTAAAGACACAGTCATCGCTTGACAGGCTTTGTGGCGAACAGCACGGGAGCGAGTTGCTCCGTGAGTCACTGAGACCGCTCGGCAATATCAAATTCATGCTCAGAACAATGGCCAGCCTCCACATGTCAATGCAAAACATTGCTTGCGCTGTTTTACTGTCATTTTACATTATTGCGCGAGCATAAAAGTGTCTTAACGCACGGAACAGCTCGTCTGGATTACATCCCCTTTTCGTAAACTTGCAAAGCAGATCAGTCACGGTTGGTTTCATTCCAACTTTCAATTAAGGATTTAGTACAGCTGTCTTTGAGCATAAAGATTATTTTGGGTGATTTGCGTCGACTTTATTGCGTGGATTTTTGGGAGAGTTTAGTTGGGATTCTTAAGTGATTGAAAGAAAAAACAATTTTCCCTCCAAAATAGCAGTTGAACTTTTACTACCAGTGCATCACAGATACCTGCGTACATTGCAGAATTTCACCTGCACTTTAAATATTTGACCATTATCAGTGTCTGAAATAACGTCTGCCTGGACGCCCGGGGTGTGCGTCTTTTACGTCGGGCGTACAGCTTACACAACGTCTCTGCCCGGGTAGCCGACTTTTCCAAGAAAGAAAAAAAAAAATATTCGATTTTATTTATTTATTTATTCATTTATTTTTTCAAATCAAATCTTAGTTCGGTTTGGAAATTTGGGTTTGTTAGCCAATTTGCATACTCGGCAGCCAATCAGAAGCCTGCATCGACCAACTTTGTGCTTCCGGACTTTCCAGAGCGTTATTAGGTCGCGCATTTGCAAATCATTTTCCAAAGTAAATGCACAGAAAACACAAGAAAAATGGATAAGTGGGGAGGGATCAAGCCAAAACCTCAGCCCCAGAAGAAAGATTCAAAGGAAGCAAAATTTATGACGCTAAAAAAACGTAAACGTCCATTAAAAGCATCGTGGAAAGAGGAGTTCACGTGGCTTGTAGCAGACGACGCAATGCAAACATTGCATGAATAAAGATGAGTAAATACAGGTATATACTGATGGCAGATGGAAAACAGCGATGTCATATACTTGCAATGAATGTTGTAAGTAGATTTATAATGAACTGAATTTTAAAGTGTGGTTCTGTTTTATATCATGATTATCAAGTCAGAAGTCACATTTATGTATATAGCCCTTAATCACAAAAATGTCTCAAAGGACTGCACGGGATTACAATTACACAATTGCCTAATCTTTAATACTTTGCAACAATGTTTTTTTTTTTTTTTTTTTACGATTACCGTAAATTCCAGACTATAAGCCGCTACTTTTTTCCCGAACGTTCAACCCTGCGGCTTATTCAGTGATGCGGCCAATTTATGTAATTTTTCTAACAGCCGCCAGCGGCGCTCGAGTACAAAAAGTAAGATTTAGACCGGTGGAATATATGCGCCGAGGAAGACTGCAACTTCTTGGCTTGTGCACAGATTAAATTAGCGTAGAAATATCCTCACCATGCAAATTGCAAAAAGAAAGGCACATGACGCAGCTTTCAAGCTAAATGCAATCGAGCAGTCCGATAAAGAAGGGAACAGAGCTACTGCACGTAAACTTTACTTTGCGAGCGTGTTGCTAGCGTGTTTTGGAATAAGGGAGCCTGGGACGACGTCTATATGACATAGTCTCTTTCCCATACTGAGGAAGACGACTTTGATGACGTCAGTTATAAAGAGGACGATGAGGATGGTTTACCGTGATTACTAAATTTACGGTATTTTTCTTTAACAGAGCTGTTAACTGTGTTGCGAGCGTGTTGCTAGTAGCGTTTTGCTACCCTTCACAGGCACGGTTTGGGATGAAAGTTATAATATTATTATTAAAGCAACTCTCTCGGTGTACCTCTTTCTTTGTAAATATCTGTAACCATGTATAATATGTATTTGCAACTGTATATTTTTGTAAAGTATTTATTTTAGACACTTATTCTGATATGTTTTCCACGGGCGAATCAAAAAGAAGGGGCGAAAACAACGGGGGCTGACAGGAAGTGGAGTAAAGGTGAGACGTGTTTGTGGACACAGCGGACATTAGTGGATATATTTTTTTCCCACCCTTACCTTTGGAAATATACATTTTTTTTCCTTGGATTATTTTCAACAGGACCCGGACTCTGCAGGACCGCATCAAACCTTAAGTACCGGTATCATTTTCCGTTCATTTTGCCGGCTGTGGTTTTTGGACTGTGCAATTCATATTCAGTTACAATCGCGGGACTCAAAGTCGGGTTTGGGTTAAATTTGTGATGGTGTTACATGTTTTAATGTGGGCGCATGCGGCTTATATACAGGTGCGCATTGTGTAAGTACAAAAGCGGTTATCCTCTTAAAATGTGGTGGGTGCGGCTTATAATCAGGTGCGCTCTATAGTCCGAAATTTAGGGGTTGTCGTCTTATTGTGTTTCAAGTTGGGAAAAATGGGGCAGGGAAATAGAGGCAAGTAAAATAAGGAATACAAATAATTTTTTTAAGGGACAGTGTATTTCACCCCTAGAAGTTGCTGTATTGTGTGGTGCAACAGAAAATGTGTGCTAAATAACAACAAGGGAGAATACAAACTACCGATACTCAAAGTGACCATAAAGAACCATTTTCTTCTTATTTTTTACTTGGCCTTTCGCAAGTTTTTTTTTTTATTTTGCTTGCGTTGTTTATAGTTTATTTTGTAAAAAAATACCTGTAGTAGCAAGTTTGTGGACAATAAGGTCAGCCTTAATGAGTATTTAAAGAATGCTTGTTTGTATCGCAGTTCTTGTAATTTTGCTTATTATTCAAATCATTTGATTTTTTTTATTTTTAAACTAGGAAGTTTTAAATAGTACACACTGTCCCTTTAATCAAGGTTGTAATAAAAAGGATTGACCATGAGGGTATACTGTAGATGATTTCATTTGCAGCCAGCCAAACATGAAAAAAATCCTTTGGCGTGACTTTGTTGAGCGGGAAACATGATCTTACATCAATCTTGACATATACAGTATGTACAACACGTTGCTTTACAAGCCTTTGCCGTCAGACGTTTTTGATGACTTTCTTTGCTTCTCACTTTTTCCTGCAGCCATGGTGAGGAATCTCAAGCTGAGGTGTTGCATTTCTGCTGCTCGGAGCATCTGTCACAAGTCCACTCAGGAACATTGGAATAGCATTGAATGCCCCTCGAGCTGTGCTGTTAAATACAGTTGTAACAAGGTAATGCTTTCATATTCATATAAATATGTATATATATATATATATATATATATATATATATATATATATATATATATATATATATATATATATGAACATTGGTATATACTATAATAGATAATAACGGAGCCTCAAACTTAAACATATCCCTTACCGTGAACCCTATTATCTGCTGAATCTGCGGGAAAAACACTACAATACGACATTGTATAATACTGTATTATATTGTACGACATTGAGACGATATGCTTGTTTTTTTCATTATACATGCATATCTCATCTCATCTCATCTCATTAGCTGCACCGCTTATCCTCAGTAGGGTCGCGGGGGTGCTGGAGCCCATTCCAGCAATCATCGGGCAGTGGGCAGGGGACACCCTCAACTGGTTGCCAGCCAATCGCAGGGCACACAGGGACAGACAACTCGCTCGCTCATTCACACCTAGGGACAATTTGGACCGGCCAATCCACCGGAAATGCATGTCTTTGGAATGTGGGAGGAAACCGGAGTGCCCGGAGAAAACCCACGCAAGCTCGGGGAGAACATACAAACTCCGCACAGTAAGTCCGGTAGCTGGATTTGAAGGTTCCCAAGACCTTAGAACGTTTCCGCACACGCGCTAACCACTGCCCCGCCGTGCTGCCCTATACATGCATTTATAAAAGGTAAAACAATATAGCATATTTAAAGCTTTAACTCAAAGTTAAAACTTACAGTGTTTTTTTTAAAAGAAGGTTAAAATATGAGTTTAAGATTTGAACTGGTTTCAACTTAAGAGTTTAATAAACCTTTACTAAGGGTTGAATACTTAACACAAAAAGTGAAGTAGCTTAAAATGTCTTTAAAGATTGAATTTTTAGTTAACTGAACTTTAAAAGTCTGTCAGGACCAGAACGAAAACAGGACACACTTGCGTGACGTTTACCACAAGTTTTATTGAAAGAGAGAGGAAGGGATGCGCCCACGATCCGGTGTTCGCTGGGCGCGGGAAGCAAGTCGCTCTCCTACTCAGATTGTTCTCCGAACGCGGAAGTGGATCTTCCGTAGCGAGCGATGGCAGTGTCAGGGACGGAAAAAAACTGGTCGGAAGCCAGGACTGGGAGAGTAGACGCAGTCGGGGACAAAAAGAGGTCGTAAGCCGGGACGGGAGAGCAGACGTGGTCAGGAGCAAAAACAGGTCGTAGCCGGAGACAGACGGGAGCAAAAACGAGGCAGGTGGGAGTCAGGGACGAAAAAGGCTTGCCTAGTATTCACTGAGGTTTGCAGATGGACTGACTAAAGGGGATGGACAGGACTGGGGTCAAATATTGACCTGGAGCCAATCGGAACCCGCAGCCATTGGCGCCAAATGAGCGGGCACAGCTGAGTCACATCAGTAATCATGACAAAATGTTCTATTGTTTCTGTTGTTTAAAAGCTAAAGTGTTATACGTTAAAACTCGGGTTAAAGATTGGAACTTGTTTTAACTGAAGAGTTAAAGAAGTAATTGTCCTATCCGCCATTCAGATTTGTTATATTCTTTAAATGAGACAATTTCATTTTTGAGTGTTGCTTCCGACTCCCTGAGTGTTGCAAAAAAGGGTCTTTTTGTTTTTTTTCTATGCGCACAACAGACGTTTACCTTATTAATTTGTCACATCTGTGTTGTAAAGCCGCACCCGAACGTGTTCGGCGTAGTGTGATCAAAGTCGGAGGAAAAAAAAAGGAGTGGGCGGCCTCCATGCGTTCCAGGATATGCTTGTGTCAAAGTAAAAAGGAAAATATTATTTGCCTCCCTTCAGTCGAGGAATCAAACATGTTTTTTTCTTTGTTTACAGCTGACAAAATGAAAATGTTTATAGTATCCAACCCTAAGTTTTGTGAAGTTTTGTCTTTTTTGAGGAGTCAAAAGGTTACTTGTATTTCGATTTATTTTATTGCTTTAAAATTTGCCAAAGAATCCCTGGATTAGAGATTATTGAATTTTTATGTAGGGAGAGCAAATTGAAATAGCCATGTAGCGAGTGTAGTGTCATCAATCCAACACTGAGGTAAACCACCAAAAAAGGAGCTTGGCCACAGTGGACATCATATTGAGGCTTTAATTCATTCTCCAGATGGTGAAAACTGCAAAAGTGCATTACAATTCAATGCGACCATGTTCTAGTAAGTTAATGAAAATCAGGTGCATGCACTTTACATCTGTCTGAACTATTTAAACATTTTAGTTGTTTACACATCATATGAAAACTTTTTAGAAACCTTTGACATTGCCTTGTTAATGGAAATGGATTGGACATAAATCAGTCCTATCAGCCACTGTGTTAGTCACTGTTTATGTTGAGCTGGCGGAACCGGAAGTGACGCGGTAATCCTGGAAATAGTTTTTCAACTTAAATAAAAAACTGTTATGTAGAACACTTCTCAATGAACTTACCTTGTATTTTATCTTAAACACAGTAACTTATTTATGAAAGAAAAAAAATTGCCGTAAGGGCAACACAGCAAGGTATGGATACCTATGGTATGGATGCCTTCTGAATGCCCACTACCACAGAAAAAAGAAAAAAGTAAAAAAAGAAAATGACAATAGTATAACATAAGTACTGCTTATGTGTGATAAAAATATATTATTTCTAACACCATTAAATATATATGTATAAACATAGAGGAAAAATTAAATTTGATATGGTATGACGTGACTTGAGCTGGTCGAGTGGAGTACAGTGTGGATGCACAGACGGGGGCTTGAGACGGCAGATTCAAATTAAAACAGATTTTAAAAGTTCCTCCTTTTGGGAATTGTCATGCCGAAAATGTCCTTGCTTTAATCAACCTCATATTTTTATAATAGCCTTGATCATCGATTGATAATGGTGATACAACTCATCAAGGGTAGCAATTTGTGTGCCTTCTTATTTTCTTATTCTCAATAATGGTCATGTTTTTGCGTCTCCCTTTAGCATCAGGACAAGCTTTGGACATACAGAAAATAAATACTGTAATAAAATAACAGTATATTATCGCTCTAACTGAGTGAAGAGATATACATTTTGGTAGTTAGTTTTGCCAATAGCGTATCCGTACCTTCATGATGCTGTGATGCAAACAAATATCATATCGGCATCTTATATGACGCTGACCAATAGCACACAGCCATATGTAACTTTACATTTACACACAAACACAGCAAAGTTGGAACTTTGGACATTTTAATAATTTCTAGTTTATGTCATATAGTGGGGAAAATGCCATAACCAGGGGCCGAAAATACCTCATATTACACATCCTAATGTGAAGACATCGCGAGGTAGACACACTCTACAGGGAGTGCAGAATTATTAGGCAAATGAGTATTTTGACCACATCATCCTCTTTATGCATGTTGTCTTACTCCAAGCTGTATAGGCTTGAAAGCCTACTACCAATTAAGCATATCAGGTGATGTGCATCTCTGTAATGAGAAGGGGTGTGGTCTAATGACATCAACACCCTATATCAGGTGTGCATAATTATTATGCAACTCCCTTTCCTTTGGCAAAATGGGTCAGAAGAGGGACTTGACAGGCTCTGAAAAGTCAAAAATAGTGAGATATCTTGCAGAGGGATGCAGCACTCATAAAATTGCCAAGCTTCTGAAGCGTGATCATCGAACAATCAAGCGTTACATTCAAAATAGTCAACAGGGTCGCAAGAAGCGTGTAGAAAAACCAAGGCGCAAAATAACTGCCCGTGAACTGAGAAAAGTCAAGCGTACAGCTGCCAAGATGCCACTTGCCACCAGTTTTGCCATATTTCAGAGCTGCAACATCACTGGAGTGCCCAAAAGCACAAGGTGTGCAATACTCAGAGACATGGCCAAGGTAAGAAAGGCTGAAAAACGACCACCACTGAACAAGACACACAAGCTGAAACGTCAAGACTGGGCCAAGAAAAATCTCAAGACGGATTTTTCTAAGGTTTTATGGACTGATGAAATGAGAGTGAGTCTTGATGGGCCAGATGGATGGGCCCGTGGCTGGATCGGTAAAGGGCAGAGAGCTCCAGTCCGCCTCAGACGCCAGCAAGGTGGAGGTGGGGTACTGGTATGGGCTGGTATCATCAAAGATGAGCTTGTGGGGCCTTTTCGGGTTGAGGATGGACTCAAGCTCAACTCCCAGTCCTACTGCCAGTTTCTGGAAGACACCTTCTTCAAGCAGTGGTACAGGAAGAAGTCCGCATCCTTCAAGAAAAACATGATTTTCATGCAGGACAACGCTCCATCACACGCATCCAAGTACTCCACAGCGTGGCTGGCAAGAAAGGGTCTAAAAGAAGAAAAACTAATGACATGGCCTCCTTGTTCACCTGATCTGAACCCCATAGAGAACCTGTGGTCCCTCATCAAATGTGAGATTTACAAGGAGGGAAAACAGTACACCTCTCTGAACGGTGTCTGGGAGGCTGTGGTTGCTGCTGCACGCAATGTTGATCGTGAACAGATCAAAGCACTGACAGAATCCATGGATGGCAGGCTTTTGAGTGTCCTTGCAAAGAAAGGCGGCTATATTGGTCACTGATTTGTTTTTGTTTTGTTTTTGAATGTCAGAAATGTATATTTGTGAATGTTGAGCTGTTATATTGGTTTCCCTGATGAAAATAAATAATTGAAATGGGTATACATTTGTTTTTTGTTAAGTTGCCTAATAATTATGCACAGTTATAGTCACCTGCACACACAGATATCCTCCTAAAATAGCTAAAACTAAAAAAGCCCCACTCCAACTTCCAAAATATTCAGCTTTGATATTAATGAGACTTTTGGGTTCATTAAGAACATGGTTGTTGTTCAATAATAAAATTAATCCTCAAAAATACAACTTGCCTAATAATTCTGCACTCCCTGTAAGAAGAAGGTCTACTGTATACATAGCTTTGAACATTGGAATGGTATAATTACCACAATATTCAGAAATGTGTCTGAAGTATACCCCATTCATTACAGTTCCAAAAATATAGTTGAAATGAAACTGTAGATGAGGTGAAAACCCATTTACTTAGTTTTTCCTTTTCTGTGAGTGCTTTTCTGTTCAAGCACAGTAGTGGTCAGCGAAACACTTGAAGTGAAAATAGTGTAATGAGTGATGGTTTAGGGTCTTTTCACATCCATTCCCACAGAGCGGGATGCACAACTCACCGGATGCACTCAAAATACACAAATTCCTCAGTTTTCCCGGTTAAAGGGGACCAGAACCATCCGTGAAAAGTGAAAATCCGTAAAGTAGCTTATGCACCTTTATAAAAGCCCCCAAAGGGTTAAACTTATCTCGAGATTATGTCATTCCCGTTTAAGACTGTTTGACTGTAAAAAAAGATGATCTACATATAATAAAACACAACACATAATAGCAGTTGAATGAATGGCTTTCTTGTCATTATAGAAAATTAAAACGAAATCAGAGGACATTCGTCAAAAGCAATTGCAGCTTCAGGTATGAGCAAAGAGCCCTGACATACTCCAACACCCACGCCCCTTCCACCGCTGTGTAGTTTGGGCTTTATCATCCCCGACCCTCACTTGGAAATCAGAACGCTTGAACCCATGCTTTTATTCTCATTGTACAAAAGTAAAACAAATTTGGAAGGGTTCTCCTTTCAGTGTAAGAAAGCAATTTAGGGAGCGGCGGGCTAGCTGAGCATTAGCATCGTGTGTTATTGAGTGGTGTCAAAACTCTGCGATGATTAAAACAAACTGTCCCACAAGCTGTGGCTCCATGTTCTCCATTTCATCGGTAATGGACCTGGCATTGACAAGATACATGGTCCGCGGCGGTGGCTTTAGTAGTTTTTAGCTAGCCGTTAGCAGAAGGCTGGACTAGAACCTTGACTTTTTACCAAATAAAACATTTGGAGCGCTGCCAAAATCCAAGCGATAAGATCGGGTTAGAGCTCTGAATATTAAAACATTCTATTAAGGTTATTAATACTCTTCAATCTTCAAGTTAAGTCATTAACTATTAGGTTAAGCTTCTTTCACTATTGATTTAAATAAGGTTTAACTCTTACACTCTGGTTATAATGTTAAATGCCTTTACTTTTGGCCAACTAAAACACTTAGGTATATCTCAAAGTTCAAATGTTAAATCTTAGAATGAAATTAGAAAGAAAATTGCCTAAAAAAGTATAAGCTTGAATTTATTGAGTTTAAGCTGGTTTAAATCTTAAACTCGGGTTTTAACCTTTAAGGTGTCATCAACTTAAACACTGGAAGTGCTTTTACTGTTAAAGTTTTAACTCTTAGTTAAAGCTTAATGTCTTAGATTTAACTTTGCGCTAAAGCTTTAAAGCTGCCTTTAGAACTTTAAAGATTCTACGGTTCGACTTTATTCTTGAAGCTACCTTAACTCATGAGTAAGAGCAGGTTCAAATATTGAATTCAGATTTCAACTTTTTACATCTTGAAAATTTAAAACGATCTAAATTTCAAAACGCAATGCGCGCATCTTCCGGAAGGAATCAAATCTGAAAAAATCTCTGATCAGTCCTTCAGTCTCAGCTGGTGCATCTCCGCTTCCTCCAACAAACTTGACATCTCCACGCCTCGTCTTGATTAGAAAATTATACAAACGTAGGGTGAAAAGGTGTAATTGAAGATGGCAAAAGGGCTGATCAGGAGACGTTTAAATGATTATTCTTATGCGTTCGACACGGAGGCCGATCAGACTCACTTGGGAATGATTACGGCAGCTGACAGGTGCCTGACAAGTCCAACTTTCTTGCCCATTATTTCTTCATGAACTGATGTGCATTATTCGAAAATGTTTGCTGTCGCTGAAAAAGATTGTAAGAAAGTGGATATATGTTGGGACTTCATCACTGTACACACGTTCTGTATCGTATTCAATATGTACAAAATGGTGTCGTTGTGAGGGTCAGTTAGTCCAACTCATATGCTGCCACATTGGTCTAATATGCTTATAAAATATAAATCAACATGTTTTACAAAGTTACACTCCTCACACATCACATTAAAAAAATAAGCTTCATTCTAGACTTGTAAAATGCACGTCTAAATAGTGGTACTGGTTTTGTACCGAAATGTTGATAGACAGTAGACCCCAGGATATGACATCCGTTCTGAGATGGGTATCACTAAATAAACTTGACTTAAAGCAGGGGCATAGAGACCTAGGATGATTAGCTCTGAACCTCTTGGCACCCGAGAACCGTTAAAATGACTAAATAATATATAGTAACTACTTCTTGGCTGTAATACACATAAACAAAGGTACATATGCAAATAAAAATGACGTTTTATTTACATTTGGTGTGATGTGTCATGATTGCCGATTGAGCCCACCTGCGATGGCTTGATTGGCGCCAACAGCCCGGACAGCGGATTGGCTGTTGCTCTCTTTTTAAACCCCAGGCTTCAAAGAGGAAGCCGTCAGATCGTTATGTGAACTGTTGCCTTCAGCTCAGTAAGCCTTTTTTGTCCGACTCCGTTCCTGCCCTGCTTTTTTCTGCCTGATCTTTTTTGCCAACCTGTTTCCGGACCTGACTACGCCCCGTTCTGCCTGCCTGTTACCTGACCTGTTTTGCCCCGTTACCTGCCTGCCTCCTGCTACCGACCTTGCTTACAAACTCGACACCGCCCTTGATCTCCAGTCCCGGCCAACGACTTGCTATTCCCGCCTGTGTCCGATCCTCCTCGCCATACACAGAAGTGCCACTTCCGCACCGCTCGCTCGTTTTGTCCGTCAGCCATCGGATCGTGGAAGCAAAGCCTTACTTTTCCTCTTTATCAATAAAAACTGAAAAAACGAGCGCTATTGGGTCCTGTGTCTGTTTCTGGTATGTGACATGATGTGACTTGAACTGGTCAATTGAAGAAGTGGGTAGATGCAAAGGATAGTAAGAGAAGGTTAGTTCAAATTGAAACGTGATTTAAAACTGCCATTTGCGAGGATTGTCGTGCCCTTAAAATATTTGATTTCCTCTTTATCTTTAAATATAGTTTAAGTAATGGATGTGACATAGCAAAGGTAGCTATCGTGTGTTTTCCTTATGCATCTTGATCGTCGCAAACTTTGTTTCCATGGTCATCATGTTTTTGCTTCCCACTTTAGCATCCATGCAAGCCATGTGCTCCATAGTGGCTAAATATGTTAAAACAACAACAGTGTTGTGTCTCCAACTGGCAAGGTCTTTATGAAGCACACACGATACTTTAAGAGAGAGGCATGGTGGGAAAGGGTTCAGCCAGTAGTATACCGACAGTTTCATGACGGAGTGACACAGACCACTCGCAAAGCAGCATTTTATGAGGTTTATCAATAGCAGACAGGCATCTTAGAGGTGTATTTCATCATACGTGTGAAAACCTCAACGTTTTTGGCCATTGAAAATAATTCGTAGTTGATGCCATAGAGGCGGTACAGAGGTTGGGTGGTTAGCTCGCTCCCACGGTGCGGAGGTTCAGGGTTCAAGTCCAGCTACCGCAGCCTCCCGTGTGGAGTTTGCATGTTCTCCCAGTGCCTGCGTGGCTTTCCTCCGAGCACTCAAAATTTTCCCCAGGTGTAAATGAGCGAGTGAGTTGTCCGTCTCTGTGTACCCTGCCCTGGCAAGGAGTCCCCTGCCCACTGCCTGAAGATAACTGGGATGGGCTCCAGCACCCTCGCGGCCCTACTGAGGATAAGTGGTGCCGATAATGGATGAATGGATGATGCCAGAGGGTGGAGAAAATGTTGTAAAAAGGAGCCGAAAAAACATCTTATTACACACCCCAAAGTGAAATCGTCGTAATATGGGATACGCTGTATCCGAGTATTTACTGAATCCAGTCTTCGGAGTGTGTCGGGGATAATCATATTTAAGTAATGAATATTACTGGCCTTATTCGTAGTCACAGCATCTGTTAGTATGTGTGTTATAGATATTATTATCGTTACTATTATTATTATTATCATTATTGAATGATTATGTACGATCAGGAGCTGCTATAAATCATCCATTCTTTCTCGAGCCCCAGAAGCCACATTAGACTCCCACAAAGCGCTGACATCACATCCATTACAGTCCCGCTGCCATGACAGCATCAAGACACCTTTAATGAGAACTTTAATTTCGGAAAATCTCACACTGGGTGCTTGAATGTGAATCCGAACAAGCTGTGACAGTGTGCAGGACCCTCTAATTGTGTTAAATCCTAAACTGTTTGTTTCATTCTCAACTAGTATTCAGCATCATAATGAATAATGAAGTCACAATTTGCTTAGGTACTCGTATCACTTTTTCCCCCGACATAGTAATTTTCTATCTATGTGGTCCGAGTCGGACTTGCGTTGTGTCACGTTAAACATAGTTGACAGAGAAGTCGGGCAACACCCAAAAACTTTGCTCAGAGACTTTGTTTGCCTTTGCCGCCGACACACTGTACGCCCTTCATTTTGCTCTCAAAACTGCCGACTGTGACTGATTTGCTGGATGCCGCTCATACGGGCCCCCTGCAAAAAAAAAACCTGGTAGTGCACGCGAGGGCAAAGTCAGGAGGAAAATAAATACTCAATTATCCATTTCTGTGTTTATGTACTTTAAAATGCAATCACATCATTTTGGGAGATGTTTTAAATGACGTGTCTTAGTTGATGTTGAAGGGCGATTTTCACAATATGACCTAATTTGAAAGGTTGTTTAGTCACTTTTAAGTTAAATCAATAAGTATTTTTGTGCATTGTTAGAAAATAAAGCTTATATGTATTGCTCTTAGCGACACGTCACTAAAGTCCAGGTTTCAATTCCAGCTACCACTGCCTCCTCGTGCAGACTTTGCATGTTCTTCTCATGCCTGCATGGGTTTCCTCCGGGCACTCCAGTTTCTTCCCTCATTCCAAAAACACGCATGTCCAGGTTCATTGGCCGGTCCAAATTGTCCCTAGGTGTAAATGAGTGAGTTGTCTTTCTTAGACTTATGTGGTCCACGTACGTCAAAGGACTTAATTTAAACATTACAACTTAGGTCTCTCTACTAACGTGATTCACTGCATGCCCTAACTCAATAACGCTACTCTTACAGTTCGGCAATGGCTAAAGATTTGTTTTTTCTTCATATGCAACAGCAGCATGATCATGTGCAACACAGTACATCCACTGCATGCTAGGTGGATCTTTCAGTGAGGCTTACATACGGCCCGACATAGGTGGCTCACATCGCCTTCATTATTCTGATGACTGCGGGATGGCGGGGCGTCTGGGTTGCTAATCTAATTTTGTATTGTTTTTCTTTGAACAATTTATGGGAGGTCGTTACTTCATCCTAAACATATAATTTTTTTAGAATTGTTTTAATTTTAAATCATTTGGTTTATTCTTAATTAAACTGTCAACAAAGGAGTTAACGCCCTGGATACATACACCCCCGAAGTAAAGAACAAATTAGCTAACTGTTGCGGCTAACTGATTAAATTATTAAAAGGACCATTAAAAGATAGCAAGATTGAATCACAATGTTACAAATGTCAGGAACTTGAATCACAGAACAGGAAAAGTTTGCTTAAATGAAAGCTTCTTAAGGAAAGTAACACTAAAGGAAGAAACATGAGCTGCTAACAGCAGCCATAGCGGCTAACGAGAAGCCATCACCTGCAGCCAAGTGGCTTACGCAGGTGGCTAGAGAAGCAAACAGTGGGGATAAAATTGGAAGTACCTGAATGTTGGGACTCGGCAATCATCACCTTAAGGCCTCAGCTTTTGAAGCTTTTTTTACACGGATGAGCTAACAAAAACAGTAGAGGCTAGCAGCGAGCCATCGCCTGCAGTCAAGTGATCAATGTCAGTGGCTGGAGAAGAAGAAAGTTGGAACGTGTGAGAGGTCTGAATCACGGGACTCTGTGACCATTCCATGCAGGGCTGAGCTGTGGAAAGACGAAGAAGGCTTCAGTTACACGGAGCAGCTAAACAAAACAATAGAGGTTGTTGAATGCAAATATTGTTACTACCACTAGAAGATCGTTTCGCTTTACGAATGAACTCCAATGCTTGTTTACAGCAGTGACGACCAGTGACTTGTTGTGAATTCAGTTGTACTTTATCCAATGTTTGCTGTTCCGTGAGTTTCAAAATAAGTTTTTATTTACCATTCATGGGAAACGTATTAATGAATTTATGACACACTGTGTTTTCATCTGCCGTAGTTGTTGATTTGTCCGCCTCTTCCTGCCTCATTGAACGCAGATTAGTGACCTATGCCGCCTATCTATGCAGGTTGCATGAATACGTCTTGGCCAAGTTTGTGACGGACTCAGTTTCCGTTTTTATTAAAAATTTGCCAAGTCAAAGAACTCAAAAAAAAAACCAGAGTGTCAAGTGTTGCGATTTAATTGGAGGATGCGCCTAATCGCAGATTAGCAGCGTGGATATTCAATCAAATAGACATTCTTAATACGAAGCACAATCTCCAAAGCTGACGCTGCTCATCAAGAAGTTGCCCCATTTTTGCCCCTACTGCTTTGTTAGCGCCGTTGATGGGTTTTGTAATGTGCCCATATCATGCTGGAAATTCCATTTTACCATTCTATTGATTCTATTAGGATGCTCCGTGCGTCTGGTGCATTCACGACCACTACACTGTTACTTCCAAGGCTTGAAAATGTGACGTATTCTAAAATAATATAATTTCTATTTATTTTTGCATATTTTTGCATATTTTTGATTATTTGAAACCTTTGTGGGTGATAAATATGAAAACAACTCAAAAAATAAAGAAGGGGGCAAGTATTTTTGCACGGCAGTGTATTTAGAAAAGAAGAAAAAAAAACCTTGCGAGCACTTGTCTCCAAAGTCAAAAGCAAACATCTCGAAAATTGGGGCCCTCAAGTGAGTATTTTGCCGGCAAATTTGCCGTGCGGCGGCGAGAAGGGAGCGCTGACTTGAGCTCCACACAAGGTCGCTCTGTGTGTGTTCACTAAAGTGCGGAACCGGGCCAGGCGCGATCCGGGCCTGTTGCATACCTTTGCGCCCCGCAGGCCAACCGGCCCAGACGCAAACTCCCAATGTTTATCGAGCGTCTCGGGGCAAGACCGCTGATTTAGGACCAGCCCAGCCGGAGAAGGGCCAAAACATTGAGAGTGATTCATGATGATCTGAACCACCGGCTGACCTTAAATCAACACTCCGGATCCGATACGGCGGATAAACCGACGTGGAGCGAACCCGGGCCGGGCCGATTAACCTGGCGGACACAAAAGGGAGCGGGTCGGTGCTAAAGAGAAGGATATGGAGCGACGGAGAGAGTGGCTCGGTCCAAAAACAATATTTGGATTGAAACCTTAGACTCCCCATCTGGCTCTTTTGAAGGGTGGATTAGAACTCTGTTCCTTCTCCTAGAGCGCTCTGACGTTTTTGTTCCTAAAGGACACTACTGTTTTGCTAACGCTTTGATTATAATTCAATAACTGTTAAATCCCAGAGACGGGTCCGTTGTGGGATCGTGTACAGGATTGTCTCAGAAAATGAAAATACTATAACCCTTCGCTACTTCGCGCTTTTTGGCCTCAGTGCATTTTGGGTTGAAAAAGATTCTGCAGTTCTTCATCCCACACATTGCTGCAAGGGAAGCCGGCAGAACACAGTTTTATCTGGCCTGGTGGATCTTTTTTGCCAATACTATCCGCCAAAAAGTGAACTGCGCTAGTGGGGCAGCTATCCATTATTCCCGATCACATATTACTCCGATCACATATTACTCTGGATCGGCAGAACACACTTTTGTCAGGCCTAGGGGCTCTTTTTTGCTATTATTTCTGCCTATAATGAACTGCACTTCTGCAGCCACAATCCATTAATTGATTAGCAAGTCTGAAAAGAAAAAAATACTTTTTTGTCTTGAAGCGTGGTATTCTGAGCTGCCTAGAATGAAAAACCAAGTTGTGGCCACAATCCAGTATCCCCAATTGACCTGCTGAAAGCTTTTTTTAATTTTATATTTTGTGGTTGAGGTCGCTGAAGTATGTTATTGTGGCCAGTCATTAATGAACTGCACCGTTTTGGCCACCATCAGTTATCCCTAGTCAACTGTTGCTGTGTGCAGCAGCCAAAACAGCAATTTTTATTATGTGTGGCCGCTCTTTTTTTCTTTTTCTCTCTCCACCTAAAATGAACAGCACTTGTGTGCCCACAGTCCATTATCCCCAATTCCATATTGCTGCATGTGTGGATAGACAGAAGCCCCTTTTTTTCAAAAGAAGTGCCATTCCTGCCCCAGTATAAATGAATACATGGTTGTGGCCACAACCCGTTATCCCCAGTGGACTATTGCTGCGAGCTTGGGCCGAAAAAACAAAGTCATGTCATCTATGAGTGTTTATAATTCTGTGTCTTCTGCCTAAAATGTACAGAACCTGTGCGGCCACAATCCATTATCTCCAGTCAATTGAGTAGGGGCGGCGGAGTGTATGTTAAAAATTTGGGGTTGGACTACGTTGCAGATGTTAGCATATCACGGGGCTTTCTGGTCTTCGTTAACTCTGTTAAACAAGGGATTACAGTATCATGATAAGGTTCCTTATTTGCTGTAATTAGCATATTCGCCTGACACGCAAACGGTCCCCGGTTGGAGCCCACGTGGAAAGATGTATTGGCCTGGGGAGAGATGTGCGCCACCAGGTTGTACTTGCCCAAAACACACCTCATGAAATGGTGCCCCTTCAACCCTAGTGGGATCCAACACAACAACCAACAAATAATAATAATAAAAATAATGAAAATAAACAGGCTTCCCAATTATAATTAGAATACTCACAATTACTGTGTAATACTGTGTTACTCATTTGTCTCTTGGCATGTGAACAATTCATTCTGATTGCTCCAAAAATCGGACTTCTAACTATTCCCTGCATGTAAACATAGCCAGTGATAAAGCAACAAATGGACTTTACTGGTACCAAACTCACATAAAGGTTACTATGATCCATACTTTCACTCTCGTTGACATCCCTCAAAATTAAATTAAGTATGGCCACTACGCATCATCTTACCGCAACCCCTGGCATATTACTGAATTCCAGTCCGTGAGGTCAGCACAAATGTCTGAGCAGCCAGACGTTGAACCAATAGTGCTCCACGTAAACGGAATTTGTCGGAATAGACCCAAACAACAGCCGTGACTGGATAAGCCAAGTCCAGACACATGTAAACAATACAAGATCGATGCTAAGGATATTTTATTCTGTCTGGCATATTTTTTTTTCGTTCAGAAACACCATCAAAAAGTTGTTGTTTTTTTTTGTCGGAAAACTAAATGTATGGTCTCATCTATACTTTCATCATAGCTTTCTAATTACAATTGCAATTATCTTGATCAGATTAGTCTTGGAAAAAGTCAAGTTTACAAATATGGGCCAAACATAGTATACATTGACTAAAATATTTGTATATATTATATGTAAGAAGTAAAATGTTCAATTTGGGGTGCATATTGCTCTTTATGTGCAATACATATATGTATTTGGATTTTTAGTATGTGCTCAAATAGTTATATTGAAAATATAAAAAGTCAGTTAACAGGAGAAATGACTTAAAGCACCGATGTCAGCAGTTTTAGCAAAACTCATTTCATTTTGGATAAAAGTGTATGCCTTTTATCACTAGATAATCCACATTATTTCTTAATTTTAAGGGTGGGAACAACCTCAGCATTATGTATGCATAATTAGACCAGCTCATAATGACTCAATTATAGGTGGGTACCACTTTGCGTGTTGTTTCTCCGATAAGATGCTATCAGCGCTAGCTGGCTAATCCGCCCGTCGCTTTGGATCATTCACAAATTCTTTCGATGCAAATTATGAGAAGAAAGCGTATTCATTCATGATTTTGGCAGCATCCTTAACTCGGATCATTAGCGTGGAAAAGTGCTCACATTGAGGGCAGCTGGAAAAATAGATGATGTTTCAAATTGATGTTAATACTTAGCAAAATGAGAGCCATTTTAAAGCAGATTAGCGTACTCTGAAAGGTCGAGGCAGCACAAACCTGGTTTGTTTAAATTGAGACGGCGTTTATCGATCAATATATTATTTTCATTTCAGCGAATTGGCATGCCGCCACGTTAATGGCAGTGTAGAATAGGAGTAGATCCCTGGATACGGCGAACCCCGCCTTACAACGGCTTTACTTTGAAGTGTGTATTGTCCATCGACATGTTATTTTCCACTACATGACATTAACAACAAATAATTTGTGCCCTTTTAATGCCAGTGTGGAATACATTCGATCCTGACAAAAACTACCCCGGGAAACTGCAACCCCGCCTCACGACGTTTTCACCTCACAGTGTGGTTTGTGTATTTCGCCATCTCTTTATCGCTTTCCCCCCACAATACAACATCAACAATGAATCATTTCCTGCCAGTGTACAATTCAGTTTACCCCGGGATACAGCAACCCGGCTTACAACATTTTCACTTTACAGTGTGGATTGTGTTTTTCAAGCTTTCTTCATGGCATTTTCCCTACGATACAACATCAATGACAAATAGTTGTCTCCCAGTTTAATGCCAGTGTAGAATAAAGTACATGTCAGGACCAGAACGGAAACAGGACACACTTGCGTGACGTTTACCACAAGTTTTATTGAAAGAGAGAGGAAGGGCTGCGCCCACGATCCGGTGTTCTCTGGGCGCGGGAAGCAAGTTGCTCTCGTACTCCGATTGTGATCCGAAAACGTAAGTGGATCTTCCGTAGCGAGGGATGGCGGTGTCAGGGGCGGAAAACTGGTCGGTAGCCGGGACTGGGAGAGCAAGACGTGGTCTGGGTCGGAAACGAGTTGTAGGCCGGGACGGGAGAGCAGACGTGGTTGGGATCAAAACAAGTCGTAGCGGGAGACAAACAGGAGCAAAAAAGGGGACAGGCGTGAGTCAGGGCCAAAAAAGTCTTGCCTAGTATACACGGAGATTCGCAGACTGACAACAGGGGATTGACAGGACAGGGTTTAAATAGTGACAAGGAGCCAATCAGAACCAGCAGCAGTTGGCGCCAAATGAGCGGGCACAGGTGAATCACATCGGTAATCATGACAGTATAGTCCTCGGTTTATAGTGAGCCCACTTTACAATGTTTTCACTTGACTGTGAAGATTGTGTTTCTGTCCCCTTTTTAAGGTATTCTTCCCACTTTTAACATCAAAGACAAATAATTTGATCCCAGTGTGAAATACACTAACCCCTTAGGCTACAACGACCCCGTTATAAGACATTTTCGTTTTACAATATGGATTATGTTTTCTGCTCATCTCTCCAACATTTTTCCCACTGTAGGAAACAAATCAAAGAAATCTTCTGAACCCAGTGGAAGTTTTAAAATCAGCTTTAATTTGAACCCGCCTTCTCCCTCTTAGCATCAACCAGCCCGGGCGCGTCAATCTCGAGTTCACAGTGGGCCAAAATTAAGCAGAGAAGTAAAATCACGGGCCAAAGTCAATATATATTGAAAAATTAACCGTGACTTAAATGTGATGATTAACCTCCTCATATGGAAACAAACTTTAGTTTTGCTTAAACACAGAATTTGGAACAACCAAAGCTTGATATTAAAAAAACATGAGAAATTAAATATGAAATAAAAGACACATTCCTTATTAAAATAAATAAAGTAATATGTCTCTCCTCTTATTCTTTCAAGTTCCTTTTTCATGTAAATCTTTTTCAAAGCCAACAACAACAGAACCAAATATCATAGCGTCATTTGATAAAAATCCAACATTTCAACTTTTGACAGACCATGCCCTGCAGTAGAAAAAATCCATACGAAACAGATATATTCAAGGTTAGTTTGCTACACTCTTGATTTATTCCGCACATTGGTCTAAGCCAGATACCTGGTATCTTTTCTGAGATGTCAGTTTGTCAAAGTCTGATTTTGTGATCTCTGCTGCCTCAATAAAGCTGGCCTTTACAGCAGAATCACTTTTTGATTTTGCTTTCGTGAACAAGGTCTGCTTGCAAACCAGACTTCTATTCATCTCTTCTACCTTTTGCAGCTTCTGCTTTAGGTCCAAGTCCCTGTACGTTTCATAGC
Source organism: Urocampus carinirostris (assembly GCF_059441175.1). NCBI lineage: Eukaryota > Metazoa > Chordata > Actinopteri > Syngnathiformes > Syngnathidae > Urocampus > Urocampus carinirostris. The sequence continues at coordinate 27,488,264 of NC_142353.1, read as the reverse complement.
GTCTTCTTATATTATACTATTTTGTTACAGCCACGTCAGCTCCGCACACAAGACGAACAGTTTTGTCCTTTGTAGACGTGAACAGATAATTTGCCTCCCATCTGTCTTGGAAGGTCCTGTTGTTTATCTTTCGTTCGGCCATTTTTGGGGAGGGTGAGGTTATTAATTTGTTCAATGCAACTGAATGACTGTGAACAGAAGTAAGGAGCGCTTTCCTGGTTTTACTGCATGCCAAAATACGAGCAAAGCATTGTAAGATTTGTAGTATTAGCGGCACAGTATATTCCGTAAGCCAGCTCTAAGTCACATTTGATATGAGCTTGCGGGCCACTTATAATCACATTTCAGGCCAAATTTGGCCCGCGGGCCTGAGTCTGACACATATGACCAGCTCGAGTCGCAAGTATATATTAAACGTTATCGTTCCTTTATTATTAATGATGTTATTTAAGCACGTGCCTTCTTAATACTTTTTGAGAATTGATGACTATTTATTATGTAATTAATAAAGATTAGTATACCGGTAAAAGGCTAAAACTATAACATTTTAAACAATTTAATGAACCGGGCAGCAGCACTTCAGATATTTGTATAATTTTTGTGTTGGGAAATCCTTTTCTTATTGTTCTCCTGCTTTCTTTTTTGGACACATGCGTGGCCAATAAGACTTATAGTCAGGAGGAACTTATTCAATTGGGTAGGCGTCTAAATTTCGACTTTTCGGGCACTTTTTATACCACCCATGATATCCCGAACAAGCTTCAAAGGGACTCGGGTTCTCCGTGGCTACCCACTCTACCTAGGAAAAGACGAAGACGGCGCAAAGACAGAAAGCAGAAGCGGGGCTGTCGTGCAGGGAAGCGTGTGAAGTCGAAGGAGCAAGAAGGACATGAAGATGTGTCTAATCCAACCATTATTTCTTCATCGATCTTGCCGGTCAACCGACGCCTGAAGCCCAACGCACCCGAACAGCGACATCTTGTGACGATCTCGACAAAGACTACAGCTAAGGTAAATGATTCAGCAAAGCTAAAATTTGGTCTTTTAAATGTTAGATCGCTCGCTCCTAAAGCTTTACTTGTTGATAATATTATTCGCGATTTTAAACTTATCTGTATCGGTCTCTGTGAAACTTGGTCACGCCCGAACGAGTTTTTACCACTAAATCACGCTTCTCCTCAAGACTACGTGAGTAGCCACGTGGCACGCACGTTGAAGAAGGGTGGCGGTGTCGCGCTCATTTCTGAAAAAAAACGCTCAAATTTACTCCTCGTACCTCTAATAATTACAAGGCCTTCGAGGCTCTTGTGATGCGGTCTTCTCCATTGTCAATTTATGTAGTAACTATTTATTGCGTACCGGGGCCATACACAGCTTTCTTGGACGAATTCGCTGAACTTTTGTCTGAACTAGTAACCTATGCAGACAAAATAATAATCATGGGGGACTTTAACATTCATATGAACTCCCCACTCAATTCACTCACTGTTGCGTTTCCGTCTCCAATTGATACATTTGGTTTTAAACAACTCGTTGATTTGCCAACTCATAAAGATGGAAACACGCTAGATTTGGTTCTGACTCGAGGAGTTTCAACCTCAAACATGACGGTGTCACCGTGTACTACAGTTATCTCGGATCATTATTTAGTTACATTCGAGGTGGTAGCTAAATGTAGTACTAAAAAAGCTGAAGGGTTTAGTGGACGCAATATAAGCACTGGCAAACTTCCTGAGCTCTCCGATCGTCTTCCAGGAGCAGTTGCGTCCTTTCCTTCATACAATGGCTCTATCGACTCACTCATGAATGAGTTTAATGCTACCATGGCTAGTGTCCTGGATTCAGTAGCGCCCATACGGCTTAAATCACGACCTAAAAGACGCACGCCTTGGTTTATAGATGAAACTAGATCGCTTAAACAAGAATGCAGGAAATCGGAAAGTAAATGGCGCGCTACCAAGCTTGAGGTTTTCCACCAAACCTGGTGTGACAGTCTGTTGAAGTATAAAGCGGCCCTTGCCTCTGCAAAATCAGCCTACCTTTCGAAGGTGATTGCGTCACAAAAGAAAAAACCCAAAGTCCTTTTCGACACTGTAGCATCGCTTACAAGGCAACAGACTATCCCAGATAGTTCCACCCATTCAGCCCATGACTTAATGGTCTTCTTTACTAAGAAGATTCAATGCATACAGGAAGAAATTGCTAAAGACAGTATTAATACAACACATACTAAAGCGCGGAAATCTATAGATGCACGACATGGTGGCTGTCCAGAGAATTTGTCCCGTTTTAGTGAACTGCCACTCGATAATCTTAAACAGATGGTGAATACGGCCAAACCGACGACTTGCCAGTTCGACCCGCTTCCAGGTTCACTTATTAAAGGTCTTTTTGGCGTCCTTGCACCTTCAGTTCTAAATACTATAAACATCACTCTCCTCAGGTGTTGTTCCAGCGGCTTTTAAGTCCGCCGTTATTAAACCCACACTGAAACGACCCAACCTTGATCCAGAAAGCTTATGTAATTATAGACCTGTGTCAAACCTACCGTTTCTTTCTAAAGTACTTGAAAAAATAGTGGCACAGCAGCTGAATGATTTCATGTCCGAGAACAATCTTTTTGAATCAATGCAATCAGGATTCAGGGCTAACCACTCTACTGAGACAGCTCTGATTAAGGTAACCAATGATTTCCTACGGGCAATGGACTCTGGCGCTTCATCACTTTTGCTGCTGCTGGACCTGACATCTGAGCCGTTTAGTGTTACTTGTGGTGTTCCGCAGGGTTCAGTGCTTGGCCCCCTTCTTTTCAGCATCTACATGCTTCCATTAGGTGATATTATTCGCAAGTATAATATCAGTTTCCATTGCTACGCAGATGACACTCAACTATATCTCCCGATGGAGGAATCTGCCACACTAAACTGTGCAAATTTGGAGGCCTGCCCTATTGAGATAAAAGAGTGGATGTCACTCGATTTCTTGCGTCTTAACTCTGAAAAGACTGAAATGTTAGTTATTCGTCCATCTAAATGCCGCGACTTATTCTCTAAAACTGCTGTGAACATTGACAAATGCCACATCACACAGAGTGACTCATTTAAAAATGTATGTGTCACATTTGACCCCGATCTGTCTTTTCAAACACATGTGAAGAAAATTACTAGAACCGCTTTCTTCCATCTTCGTAACATTGCTAAAATGTGTCCTATACTGTCTCAATCGGATGCGGAGATTATAATTCACGTGTTTGTTACCTCCTGTCTCGATTACTGTAACGCATTACTCTCCCGTCTTCCGATGACCAGACTCAAGAGTCTTCAGCTGGTACAAAATGCCGCAGCAAGGCTTTTAACTAGGACAAAAAAGTCCGATCACATCACCCCAATTTTGGCTAACCTGCATTGGCTCCCTGTTAGCCTAAGATGTGATTTCAAGGTTCTCTTATTAGTATACAAAATCATACATGGACTTTCCCCCTCATAACTTTCAGATCTGATTTCCCCCTATGTTCCGGCCCGAAGCCTTCGTTCCGAGAACGCCGGTCTTCTGGTGATCCCAAGAGCCAAGAAGTGTTCCGCAGGTTCAAGAGCGTTCTCCATCAGGGCACCGGTGTTGTGGAATGCTCTTCCCCCTGAGATCCGATCTGCAAGCTCAGTGGAAATGTTCAAATCTAAGCTTAAAACTCACTTCTACTCTATAGCATATGAATAACCTAAACTGCTTATGTGTAATAACCTGTGAAGCCCTTTGAGACTTTGTGATTAAGGGCTATACAAATAAAATTGACTTGACTTGACTTTTCACTCAAACGTTGTAATCATTGTTTTCCACTTTTGCTTCCCCTTATCACTAACTTGCTTTCATTATTATGGGCAGAAAAAAGGAAATAAAACCAAAGTGGGGACGCCTTATCCTGGGGTTGTCTTCTGTATTATTAAAATAGTGCCATACTTGTGTAACACTGACCAGTCATCTCTTTTGTTATTTGTATAGAGACCATATTCAATTTCCCAAGATTCTTAATAACCGTGTGTGACTTCCTGCAATGAAAAGGCATTTTTGGACACCATTTTGGGAGGAAATTAAGTCCTGAGAAGCAAATTGTTAAGTTTGGGGCGCATGAGGGTGAAAAAGAGGCGTGCCATCTGTTTGCCGGCTGCATTCTTATGAGGTCAGTGATCAGGGCTACTGTTGCCAAAGGTTCGGGGTCCTTGTGTTTAGTGCGGGTGGGGAGGTTGTCACTGATCCCCAGCAGGTCTAAATTTACCCGGGCGTGAGCGACAAGAGCAGGTGGACTAAGTTGGGGTGATTTGATATCTGTAAAGCACGCAAAACTAAATTTTGGTTCAGATACGGGCAGACGTTGGGGCAAACGCAACACCCAACTCGAGGGTTTTACTTCTAAGCCAGCTGGTCTGGCTTTATCACATGCAGGGCATTTTTTTCAGGAGCTTTGTGGGCATTTTTTGTTACTAATTTGATTTAATTCTTCTTTTTGATTTGTTTCGGGCCTCAGCTGGTGCTGCAAGGTTCAACTTCCTGGGGAAGACAAGAAACGGCACGGGTGAGTCGGAGAAATCCGATCAAGGCTTTTTGAAATCAGTACTATACGTTGTTTTCTTTAAAACGTTTATTTAATAAGATATGAGTTAAAAATTAAAAAGTGGCATCCTGAAGGTGTGGGAAAATGTAAAAAATAAAATTCTGCAGTTCAAAACAATAAGTAAGTATTTTTGAATAAAAAGAAAGAAAGAACTGAATCATCACCATTAATTACATATTGGTAATATTTGCATACGTACATATTAGTTTGTTTTTACTGCTTTGATATTTAAGGCTCTCATGAAGAAAATCTTATCATATTGATATTACCTATTTCTATTACAAACATACTAACCTTTCACTATTTTTTAATTCAATGTATGTTATTATTTTTAAAATAATTCATCCCTATACAAAAATATCCAATTTGGTTTATATATATTTTTTTATACATGTATACTGTTTTTTTTTTATTTGAATATTAATACACATTATTACAAAAAAGAGTATCCTTTTACTATTTACTATCAGTACATTATTGCATGTATTACATTTGTTTTTTTTATCTTTTTATTAAGAATTAATCAAGTCATTGTGATTTTAGTTTAACTATTTTAAGATGAGTCTCATATGAAGAAAACGTTTCTAATGTGAATTTGAATTAATAGTGTATTAAACATAATAATATAAATATCATAATTATTTTTTTTTTCAGTTTTTTAGTTTATTTGTATTTATTGTTTCCGTTTTTGATATTTGAGTCTCCTGAGAAGAAATGGTCATTAATACTAAAACAGATTTTTTTTTTTAAACTATGTGCAGGTATTTAAAATTATGTTAATCATATACCACTTAATTTGATCAATTGATTTGTTAAAAATGTGAAACTATTTATTATTTTTCAATATTTCTGTACTATTTTGTAAAATTTTGTCTGAATAAAAGCTTATCATGCAAATGATAATTATAGTTCGAATAAACGCATTGGGTCCGCGGAACAGTTCTGAGGTCATGGGTTCAAATCCAGCTACCAGCCTTCCTGTGTGGAGTTTGCATGTTCTCCCTGTGCTTGCGTGGGTTTCCTCCGGGCACTCCGGTTTCCTCCTTCATTCCAAAAACATGCATGTCAGGTTAATTGACCGCTCCAAATTGTCCCAAGGTGTGATTGAGTGAGTGAGTTGTCTGTCTCTGTGTGCCCTACGACTGGCAACCAGTTCAGGGTGTCCCCTGCCCACTGCCCAAAGACGGCTGGGATGGGCTCCAGCACCCCCGACACCCTACTGAGGATAAGCGGTGCAGATATTGGATGGATGGCTAAACGGATTGGCTTTTTACTGTTTTTTTTAAACTTATATTTATTTGATATTGCATTGATTACGTAATAAATTGTGTGATATATAAATATATATAAATATATATAAATGTGCTTTTTTTAAACTGTTTTGATATTTGATTCATTTAAGAGAAATGCTTAGAAATCAGAATATTATAATTACTATGATAAACAGTTATTGTATGTATTGAACACTTTAATAATTATATATTGATTTTATGATTCAGCTATATGAATAAAAGCAGCACGGCGGGGCAGTGGTTAGCGCGTGTGCGGCATAGTTCTGAGGTCATGGGTTCAAATCCAGCTGCCAGCCTTCTTGTGTGGAGTTCGCATGTTCTCCCTGTGCTTGCCATTTCCTTCCACATTCCAAAAACATGCATGTCAGGATAACTGGCCCGTCCAAATTGTCCCTAAGTGTGAATGAGCGAGCGAGTTGTCTGTCTCTATGAGCCCTGCGACTGGCTGGCAACCAGTTGTCCTGCCCACTGCCCAAAGATAGCTGGGATGGGCTCCAGCACCCCCGCGACCCTACTGAGGATAAGCGGTGCGAATAATGGATGGATGGATTATATAAATAAAATAATTCATAATTGTATCGGTATTATTATTTGTTTTCATAACAAAATTATATGTATGTAATAATTTTTGTATTTCACTGTTTTACTACTTGTGAGTAGTAAACAGAGTGGATATTATTGCTCCTTTATTCCCGGATTTAGCAAATCGTCCTCAGTAATTGTATTTAGATATTTATCATTAATTTGTTTTTGTAGTCGTAATATTATATGTATATAATAATTTTATTTTTCTATTTCTTTGTTTTTGTTTTAATGCTTTGAGCGCTTGTTAATGCTCCTTTCTTCCCGGATTTTGCATGTTGTCTTTGGTCACGCCCGAACTGTCGCCAAATCGTTTCTCTGTTGAACACTTGAGAAAAAAAATCTTTGTGGAGCACCTGGAAAAGTGCTTTTTAAACTCTTAACGTAGCACCGGAGGAAGACAAATGGTCGGAGGTGCGAAAGTGTAACTTAATAGCGTGTTATTTTTCCGCTTGTGATCATTGGCAGTCACTTTGGGTAACCGCCACGTTTAAGGCTAATTGCTTAGAACATGTCATCGTTTGCAGTCTGGAAGAGGGGGAAAAAATGAGATCCCACATGCTGTTTGCGCTAAATAAAAATGAGATGTTTCCTTAAGGTAGCTTGATAGGTGATTTAATATCTTTAATGAGATCAAAGCTTCAAGGTAATGAAATATCTTTGAAAAATCAGAAATTACTGTAGTTTACTGACTATAAGGCGAGTTTTACTAAGGCACAGTCTCAGTTACATGTGCTATTCCTGTATTTAAAACACATGATTACAGAGCCCGCTCACTTCACTCTTTAACGTTTTCATGGTGTCCTCTCCTGCCTTAAACTGGCACCACTCCCAACCCTTCGCAATCAAAAAAATGGGCCATTACCTTAATTTATTTCTATCTATCTATCTATCTATCTATCTATCTATCTATCTATCTATCTATCTATCTATCTATCTATCTATCTATCTATCTATCTATCTATCTATCTATCTATCTATCTATCTATCTATCTATCTATCTATCTATCTATCTATCTATCTATCTATCTATCTATCTGTCTCTCTTTTTCTCTCTCTGTCTCTCTGTCTCTCTGTCTCTCTGTCTCTCTGTCTCTCTGTCTCTCTGTCTCTCTTTTTCTCTCTCTGTCTGTCTCTCTCTCTGTCTCTCTCTATCTCTATCTCTCTCTCTATCTCTATCTATCTCTATCTATCTACCCACCTACCCACCTACCCTGGTCTTATCCCTCGAGAGGTGCGACCGACAGCAAGACAAACACATACACAAAAACAAAGAAAATAAGAAAAGGGGCAAAAGTAGCAAAAACACACACAAAAACTTTCTTTGACCCTGGCCAGCCCAAACACCCAAACAAGTTAGGCACCTCGGAACCCAAGTTGGTCATGCTTTCGTCCCTCAAGATGAAACGGAACACAAGAAAGCAGCCATGTCACTCGGGTCAGGGTGACACACGCACTCTTTTGTTCAAGAGCAGGGCCCGACAGCTTTCACTGGTTTACCCCTGCCGCATCATACAGGTGCCCTGCTTATCCCTTAGCACGCGCCCAAACATCCCAGTATCCTTTCACAACACCTCTCCACTCATTCCTATCACTAACAAGAGCTCTTGCGTCCATTATATTTAGACCTCTTTCCTGCAGTGCACTCATATACCATCCATTCACCTCAATCGCGGCCTTTCTCTTGGTCTCCTTCCATTTACTTCTGCATTTAATTTCTAGGTTGAAGATAAGTGCTTTGACAATGTCGCAGGCGTCGCTGGTTAAGAACACACCGAGTTCAAACATTGTGGTGGCAAACAAAACTATTTTAAATGTGGTCCCGTACTAAGGTGCAGAGTAAGCTACAAATCCCATTTCTGTATTTCAAACATGCACCCACACTTCAGCGTTCTCATGGTGTCCTCGACTTTGTCTGGCTTAACCCAATGCCACTCATGTGCTTTTTGTAAAAGATACATGCTGTAATAATTTTTCCGGCGTCGTAGTAAACAACATGTTGGGATCAAAACGTTTGGAGGCAATAAAAACTTTTTGAAAATAATTTGCCTTTGTTGCTAATTATTTAAAGATCCAAAAAACAGAATATATGGTAATTTTATAACAACAAGGCAGACCACTCTAAAAAGCACAATTAGCATGCATTGCCTTATTTAACACACGTGGCACACTGATTATAGAGTGAACCGCACTAAATTGTGCGGTCTGTTAGCGTAAAATTCTGTATTTAACACACAAAAGACACATCTGATAATAAAATACCGCAACATTCACACTTAAACATTTTCATGGTGTCCTTTACTACGTCAACCCTAACCTGGCGGCATCCACGTGCAATCAGCCCTCCATAAAAAAGTTGTTTTTTTAAAGTAGCTCCCCTTGTAAACGATTTGTGCTTTAATAAGGTCGCAGGCATTGGTGGATAAAAACATGCTGAGATCAAACTGTTATGAGGCAAAAATAACTATTTTTGTCTTTGTTGCTAATTACTTGTAGAGATAAAAATCCAATTATACTGTATTTTCAAGAATTTAAGTCGCACCATAATAAACAGCACAGTCATCGCTGTACCCTAAAATTTGCACCTGATTATAAGCCGCACCCAGCACATTTGTTTTGCCACATTTTCTGTTTACAAATAAACAGACTTGTAAATTCATTCCCAATATGGAAGTTAGCCCTCCCCTTTCATTAGACACCTTTTTCATGATGAGGGTCTGTTCATGGTAATTTTCGTCATGCACAAAGTGCGAAGTTACATTTAACTTGCCTCTCACTCGACACATATATTCCACATGTCTCACTCTCACCTTTATTGCCTGGGCATCCATGGCGTTCATTAAAAAAAATGCATTGATGGGCCGCACCGTTGCATAAGCAGGGTTGAAAGCTTGGGAAAGAAGTCGAGGCTTATAGTCCGAATTTTACAGGATTTAACAGATAAGGTGCACCTATTACAGGGTACACTTTACCCTTTAAGGTTTCCATGGTGTCCTCTAGTATGTCTGCCTAAAGACCCCTACGTGTGACTCCACAGGTGATCAGCATGTGGCCTTTGCTGTCAGGTGTATGGGGACACTTTCTCATGTCATAGTATTGTTCACATTTTTGTATGTGAGAAATAATGCATACTAGAAGAGCCCAACATGCCGATGCAAAAGACACAATGGCAAAGTTCCGATGCCATTGTGAGACCTGAGCAGTGTCAAAAATAAAATTCTGATCATCATAAGACAAATCAGTTCTTTCATATACAATCAATGCCTGTAGTTACCCCATTCATTTTCTAATGGTGTCCTCCACTATGTCCGCCTCACCAAAACAGCACTCATTAGAAAGCACTGCTCAATTTGAAGAAAATCTATAACTAAAATGTGTGCTCTATAGTCGTGAAAATATGGTACTCAAGAATGATATGAACTAAGTGAAAAGGACAAATTGAAATAACAAAATATTAACCTTTCCTAATCTTTAATCATTAAAGTAATCAGAGATTCGTAACCTTGACAACCAAAGACCAATTATCATAGTGAAGCTACATCTCAAGCCACCAGGTCGATTTATAGTGCAATGCTATTCACAGCAACACATTTCCAAAATAAGATTCAAAAAATAAAAATATGAATTACCAATTTTCTATATAGGGCCAGATATTTTTCCAGTTTTGTGTGCTTGTTTAGGACGGTGATGACCATAGACCGTGTCTGAGACTGTCTTTGTCTTTGGGACCTGTAGTATCTGCCAGAGGGCAGGAGGTCAAATAGATGGTTGCCAAGTTGTTAGGAATCATTTTTAATGCCCTGCAGACTGGGCAGACACTAGCCCATGATTTTCCGTTTGACTAAAAAAATGCTGACGACGATGTATTTAAACAAGGCCTGTGAAGTGTGGGTGGGATCCTATTGGATCTGCTGCAGTATGGTGAGCTGGCATTGTCCTCCAGACTTGGCAGAGGACAGCCCTTGATTTTCTGGGATATGATGATGACTCTCTGTAAGGTTTTAAAAGAAACGACGACTGGGATACTTCCAATTGAGACCTCCGCAAATTCTAACTTGCTTTTGGTGTGCTTAATAAAATTGTTAGCTCTTCTATGTAATTGCGAGCCAGCAATGTCCTGCGGACTGGGCAGGTAGCAGCTCATAATTTTCTGGGCTGTGTCGATGATTTCATGCAAGGTTTAAAATAAATGCCGACCATGATGGATCCAAACAAGGCCTTCGCAAACTGTAACATGCGGGTTGTGTCCTTAATAATGATGGCTCAGGTGCAATATTGCTATCCAGTAACTTCAACTAAACAAGGCAAAGAGCAGCCCATGATGTTCTAGTCCGTGCTGATATATATATATATATATATATATATATATATATATACATTTTTTTTCAACAAACACCGACTATGATGCATCCAAACAATGTCCAATGTCTGAGTGGCATTCTTAATAATAGTGTTGGCTGTGCTGCAATATCTCGATCCAGCAACTTTCTCAGGACTACAGAGAGGTTAGCTCATGATTTTATGGGCTGTGTTGATGACTTTTGTAAGTTAAAATATTCTGTCTATGATTCATACAAGGTCTTAAAAAACGTAGCATGCGGGTATAGACTGGGTATAGGGGAGCCTATGATTTTCTGGGCTGTGCTAATGACTATAATGTTTTGTTTTGTTTTTTTTTCCCTTTTTTTTTTTTTCTTGTTTGTTTTTTTATGCCGTCTGGGAATCATCCAAAGAGGCCTTCGCGATGAGCGGCTGCGTCTAAATCTCTTTTTGCCTCCAGGATCTACCCCTCACCCCCCAACTCATTCCTATTCAGACATGATCAGGGGGGAGGCAGGCAACTGAGATTAGCCGCAGATCAAAAGCGCTGCCTCGTGTTTTGTAGATTTAGGCCGCCGCCGTGCGTTGCAGGCGTACCGCGGTGCCGAAGCACGCGCCGGTTTTCTGAGAGGGGGAGGGCTTTGTGTGCATGAGGTCAGACAACTGCTAGAAACGTTAATAAAATGTTTCATGATAAAAAGTAGGAGAGTCAAATAACAGTACAGATAGGCTATTATATCTCCTTGTAAAGGAAGTAAACGTTTCCATATGTGAGGGAATAAAAAACCTTTTCGGTTCTAATTTGTTTAAAAAATAAAATGCGTTTCACTTAAATGAGGAGTCTGCGTTCCGTCAAGGGCCTAGACAAAATACTTGTCAACAACGGGGAAATACGGATATACTGTATCAAAAACTGCCTACGTTTATTTACGTGGACCCCGGTCAGCAGGAACGGAATCAATAACAAAGCTTGTCTTTAAGATTAGACGAAACGAATTATGAACGGTTTTAGTTGCTCTCAAACTCGAGAAGAAATGGAAGGAAGTGAAAAGTGAGCTAACTTGCTTAAAGTTAAAAAAAAAAGGTTCCTCAATGCAGCTGACCATTAAAGAAGGAACGATTAAATTCCAAATTCAAGAATGACTGATGGTACCTCTTTGATGGTAGAGGAAAAGCTGCTAATGTTTGAAAGTTTAGTACATGGCCCCGGAAAAAGCAATACGAGTACTGCTTAGTGGATACTGAAGTTGAGTTAATACTGGTATTGGTTTGTAAAAAGGTGTTATAGGAAAACATCAGTAATAACGTAATACTGTAACTACCTCTATACATTATAGTGTATGCACAAATTATTTTATCATATATATATATATATATATATATATATATATATATATATAATCTACATTAGGTTTGTTTTGTATATTTTTTACAAATTAGCCTTATCTTCGTACGAAAATTGGAAAAAATTATACGTATAGAAATAAATACAGACTTTTTTTAGGCAATTTTCTTACACACTGTGTGTCATGATTGCTGATTTAGAGCACCTGCGACGGCTTAATTGGCACCATTAGCCCGGACAGCTGATTGGCTGTTGCTCTCTTTTTAAACCCCCGGCTTCCAAGAAGAAGCTGTCAGATCGTTATGCGAACTGTTGCCTTCAGCTCAATAAGTCTTTTCGTCCGACTTCTTTTCTGCCCTGTTTTTTTCTGCGTGATCTTTGTTGCCAACCTGTTTCCGGACCTGACTACGCCCCGTTCTGCCTGCCTGTTACCTGACCTGTTTTGCCCCGTTACCTGCCTGCTTCCTGCTACCGACCTCGCTTACGAACTCGACACCGCCTTTGATCTCCAGTCCTGGCCAACGACTTGCTATTCCCGCCTGTCTCCAATCCTCCTCGCCAGACACGGAAGTGCCACTTCCGCACCGCTCGCTCCTTTTGTCCGTCAGTCATCGGATCGTGGAAGCAAGCCTTACTCTCCCTCTTTATCAATAAAAAACTGAGAAAACGAGCGCTATTGGGTCCCGTCTCCGTTCCTGGTCTGTGACACTGTGTGGGTAGGTGTGTATTTGTGAATCGGTATAAATTTTATAAGTCAAGTGGAGTTTATTTGTATCGCCCTTTATCACAATGAGTCTCAAAGGGCTGCACAGACCACAGACTATTGCAAACTGCAGACTACATCATCCCATGATCTAAAACCTACATGAGGGCAAGGAAAAACTCAAAAACCTCAGTAACACAAAAGTACGTAAATGTGTACAAAATCCTACAGTAAACAAAACAGTATATCCGGAAAGTCACCACAACTCTTTCATACTTTCAGTCAATAATTGTTTAACGCAACAACAAATTGAGGAATTTTCACAGACCCTAACACTGTACTTCTGTAGTGATTCACAGTCTCCGTGTTTCTGCTGCTTTCACTTTCTCTTTCAAAACAATTAACGTTATGAGCTGTAGAGGGCGTTTAAGACCTCTCTATATTTTTTTTACCACAAGGCCGAACAATGATATTGCAATTTTTGTGAATTGAAACAAAGTGCATCGTTACAATAGTACAATTAGTAAGTGCGATGATAAGTGAGCTAAATTTCGTGCGCTTGTCTGGGCTGGTGATGCTTCTGGAGAAGAAGCTGTCTCTGAGCTTGTTTGTCCTTGTTTTGAGGAACCTGTAGCACCTACCATTGAGGTCAAAGAGGTAAAAAAACAAAATGATATATTTTTTTAATATATTATTTTGGTTAAAGTTTTGATTTCATGGATCGATTTTTTTTAATGCTTGTGAGAAATATAATAATTGATATCCACATTTACAAAATGCCCACCTCCCTCACCCACAATACCATCTCTCATCTCATTAGCTGCACCGCTTATCCTCAGTAGGGTCGCGGGGGTGCTGGAGCCCATCCCAGCAATCATCGAGCATTGGGCAGGGGACACCATGAACTGGTTGCCAGCCAATCGCAGGCGCAATACCATGTTGTATGTAACTTTTTTTTGTGTGTGTGTGTGCATGAACCAGTGGTATACTAAATGCAGTGAAGAAAATAAGTTTTAGAACACCCTGCTATTTTGCTATTCCTCCCACTTAGAAATCATGGATGGGTCTGAAATTTTCATGGTGGGTGTATGTCCACTGTGAGGGAGATAAACTAAAAAGAAAAATCCATAAATCACAATGCATGATTTTTTTTAACAATTTATTTGTGTGATACAGCTGCAAATAAGTTTTTGAAGACATGATAAAATGAATGTTAATATTTGGTACAATAGACTTTATTTGCTATTACAGAGGTCAAACAATCCCCGTAGTCTTTCACCAGGTTTGCACAAACTGCAGAAGGGATCTTGGCCCACTCCACACAGATATTCCGTTTGAGCTCCCTCCAAAAATGTTCGATTGGATTCAGGTCTGGATACTGGCTGGTCCTTGATATGCTTCATACGGACCCACTCCTTGGTTTTCCCGGCTGTGTGCTTCGGGTCGTTGTCGTCCAGCCACGACCTATTTTCAATGCCCTGACTGGGGAAAAGAGGTTGCTCCCGAAAATCTCACAAAACATGGCCCCAGTCATCCTTTCTTTAATGCAGTGCAATCGTCCTGTGTGCAGAAAAACACCCTCCAAGCACTCCCATGCTTCACAGTAGCGATAGTGTTATTTGGATTGTACTCTTCATTCTTTTTCCTCCAAACACGGTTAGTGGAATTATGGTCTCATCTTATGGACCACAACACTTCCTCCCATGACTGCTTTGTATCATCCAAATTGTCATATGCAAACTTAAGATGGGCATTCACATGTAGTGGTTTAAGTAGGGGAACCTTTTGTGCCATTTGTTAGTGTATTGCCTATAGTAACCTTGGAAACGGTGGTCCCAGCTCTTCTCAGGTCATTGACCAACTCCTGTCGTGTAGTTCCGGGCTGATTCCTCACCTTTGTTAGAATCATTGAGACCCCATGAGGTGATATCTTGCATGGGGCTTCACTCCGATTGAGATTGGCCGTCATGTTTAGCTTCTTCCATTTTTTAATGATTGCTCCAACAGCGGACCTTTTTCCACCAAGCTGCTCGGCAATTGCTCTGTAGCTCTTTCCAGCCTTGTGGAGGTGTACAGTTTTCTCTCTGGTGTCTTTGAACAGGTCTTTGGTCTTCGCCATGTTACAAGTTAAAATCCAACTGATTGTATAGGGTGGACAGGTGTCTTTATGCAGCTAACAACTTCAAAGAGGTGCATCTGATTCAGGATGATACATGGAGTGCAGGTGAACTTCTAATGGGCGGACTAACAGGTCTTCAGGGTCAGAATACTAGATGATACACAGGTGTTCAAATACTTATTCGCAGATGTATCACACAAACAAAGTGTTGAAAAATCATGCAGTGGAATTTCTGGATTTTTCTTTTTAGTTTATCTCTTTCACAGTGGACATGCACCTACGATGAACATTTCAGACCGCTCCATGATTTCTAAGTGGGAGAAATAGCAAAACAACAGAGTGTTTATAAACTTATTTTCTTCACTGTAAGAAAAAAAATGGAGGAGTATGTAGTTATCATTTTTTTTAAAATACATAAAATATACTTGAAAAACATTGAGTATTTTTATCAGATTTTTTATTTATTTATGTATTTGTTTTTTTTATAGAAATTATAAAAAGGATAACAAATAATCACACATTAGTTTAAGCATGCTCGGTAAAGTGTGTAAGCAGCGTTTTTGAGTCGGCCTCCGGCGTCATGCGGGTCACAGGACCACGGGGCACTCTTCCTGTGATGTAACAGGAGCATCAGGAAGAACAAAGGTAGAGCTTGTTGCCTTTATTCATTATGCATACGAGGTGTACACGCCGAACATGCAAAATGGCCTCCGCTTGCTCGTGTTTGACACCACTCTCGGTCGAGGGTCACCGCAAGCTTGTTGGTCAGAAGTCCAGGCTGTGATTCTGCAAGGGGGTTGAGGTCTGGGACCTGGTCCTATTCTAAGACAGACAAGATTGCTAAGTGATCATCCTATTTAAAGTTTTCTTTCTTTCTGGCTTGCTTGTTTTCTTCATTCTTCTTTTTTTCATATTTATCTTTTCTTTCGGGCCTTCCTTATTTCTATGTATCTTCTTTACTTTCTCTCTTTTTTTATTTATATTATTTATCTTTATTTCTCTTTCTTCCTTCTCTTCTTCTTTTCTTTATTATCTTGGTTATCACTCTATTTCTCATTTTTCTTCCTTTTCATCTTACTTATTTATCTCCTTTATCCTCTCTCTTTTCTTTCTCTTCTTTGTTTCTCTTTGTTCTTCCTCTTTTGTCTCTTCTTTGCCATATGTTTTTTTATCTTCCTTCTCATTTTCTTTCTTTTCTTTTTCTCTGTTCTTTCTCTTATTTCATTTTCTTCTTTCTCTCCTCTCCCTCCAATCTCTCTTTTGCTCTCTTTCTATTTTTTCACTTTCCTCTTTCTCTTTTATACAACTTTTTACTTATGTATCTTTTGCTTATCTTCTTTCTTGTCTACCTTATTTGTCATTTCTCGTATTTATCTTCTTTCTCTATATTTTCGTGTATATGTCTTTTTCCTCTTATTTCTCTCTTTTTTCTAGTCTTTACACATTCTCCTTTTTTTCTTTCTCTGACATATTTCTCTTGTTTCTCATTCTTATTCATTTTCTTTCTCTTCATTCGTTCTCTTCTTCCATTCTTACTTTACATGTCTATCAGTTATCTTTT
Organism: Urocampus carinirostris; assembly: GCF_059441175.1. Classification (NCBI taxonomy): domain Eukaryota; kingdom Metazoa; phylum Chordata; class Actinopteri; order Syngnathiformes; family Syngnathidae; genus Urocampus; species Urocampus carinirostris. The sequence goes on along the minus strand of NC_142353.1, from coordinate 27,471,736 downwards.
TATTCATGGTTTTGTTTCTCTTTTTTATCAATTTTTTTAACTCATTTTCATCTCTATCCTAATATATGTTGTGATCTCCTTTTCCCGTGTATCACATTATCTTTATGTTATTTTTGAGCCATTATAATGTATTTCTGCTTCAGTTTTATCAATAAAATGCAACAATGATGCACATGTCACGATTAGGAAGTTAGCAATATCTCCCTCTTGTTTTTTCAGGTGCCATCCAAAGAAGCGCTCAACCTGGCCAACATTAAGAGCTCTCGGATGAACGGTTAAGAAAGCAACAAGAGGGAACATCGAACGTGGTATGTCACCCTTTTGCATTCGCGATTCTCGAGGGAGTGTACCGATTATCGGGGTAAATGTTATAAAAGATTCAAAGCTGAGCTGATGCGAAGGTGGCATCCTGAGTCATCAGACACCGGCGGGTTGATTTTCAAAAGCGTGCCGCGGATTAGCTGCCTTCATTTATTTATTACCCCGATTCAAAGGCTGATGCTTCACAGGTGAACTTGAAAGGGAGGAACAATTCGCGTCACCGTATTGTGATATAGCCTTCCTACAGTGTGACTAACAAAAAACGTGTGCCGTGTATCCTTATAACTTTTCAAGATAACTTTGATTTAAAAATTCCCATCACGAGTTCATTATTTTTGGTTGGTATTCAGAAACATGAACTACCTACATACCTACATATCCATCTGTCCATCCATCCATCTGTCCATCTATCCGTTTGTCTGTCTGTCTGTCTCTCTCTGTGTCTCTCTCTCTTCTTCTCTCTCTACTTCTCTCTCTCCTTATCTTTATCTGTCCTTGTCTCTCTCTCTATCGGCTTCTCTTTCTCTCTCTCTCACCTTCTCGCTCTCACACTCTCTCTGTCTCTCTCTCTTGCTCTCCTACTCTTGCTCTCCTGCCCTCTTAATCTCCCTCTCTCTCTCTCCCTGTCTCTCTCTCTCTCTCTCGTGCTCTCTCTCTCTTTCTCTCTCTCTCTCTCTCGCTCTCCTGCTCTCTCTCTCTCTTGGTCTCCTGCTCTCTCTTTCTCTCTCTCTATTTCTCTCTCTCTCAGTCTCTTTCTGTCTGTCTCTCTCTCTCTCTCTTTCCTTCACTTTCTCTCTATGTGTCTCTCTCTCTTCTTCTCTCTCTCTTTATCTCCTTTCTCTTTCTATCTTTCTCTCCTCCTCCTCTTGATCTCCTGCTCCCTCTCGCTCTCTCTTTCTGTCTGTTTGTCTCTCTCTCTCTCACTCTCCTGCTCTTGCTCTCCTGCCCTCTCTTTCTCTATCTCTCTCTTTCTGTGTCTCTCTCTCTGTCTCTCTCTCTCTCTCTCCCTGTCTCTCTCTGTCTGTCTCTCTCTCTCTCCTTCACTTTCTCACTATGTGTCTCTCTCTCCTTCTCTCTCTTCTTCTCTCTCACTTTGTCTCCTTCTCTTTCTCTCACCGCCTCGCTCCTCTGCTCTAGCTAGCTCTAGTGATCCCTCTCTCTCTTTTTCTCTCTCTCTATCTATCTATCTCTCTCTTTCTCTCTCCCTACTGTATCTATCTCACCCACCGACAGACCTAAAATAGTTTGGCTCATGGAGCCAAAATCAGTAAATCCCCGGGATACAGCAACTCTGCATGATTACATATTCACTTTATGGTGTAGAATGTTTTTTTCAGCTCTCATTATGGCATTATTTTGAAATATTATCATTCCTGACACACCAGGAATAAAATAAATAATAAATAAATTAGACCGCCATGATGCAGCTCCGCTCCTTAGAAAAGTTTCACTTTACAGTGCCATATAAGATTTTTTAAGTTTTATGCCCCTCTTTACAGCATGTTGCCACTATAGGACATACAAACAACTTCTATTGAAATTGGGATCATCTATGGCGCATAAAAACCGAATATATTAGTCCTCCAGATTTGGTTTCTCTGCCTTACCGTGTTTTTACTGTACAATGTGGATCAAGTAGCCCTACTTTATGGTATCTACCCCACAATACGATATAAACATTGAATTATATTGAAGTGTGATCATCCTTGACAAACACAGGTAGCTGAATACATTAACCCCCAGGATACGGCGTTTTCATTGTATGATGTTTTTTTTTCAGCGTCTTATATGATATTGCCCCACTCCTTGACATCAAGAACAAAATATAATAACACACTCCAAAAACCCAATTCATTAGACCGCAAAATACAACGTCCCCACTTTACGACGTTTTCACTTTACGGCGTGGTATGATTTTTGACCATTCTTTACGGCATTAACCCCACAATATGACATGAACACAAATTATATTGAACTGAATACATTAGACACCATGATACGGCGCCCCAGTCTTACAGTATTTTCACTTAAAGGCACCGAATAGGATTTTTTTCAAGCCCCTCTGTATGACCTTTCCACCATTACACAACATCAACAACAAATTATATTGAACCATTAACATACTTAACCCAATCTCAAAACTCAGACATTAGACCCCGGATACGGCGTGCTCACCTTACGGTATTTTCACTTTTTAGCATGTAATAGGATGTTTTTTTCAGCCTCTCTCGAAGGCATTATCGTCTCTGTACGACATTAAAAACCAAAAATAAATTAAAATGAAATATTTTATTCTCTGACACACTCGGAAAACTGGATACATCAAACCCCCGATATACGGTATCCCCTCCTTATGGTAATTTGACTTTCTGCAAAGGAATGCAATGATGAATTTTTACTGCCTCTTTTTATGGCTTTATCCTCACTATATGACATTAACAATACTTTGTTTTGCATGCCATAAAACTTAAACAACTGTATTTAAAGTTAGGATGTCTGTCTGCTATTGGTCGATGACATATAAAATATTGACTTGCTATTGGTTTTGCGTTATGGCATTATAAAAATGCTGTGATGCTACTCGCTAAACAACCTCCCAGAATGCCTTTCTCTTTGATCATTCAATTTAAAAGCAACACTGTATTACTTGTACTGTATTTATTCCCTATGGGTCCAAAGCAGGTGGTGATGCTAAAGGGAGAAGCAAAAACATGATAAGTGTGGAAACGAAAAGCCATGATAACTGGCATATCATGTTTGGCCATTATCGTTTCAATAACCATCATCCCAATCATTTTTTTGCAACCGTACCTTTATTGTTGATCCTGCACTTACATCTTATAAATTTATTTTAGTCTATTGTGGTCTTTTTAAAACAATGTTAAGGCCGTGACAAGAGCTTTTTTTCCATCTCTCTCGAACTTTTTAAACCTGTTTTTAGATCTAATTGTATTTTTCTAATTTAATTGGTGTGTTGATTATAATTCCGATAATAGTTGACATAAGACCCACTCAATCTAAACTGTAGTATCTAAATCAAGGGTCACCAACATGGTGCTCGCGGGCACCAGATAACCCCTAGATGAGCTGTCCGGGACCGGTTTTGAAAAAAGCTCACCGGTGATGGGTCATTCTGATTTTCCAGGAAATTTGATTTCTAACTGGCGTGATTTAATGGTTGACTGAGACAATTTGAACCCTATTTCGAACATGTAAAGCTGGTAATAACATGGTAATAACATGGTAATAACATATTAACGCCATAGTGACGACACAATAACTTTTGAAACATATCGCAAACAGCTGGCCTGGAGAGGGATGAGTGCCACCAGGCTGTATTTGCCCAAGACACATATCAGGAAATTGTGCTTCTATGACCCTAGTGGTGAAGGGATAAACATAAACAACCACCATAGCAAACTCGTAGCCACTTAGCGCTAATCGGGAACAAAAAAGTTGCCCCGGGGTTCAGATAAGATTGGTGTTCCCTGATGTAAACATTCTATTAAGCAGGGGTCCCCGACTTGGTGCCCATGGGAACCAGATAGCCCCTTGAGAATACATGGGTTGCCCACTGACTTGTTTTGAAAATATCTAGGCAGTGGTGGGTCATTGTGATTTTTGGGGGAATTTGGTTTCTAACTGGCCTGATGCTTTAGTAGTTGACTGAGCATATTTTAATCCTACTTCTGATATTTACAACCTGGTAATAACACTATATTAACAGAGTATAAACACAGTAATAACATATTAATTTAGAGGTGGATATCAAATATAGTAGCTCTTTGAGCAAAAAGTAAAAAAAAGCTCTTTGCTTCAAAAAGGCTGATTTATTTCAGGGGAATTCAACCTTTTGCAAGCCGAGATATATTTTTTTGCTACTAAAAAGTGCAAAGGGCACCTAGTTTCATATGCATTTCTAAAATAACAACTTATCTTAATCTTATAACAAAGTTGTTACTATGTTATAACCATTCTGATTAGTAGAAGTAGGGATAAATGCCAATGGAGCATGGTTTTGAACCACAGTTTGTGTGAGACAAGGCTGCATTCTCTCTCCAACTGTATTCAACATCTTCCTGGAGAGGACCATGTCTGAAAGCTCCAGAGCAACATGAAGGTACATTCAGTATTGGGGGACACAACATCACTTACCTCTGTTTTGCTGATGATATTGACGGATTGGCAGGAGACGAACAGGAACTCAGAGATCTGGTCAATCGCCTGGACAAAGCATCAACACAGAATTGGATGCAAATCAGCACAGAAATAAACAAGAGTAATGACCGATAATCTCCGAGGTATCACTCCAAACATCACCACCAACCACAGCTAGAATTTGTCACCAAATTTAAATATATTGGAGCTGTCACATAAGAAAAGGAGTCAGAAGCAGAAGTCATGACCAGGATTGCTCAAACCAAAGCCGCACTTGCCAGACTTAAACCCATTTGGAGGAACAAGAACATAGCAGTGAAATCAAAGATCAGACTCATGCAAGTGCTGGTTACTTCAATCTTCCTCTAGGCTTGCAAGACATGGACTCTCACAGCAAAACTAGAAAAGAAAATCCAGGCCATGGAGATGCAATGCTACAAGAAACCTCTAGGCATCAGCTACGTAGCCGATGTGACAAACAAAATTTTGCGGAACACCATCAGAGGGCACATTGGACCAAAGAAGAACTGATGTCAACTGTGTGCAGACGGAAACTTAAGTGGTATGGTCACATCACAAAATCAACAGGACTGACCCAGATAATTCTCTAGAGCACAGTCCAAGGGGGCAGGAGGAGAGGAAGACTGAAAATGAACTGGGCCAACAACATTATGGAGTGGACTGGTGCCAACTTTGAAACGACCCAAAGACAGCCCAGGGACTGTCACAGTAGACAAGGCCGTCCAGAGTTGCATCCTCACTGCTGCCCAGACGACCAAGGTGGTGAAGGGATCTGTGAACCGTGAGGGTTGAATAGACTTAGTCAACCTCTTAAAAAACAACATTTTAATAGGAAATCACAATGACCCAGCACTGTCGATGTGTTTTTCAGAACAGGTCCGCGGGTACCTCAGCCGACCTTAGCGGGCACGACGTTGGAGACCCCTGATTTAACTAATCAAAAAGGATTATTAGAAGAGAATCATGTCTTATCCGAAGTGTCAAACTCGAATTGTTATCGTCACAGCAGCCGAGTGGCTGTTTGGAAATCTTCGAGATAAGGGTTTGCTAATTCCCCCATGCTTACTGTCGATGTCGGCTCTTATCATCTGGAGATTGCGCCTTCCTCTGACATGATCAGTGCCATGCGGGGGGTCCATTTTCCTTTTTTTATTTCAGACCACCAAATATGTGACCAAATATTGTAGCTGCACAGTTTTTGTTTTCAGTTACAGTGAGTGTTTTATGATAAGCATTTTTTTATTTTTAACAAGATTTAATCATAATAAATAGGTGTAGAGCAAAAAAGCCGAGCACATAAATGACTAGGGCAGCACGGCGGCACAGTGGTTAGCGCGTGTGAGGCACAGTTTGGAAGTCATGATATCGAACCTCCTGCGCGGAGTTTGCATGTTCTCCCCGTGCTTGCGTGGGTTTCCTCCGGGCACTTCGGTTTCCTCCCACATTACAAAAACATGCATGTCAGGTTAATTGGCCGGTCCAAATTGTCCCTAGGTGTGAATGAGCGAGTAAGTTGTATGTCTCAGTGTGCCCTGCGACTGACTGGCAACCAGTTCAGTGTGTCCCCTGCCCACTGCCCGATAATAGCTGAGATGGGCTCTGGCACCCCCGTGACCCTACTGAGGATAAGCAGTGCAGATAATGGATGGATGTGGAATCACAATAATTCCAGTGCCTGTGTTCCATACCAACAAGTATCACACTCAAAAACGGTCTCCCTGTGAGCAGAATTGTGACAAAATACTGCTAACAAGAAGAATACAGCTGAAGTTCCATTGGTCAAGTCACATTTATCTGTATAGCCCTTAATCACAAAATGTCAAAGGACTGCAAACATTACAATTACACCATCCCCTGATCTTAAACCAACATCCGGGGCAAGAAAAAACTCAAAACCTCAGCACGAGGAAAATGAGAGCCTTTGAGAAGGGGCCTCACAAGTGGTAATCCCCTTTCCAGGATGACCAGGGTGCAATAGATTTAGCATTGGGGGCGGCAGTAGCTCAGGAGGTAGAGCGTTCGTTTTAGGATTAAGGGATCCCAGTTCAAATCCCGGCTTGTCCGTGTTACATGCCGAAGTGTCCTTGGGTAAGACACTGAACCCCCAATACCCCCAATAAGCAGGTTAGCGCCTTACATGGCTGCACAGATTACGGCCGCTATTGGGAAATGTGAAGCACAATGTAAAGCGCTTTGGGAAGTCATTGACTTGAAAAGTGCTATATAAATGCATATCATTTCATTTCATTTAATTAGGTAACAGTACACAAAACATAGTGAACATCGATAAAAGAAAACAATGGGTAATTTGTGAAAATGTGTCCAAAATGTCCATAACAGCAACGACCCAGCTTCCAACATCTGCCAGTCGATGCAGGTGTTGACAAACTTCAGGTCCTGGTTCTAACCTTGGGAATTAAGTGCTCATTATTTGTCTGCCATTCTGTTAAATAGATGCAAATCTTTATATTTAAATTCTACAAAATTTTGTATTCAGTCCTTAACCAAGTCTTTTCATATTAATCATTTTCCCATGAGTTGCACAAACTACACTTGAAAAAAGATCCAGGAAATTGCAGAAAGCGGCAGCACGACAGCTGAGTATTTAGCGTATCCCTGGCACAGTTTTTAGGTCATGGGTTCAAGTCCAGCTACCAGCCTTCCTATGTGGAGTTTGTATTTTCTCCCTGTGCTTGCTTAGGTTTCCTCTGGGCACACTTGCTTTCTCCCACATTCCCAAAACAGGCATGGCAGGTTAATTGGTGACTCTGAATTGTATGAGTGAACATGGATGTTTGTCTGTCTCTGTGTGCCCTGCGACTGGCTGGCAACCGGTTCAGGGTGTCCCCTGCCCACTGCCCGAAGATAGCTGGTATGGGCTGCAGCTCCCCGCGACCCTACTGAGGATAAGCGGAGCAGATGATGGATGGACGAATGGTAGGAGGCAGATGTCACACTCGTGTGTGTAGTCTGATGTGTCTCATTGGCTAAGAAATACAGAAAACATCATAATAATATTTCCTCGTACCAGCCTTAAAGGGAGAAAAGTGCTACAGCGCTCCTGCCACTATAAAAACACGGTATTGCTCTCCCGGACTAGAGACATCAAAAATGGAATGTTTTCTCAGAGCCAGATGTATTCATGAAAATAGCCATACCTAGCTTGCAGGCCATTCAGCAACATCTAGTGGTCAAATAATACACACTGACCCTTTAATATCGTTTTATTTTACTGGCAAAGGGGTAAGAATTTCGTTTTCTTGTATGCTGCCCACACGGTCGTGATCAAATTACTCAATACTTTATTTACTTTTTGCCTAGCTTTGTAAAACTCGAACTATTCCAAACCAAATAGTCGCGCGTTTTTCTCCAAACTTCGTTTCCGTGCAAATGTGGCCACACCCACTTGCCTCTCTACTTAAAAAAAAAGTACAAAAATAAGAACTAGAAGAAGAGGAAATAGAAAAAAGAAGCTTTATGGAAAGATTGCCTCGATAAAAGAAGAAAAATCACGAAGCCGCTTGTTCTACCTTTCACGCGACACCTCTTGTGCGCGCCCCCGCACTCTCGCGCGCACTAGCGATTAGAGCGGAAGAGAGAAAGGGAAGCAGAGAGAGAAGGAGCGAGAGAGAGAGAGGAGAGAGAGAGAGGAGCGCTCCTAGTTGTGCGTGACATTGTGGAAACTCGCGTGGACCGTAGAAGACTTTTTTTTCCACGCTCGTCTTCTGCTAAGTTGCGCTCGTGGATTTTAAGTGCGTGCGCGCTCTCCCTCGCTCTCTCGTGTTATTTGTTACGCGTACCAAAGTACTGCCAAACCCGTCCGGAACCGAACCCAAGAATCAGTCCGGACCCACGAACCAGACCGGACCGGACCTGCTCCTTTCCACGCGTGAAATTCTTCCACGTTGATGCCTTTTCTGACTCCTTGAAGTAAGTGCCCGCGACTGGGTGCGAGCTCGTGCGCGCGGGGTTATTATATACAGTGTTTTCTTTTCTTTTTTTCTTTCTTGTTTTTGCGTGGATTTTACTCTTTCGTAACGCGCGCACTTTCAAAAAAGTTGCCAATGTAGTGATAAAGGGATCGGTAATATGTTATTATTGAGTTGTAGCATCGTGGAGGTACGCACCTCATTCAAAAAAAAAAAAGTTAATAACAGCTTGGCTTGACGTCATAAATCAGCGTTCAGAGAGTTGCTAAGAAAATAAATCACCTCATAAAACAAATTATATGTAACAACCGTGTAGTAGTAGTCATAACAACTAAAATATGGGCAATTGCTTTATTTTGTTTAAATATGGGTGTTCTACTTTGTGCACATAAATAGATAAGTTGTAAAAGGCAAATGGTATGTAATAATATAGTAATATCAACCTAAATATAGGCGAATACATGATATATCCTTTGTATGGATTAATGTGTGTTCCACTTTGAACAAAATGCATGATAGTCGTAAAAGAAAAAATATATTACATACAGAATAACATTACATATATGTAATAACTATAAGTATTAACAACATTAATGTGGCCAGACCATTTGTTGTTTGTTTCAATAACAGTTTTATTTATAAACAAAAAAATAATCATCTTGTACTAACTATGTTGATATCTCACAGCGTTTATATGGCCAAAGCCATAATACTTCCTCTCTTTCAATCTATGGGTGCTTTCATTTATACAAAATGGAAATAAATGACCTTGTAATAACTATGTATCAACTTGGTAATAAATGAATTTCAGGCAAAATTTGTTTTTCATATGATTGTTCTCATGTATACATACAAGAAGATACATAATTTTGAATATCTATATACTACTCGGTAATTATAACTTCTATTGTTTGAATACACAGTACAAGTGTTCCTATAAACAAAGGAAAAGTAGTAACAACTTAGATATGGGCAAATAATATAGTTTTGTTTAATTTATGGATGTTTACATTAATACACAAAATTAACTAGATCAAGTGGTTCTAACATGTAAAAACGTAGTAATTGTAACCTAAATAAAGAAACATGACTTGACTTAAATATGGACAAACACACTACTGTATACTTCCTTTATTTGAAGTTATGATTGTAAGGTGGTACATTCCAGAATATATGTATATGTATATATGTATGTACTCATATTTGTTTAAAGGAGTATATAAATAATCCAAATCAGAGAAATCATCCTCAAAACTTATTTAGATTGATTTCTTTATTTATTCTAATTTATTGCTGTGGATAAAAAAACTTATCGGTCAAGTTTGCTCATGTTGTTTTTCTTATTCTGTTTCTGGTAAAAAGACAACTATTCCCTATAAAATGTTTTTTATTCATGCGTTTTCCTTTTCTTTTGTATTTATTGTGGAGAAAAGAAATCATGTGAGACAATTTGGCCCATGTTTTTTTTCAGTAATATTTCCTAACAATACATTAACTATACATTTTTTTTTATCAAAGTGGTATACCTTTATTTTAAACCTGCTGGAGGCGGAGTCTGTCACCTTAACTGACCTGTTGACTTTCACGTCATAAATCAATCCAGATGATCGGAAGTCTTTGGAAAAATCCCTAAAATAATCTGTGGAATTAGCCGCAGAGTTCTTGCGTTGGCGCGAGTGGTTATCGTACGCACACACACTCTCACAAATATGTTCTTAAAATATCGATACTGTTTATATGTATATAATTTAGGGATTACAATTCTGCAAGCAAATTTTAGTTTATTAAAAAAAAAATGGGGGTGTGTTAAGGCAAATCTTTGTGTTTTTGCCCCCCTCCTGTGGCCAGGGCCAATAAAGTTGCCCCGTCTGGCCTGTTGCTCTCTCGGGATTTATCGGCGGCTTAATCGGCTCACGGGAAGGTGAGCGCTCGCGTGTCTACTCACCCATTATGCACTCCAGAACTGTAATTTTAATTGGGGGGGGGGCACGAACGATGAAAAGGAAATCCATATGTATTTTTATATATACATATATATGTATTCTATTTATTTTTTTTGGTTCTTCTAATTTTGTTTTACCCTGCCCGGACCCTCAGGCCAAATAATTTGTGATTGAGTGACAAAAGCAAGAATGACAACACACACTTACGCCTCTGGAGAAGGATTATGGGTAGGAGGGGTCACGTGGCCTTCTGATTGGCCGGGCCACTGAGCCGATTGTCAGGGCACTTTGCTGTACACTCAGGGCTCAGTCAGGCTTTGCTTTAAGGAACAACTCAGTGTGTGTTTTTGTGTGTGCAGTGTGTGTTTGCCAACATGTCGTCGCCTTCGTATGAAAAAGAAGTATTTTCTACTTTTATTTATTTCTGTTTCTGGAAAAAAAACATTATCACCATTTTTTTAAAGATAAGTTTTTTTCAAATATATTTTTGGGGGGGATGTAAGTTAACATTTCTATCTATTTTGGGAGGAAAAAAACATAGTGGCATTTTTTAAATTATGATTTCAAAACATGTCTCCATTTTATTTTGATTTTATTACTTTTTTAGTTAATTATTCATTTATATTTTTAAACTTATAACTACTCTTTGGGAGGAACAAAAATATTGCCTTTAGGAAAAAAAAATATATATATGTTTTTGTTTTATTTTAAATAAATGTATCAGATTTGTATTTATTTATTTTTATTCATTTTTTTCATTTAAGTATTTCATTTTTGTTTCCGTAATGCAGTGGTTAGCACATTTGCCCAAAACACAAAAGGTTTCCAGTTTGAGAAGGATGGGCGCCACCAGGCTGTACTTGCCCAAGACACATCACAGGAATGTATGCCCCTAGTGGTTATGGGATCCAACAAACCATGTATTTATTTATCTTTCTTAACATATCATGACTAAAAATAAAAATAAAAAACTTCCACAGTTGGTTAAATGTATGTATCGATAAAGTTTCTCTTTTAAAAAAACGTTTAAGTTAAGTCAAGTCAAGTCATTTTTATTTGTATAGCCATCACTATTAATTTAGAAAAAAATATATATATTTATGTTGATGTTTTTAATACAAATCTTTTTTTGGGGGGGGAGAAAACATACCCCCATTTTATTGCAAAAAAATTAATACCTATATTTAAGTTTTAAAAAACAAAACGAGTGAGGGAGAAGACAGCAACTCCATATTTTAGAAATATATATATATATATATCAAAACTATGTAATAACACAATAATAACAACTCGAAAACATATGTCATCAGTTGATGTTTAAGTATATTTCCATTTTCAGGGAAAGGAACACAAAAAAAATCGAT